>NW_017728934.1:223187-232647 GCF_001723895.1 Crocodylus porosus
CAGATTTTAGCAAACGAACAGCAATACAAACCTCTACTGATCGAACAATCCCAATTCAAACTGGCTTTCAGCTGTTCGGAGGACTCCTCCAGTGACTGTTTAAAAGGACGGTTCCCAGAACAGTTCTTAGTCATGTTTTTAACAGGTCAGCATTGCATATTCATGTAGGAGTGAAAGGATGTTGCCAAGGCAACAAGGTTAATGGAAGATTACACAGCATTTCCTCTTTGGGAGAGAACCATGCTCTTGGCTACAAAGCTCACTCTGCCAGAAATGGTTACATGCAACAGCCATTCTGGCTTTCCCCTTCTTTACCTTTTATTTGTAGTAGCGCTGTGTTCATTTAAGGTATATGCATTCGGAAAAGATCACAGGTTACAATGAAAATATTAAGCTTAGTATAACAACATTGTACCAATGTAACTATTTTGGATAGGGCTGTAATTATTTAAAAGAAGCAGAATCCTTAAACTACAAAATCCCGAAGTAGGCATGCAGTTATACCAATGTAAGAAGGGCCTTACACAGGCCTGGTATATTCTCCTTCTTGTGGAAGAACTATACTAGTAAGCTTTATATTTATGACTGTCAGCACTGTGGGAAGAGGATATACTACTTTATCTGTAACACACGACAGGTTTAGACAAGCCCCTGGTTAGGTATCATAAGGTTTTAGCAAGGTGCACTCATGCGAACAATACTAGTCCTGAAAGGGTGCAATTATCTTGTACTAACTTTTTTTTCTTGACAGACCAATGACAACTTTTGTCTTAGGGTTGTGGATTTTTCCTCATATTTTTAACCTCTAAGACAGGAGAAAGATAATACCCGATTCAGTGGAATACTAGTATTTTCACTTTGAGAAATGCAAAGCATTTCTTATTGTAAAATGCTATGGAGGGAAGGATTAGTTGGATAGGCAGTTCAGGTGTCCCAAATTACCTAACTGTAGCAGCAGGAGTCTGCGATCACAACTACAATATTCTAGTAATCACATTTAGCACCAACTCTAGACCAGGAAGCGTGTTAAGGGTAGGATCTAGGAAGCTTTGATCAGTACCTTCCAGTCAAGGAACTTTAGCGAGAACTTCACTTTAGACAAGAGACCATCTTCTCCATCTCACCATCCATGTAAAACTGAAGCACAGCTGTTTAATTGGCTTTTCTCAAGTTTATTTTGGTAACGACTTGGGCTTTCATATAGCCTACAGTGCATCAGTTGAACTGGTGCTTGTATGCCTGTGAGCAATTACTCCCACAAGTAGCCTTGGTTCTGTTCCAAACACAGACCAGATCCAACACTGAAGCTGAACAGTAAAGCTGTTGCCATCAGTATGCACTGCCCCTGGCAGTGAACACCAAACTGATTAACCATCCCTGTAAAGCTAAATTTTCACATAAAATCTAAAATATGCTGCGAATACTCTACCCGAGACCATTCTTGTTCATCAAAAGTTGTGGAAAGGGAAATGAACTAATTGAATATGAGCCAAGTCACAGCAGCTGTTCGAACTACTCACTCCATTCACGTTATGGTGGACTGCCATCCTGTGCCGTCGTATGCCCTGCAACAACAGTAGTGTTTCTCTCCTTGCAGCTACGGGCCTGATGATAGGTTGCCTAATCTACCCAGATGGTTGGGATTCCAGTGAAGTGAAGCGCATGTGCGGTGAAAAAACAGACAAATACACAATAGGGGCATGCACCATACGCTGGGCCTATATCCTCTGCATCATTGGGATCCTTGACGCCCTCATCCTCTCCTTCCTGGCCTTTGTTTTAGGGAACCGACAGGACCATCTCCTCCCATCTGACTTTAAAGTCGATGGTAAAGGTAACTGAGCCTCTTTGCTCTCTCTCTCTCTCTGGTCACATCTGCCACCCATTATAAGGGCATGCCCAATCCCCTACAAGGCCAAGCCCTGCTGTGGTCCACTCGTCCCAGATGCAACATGTTGTGCACATTACAGCAAACTACCATAAAACTGAAAGGCAGGCAAAGGATACAAACAAGGAGAGCAGTCATCCCAATTAAAGGTTTCCCTTCACTAACCAGTTTTGCCAACCATGGTTTTGAGTATCCACGCTTAATTTTCTATATACCATTTTGGCTACCATGGTATAGAGTTTTGAGTAACCCTGGGTTTCCATAGCTGCCTATCAGCCTACCGCCTGCCATTTGCCCATAAGCCCTTTGTCTTGCCAACCACGGGAACTTTCAAGAACCTAACCCCAGCAGTTGGCGAGGGAAAACCTGTATACCCTTATGCTATTAACGTAACTACAATTCTTTGTTTTACAGAAGAGGTCAATGAATGAAGAAGCTGAACGCCACAATAAGCTACCTCGAAGGAACTTACTTCTACACTTACTACACATGCATTTTACATGTCATTTACATGTGGGGATTCCTGAAACGTTAGTGGTGTTGCATTGATTTATGTCATGCCCATTGTTTTAACATGGTGGTGCCTAACTGATCCAGCCAGCTCCACCGGCCCAATCCACCACATGGCTCCCTTTAAGTCCAGAAATTCGGCAACAGGACAAGTGGCAGCAGCATTAGTTGCCGTGGCTCCAAGAGCCATGGCGATTAACATTGCCACCCACTGCCAAAGCTCCTGTGGGCCAGATGACACAGCTGTGTGCCGTATCTTGTTCACTCCAGCTTTAATTTATGCAATTAGGTGCAAGACAAACCAGCTTTAACTTAACTGACACCGGCAGTTTCAATTCCTTACACAAAAAGGAGTTAAGACTATTTTGACGACTACAGTTTTGCAAAACTGATGGGGGGATTTCTCTTTTCCCAAGGGAAAAAACCCAAGAATCTCTTCAGGCAACTATCCAAAACTTCCTCTTTTTCCTTCAGTTTTTTTTACAAAAATTTTTTTATGACAAACTTTCTTGAAAACAGAGGACCCACAGAAATTCTATGCAAGGGACTGCTGTAGGATCACCACTCTCAGAATTTAGTTGGATGGAGACACCCTATGAAGTGAAAAACCACAGCATTTTACAAATACACTATCCAGTGTGTGTCAGGAAAATGTTAGTGATTTTAATTTCCTGTCACTCTCTTTGTACTGCCTTCTTTCAAGAAAAATTCTGCTGAATAAAGACATATTTTAAATGCTTTGATTTTGTATTAGATTCTTTGAGAAACCTATTTCTCCTCTGTTCCCTCTTCTGTCGTCTTGTCTATTTTAGATGATCAGTTTTAAAGCAACCTTGAACAGATTCTCAATTGTTGTCTTTTGAAAGTCCCCCACATAAAGGACAGAATTATTTTACTGGTACATGGACTGGTTTAACAACTGGATTATAGCACTCAGTGAAGACTGCCCTTAAAACCCAACCGGTTCCAAAACTCCTCTACTCAATCCTGAGCCACAGTAAATGCAGACTCTCTCCTAGGGAAGACTTTCTGGCACAAATCTGCCTGCCTCCAGCATGACACAGCAGACAATTCACTTGATTTTCACTAGAACAGATGGCGTCAATCAAAGTCAGCTCATTCACACTCAGCGGATCACCGGACTCAATTAATTTCATTGAACCATCAATTCACATCATACTGATCACCTACCTGCCAGAGTCTTCAGTATAATTCTCCTATATAACCTGAAGAGGCTGCACATTTCTTTTGGTTTTGAAATGTCAAACAGTCCTACCAGATTGACATCCAAAATTGATATGCATTAATATCTACTTTCCTTTGGACTAGATTGTTCTTGTGACTAGAAATCAGGGCAATTCTTAGCAATGGTGCACACTGAACTTCCACATGTTGCTTCTGTTACAATAAAGCCTTTTTGAAAAGCTTAATTAAGATTCCCCACTTCAGGAAGGCAGATAGAAGAAATATAGCAACAAAATGGCAAATTGGAGGGAAAACTCACTATAGAAAAGTTTTCTTATTTCTTCTGAAAAAGTTAAGATTTTTGCAAACAGTTTTATGATAGCTATATATACTCAATCACATGCTTTGGCAGATTTCCAGGGTCTTAACACTACTAAATACTGACTGAACCCCATTTCCTACTGCTGCAAGCTACAACCACCACCAGACGGATACTCCCTCCAATTTTGTTCATTCAGAGCCAACATATCAGGAATATGTATGGGTTATTAAATATTCTGTTTATTGTACTGCATTTACAAAGAAAAAAAGACAATGCGTCCAAGTAGAAAGAATAAAAATGTATTTTCCTTCAGGTTTTAGACTGACACAGCAAATACAAATCCTTTAGTGAGCACTTTATGGCCATTTGAAAAGTCATGAACCTCAAGTGAGCAAGCACACAAGGTACAAGACCGAATCCTGACAGCTGCTTCTGCATGTCTTCAACCCACAAGCTGGCTCTTTTACTACTAGCAGAGGATAAAGGTCTCTTCTGATCGGGGAGATGGGGAGGGGGGGGAAAACAGATCTCAAAAACAAGTCTGCAGCCCCCCTCCCTGCCCCTGCTATGAGCATGTCATTCTTTTAGGTCAGCCAGGTTGCTGAAGTGCACAGGGCTTGATGAGCTCTAGCAATTCCAGCAGAAGTTCCATTAACCCTGCCAATAAGACTTCACAGTATTTAAAGAGAAGGTAATTGTTCTAGTAATCCAATCCTGTCTGTAATCCCCTTGCAACAGATGCAAGAATGATGCTTGGAATCAGAGTAAGAATTCCAGGTGGCTGGAAATATCATTCAGCAGATTTACTATTTTGGTATGTTTCTCTCCCTTAACATTGGACAAGATGCATAGAGAATCTGACCTAAGAATCCCTAAATGGACATGCAGCATGGATTTCATTAGTGGCCCAGTCAGGCGTTATTAGACAGGACAAACAACTTTTGACGTGGATTAAGTAATGGCACCAGTTTTGTGGATGAAAGATTGTTATGGACTGAGATGTCAAACACACACAGAAAGTTACATGTAACAGTCTCACTGGCAGCTTTGGTATCATATCTCAAATAGTGCCTGCTTGGCCTTCTGTGAGGTCCAGAGTCGTGCAGCAGCTTCTATCCTCTGAGAGCTTCATGATCCCAAAGGCCTGTTTGGTCCATGGTGAGGGGTTCCAACACTGCCAAACCTTGCTTTAGAGTAGGATGCAATGAATCTGTAATAGCCTGGGCAAGTCTAGGAGAGACCATCATAAAACTAGCAAATGCTACAATTCTTTAACTTTTAATTAAAATAAACCCACAAACTTCAGTTACGTCCAATCCCCTCGGGGAAGTTTAAAAGCTTATACTGTATTCTACTGAGCAACCTTATTTGGTGTGATTCTAGGAAGCATCAGCTGACCCTGCATTTACAGGGAAAAGGCCAAAACACTCTTCTCCCGTCTAGTTCAGCTGTCCTTGTGTTAATGCCCACGTACCCAAATGCCTCAGAAAATAAAAGGCAATCCCATTCAGGGCTGTTACTTATAAAGGCTAACACCTGAGGCAGGTTAACAGAGTAGAAATCTTTACAAGTGCGGTGTTTCAAAGTCAAAGGATAATGTGGCTGTAACACACAGATGCCACCACCCTCTCTTCAGAAGTGAGTAGTCAAAATAAGAGCAAGAGTACGTTCCATCTTTCTAGAGTGAAAGCCAACTGCTTACTGATGCAATGGCAACCTTAAGCAAGGCAAAGGAAGTGCCAGTGGGGGGTGGGGAGTGGGGGGCTCACAGCTCACTCAAACGTCTAGGACGAAATGCCTGAAGCATGGCTACTTCTCTGCAGCCAAAGGGTGTACACATCTGTACTATGAAGATTGTGCGTTTATCTGTTCCAGCTTTTGCTTTTATTTCCCTTGTCAAGTTTTAGTCCAAAAGGCTCAGGCATTCAAGAGAGCAGAGCAGGTTTCACTGAATTCAGAAACTAATCTGAACACTAGGGAAAAAAAATAGTACTAAAAAACTAGGTTTCTGAATACAGCTTGTTTCAAAAACAAAAACAAAAAAAGTGGCTAAAACTAAAGAAAATTATTTGACTGGAAAGAATGTACGAAATTACCCAAGGAATGGAACAGGCACCTAGGAAAGGATGGAGGATTCCTAGTTCTTTGCTCCACATGAAGTTAAACACCTTAGTATCATCTGCTATTTATGCTGCCACTAGCTACTAGAGGTGCAGTGGAAAAATTAACTCCCGAGTCAGTGAGCTAAGGAGGGAGTCGCAGGTTTTCACATCCCTCTGACAAAACAAAGGATTGCTGTAACTTAGTGAAAGGAGTATATTCCAGTGCAGATCAGCTCACACTTACAGGATATAGCACGTTAACAGTGAACAGACTCAGGGGCAACTTCATGTTCCAGTCGGTCAATTAGTCTTTGGCAAAGCCCAATCAAGGCAAAAATCAGATGATGGTGCCCATTGGCTAAGAGAGTCCCCACTGAGTCAAATAAGCAAATTCAATTGAACAGGTTAGATTTATCTAAAATCTTGGAAGCCTTGAAGGAAGAGCTTCACACTGAAAATGAACATGAAAAAAATGGATCTAGGAAGGGGCAGCTGGATGTATGTATGCTACGCTGTAAACCAGAGAGTAGGGCTGTGGTACTGTGTTGAAGCCTCTAGGAGTTAAGCCAAGGGTGCCTGAGACACTCTCCTGCTGTGGCCCGTTTCTCTGGAACCAGCTCCAACATAGGTAATAAGAAGTCTGTGAATGCAGCCGCCTCATCTTGAGGCCACTCGTATTTCTCCACAAGGACTTCAAAAAGGCCCCAGGGCTTCAGTTTGGTGATGTGCTTCAGATCACCTGAAAACCAAGACAGATAGATTAAAGTCACCAATGGCAGTTGTTCATCTAATCAAACAGGGGAGAGATCTGGACAATGTTGCCTTGGACAGGAGAATCTTAACCTTTTTGTCTCAAAATTTCACTCTTTAAATCTGCTCTTGTAAACTGGCCTTAAAAAAAGTGTTTCCAAGAAAGTCTCATGTCTTCTCTTCCTACTTCTGCCCAAAGGCTTGGATACAACTTGATTACTTACTATAACTTTACGATTTAATGCAACAAAGTCAGGTACTCAGACTCCGGCTGAGAAAATAGGCTCTACAAGTAGCAGCCAGATATCTCCTGTTCAGGCCGGTAAATTCAATGGCACAGGAAACCTTCACTCTTCTGGCTCTTGTTCAGATAAACCCAATGTATTTTACTCTACAGTGTTTAAAAGACCCTTATTATACCATAAGCTCCCATAAAGAGATTTTGGGCCTGGCTGCAATACAACTCTGCCAGTTCCCTGCCAGCTTTCTCTGCAGAGTTGTCACTTTCCCAAACAAGGCCGTACATCTTTTTAAATCTACAGAAGAATAACGTTTAAGGTTTAAAACAGCTTCTTTCAGTTTTTATTACTGCAGGGAACTACTTCTCCAGATAGATTTAGATTGGTACACCAGAGCTGTACACATGAAGAAATTCAGAAACAAATTACAGCCATCATATGATAAAACACCAGCTGTTTAATGCCAAAAGATCATTCAAGGAGCTCTTTACAACAATCCCCTGCAATCTGTTTAGTCAGTCTATATTGGATGTGGAGCACTAGAACGTTCTCAGTTGCTAGATAAGAACACGTGTATATCAATGCATCTTTACTTTGAGACAGTCCCTACTGTTCCAGGAAGATAACTTTAGGATACTGCTTTGCTGGGGCCTACAATTACTATGACATTCCAGTACTATGTATTCGAATACTGCTGGGGTGGGGGAGAAAAGATTAGCTTTACCTTTTTTGGTGAAAAACTCCTTAGAATATTTTCCTGCCAGAATGAGCTTGCGAGGTATTTTCCCCAGAAGTTCTATAATCAATGCAATGTGATCTGCATTTTTCAAAACATTTAAGAAAGAACAGAAACATACAACAGGTATCAATATGAGGCACTCCATATGCAGCAGAAGCTCTGGACATTGATGGAGCAAGCAGCATGCAAAACTCCAGTTGGAAATCTTTTCTCTCTCATTGCTAAATGGAAGGGAGTGGATGACCAGCATCTGATTTCTCCTTCTGAGGATCCAAAGACTCCTTCCCCACTATCTAAGGATTCAGGGCCCTGAGAAACTCTGCTTTCCTCCGAGATGTGGATGCTGTCCACATCCTGGTACCTGGGAAGAATGGTGTCATGGAAATATTAATTCCTGCAATTATTTCCCATAGAGGGGCAAGGTACCTTGGCATTCTGCTTGACAGTTCTACAATATGCACAATGTGGGCTACAGCGGGAGAAGAGGAGGCAATAAAAGGGACAAAGATGGGATAAAGCGGGATAAAGGAAATACAACTTTTTTCCAGCTTTATTTAGACAATATTTAAGAAGACAATGGGTTTAAAAGGCAACCTGCTTTCTAACTTGGCTTTAACTGTATGAGGTACAAAAGAAAAAAAAGGCAAAGTTTTTAAAGGAATATCAAATCTGAGCTTGTATTACTGGAGAACTCTGCTGAGTACCAGACTGGAAGCACTCAATCCTCATGTGAGCAGCTGAAATGTTAATTAAGAAATTTTCATCGAAGGTCTTTGAGGTCCAAGTTAAACAGGGATGAAACATTTTAAATACCTTCCAAAACTGAATTGTTTCAGATTTGCAACAAGGCAGTGCAGTCTAGTGGATAAGGTACTATATGCCAGGACTCAGGATAATCAATTGGTTTGGTCTCATTTGGCTAAATCACCTCATTTTTGCTTCCACTTCCACTCGCATCCTTTTTGTATATGGTATAAATTCATCAGGGCAGGAATAAAGTGCCTAGCTCAATGAAGTTCTGATCTCTTCTGGGGACCTCAAGCACTACACTAATACACACTTTGATTTTATTAGCTTTCTGTTTGCCCACAAAGTCTTCCAAAAACACAAAGCCCTACTCAGTGGTTCCAAAACTGTGCTCACTGGTCAGGAGTCTGCAGACTGAAGTGACCATTCCCTCTGACTGAATAATTAATAAGGGAATCTCATAGTCCACACACAACAAAATAAAAAATTGAGGACTGACAGTGGTCTGCTGGCCGGAAAATTTTGGGAACCTAAAAATGTTCAATTTAATTTCTAGAAGATGGCAAAAGTTATAATCCAAACTAGTTTCATAGGGTCTAATAGGGAGCTCACCCACTAGCTTGTTTAGCCATGGTCATGATGCAAAAATACAGCCAATGTCAGAATAGCATTTTGGATAAGCAGAGTATTAAGAAAGGGTGTTACATTGTGTGTTCTCCATGAATTTCAGCTTTCAATAGTTTTTGGATTTTTACACCAAGAATTTTTTAGAGTTAGCTGAAGAGGCAGCCAGGTTTGCCAGCTACATTCTATAAAGCTATGTCTAACACAGGAACACTTCATAGGATCATAGAAGTCGGGTCGGAAAGGACGTTGTAGATCTTCAAGTCCAACCCCCTGCCTGGGCAGGAGAAAAAACTGGGCTCAAATGATCCCAGCCAGGTAGGCATCAAGCCTCCTCTTAAAGACCCCCAGGGT
>NW_017728934.1:232747-238371 GCF_001723895.1 Crocodylus porosus
TCCCTCCCCCCTTTTTTAAAGATGGCGACCACGTTGGCTATCTCCCAATCATCTGGCACCTGGCCCAAGCACCACGAGCGCTCATAAAGCCATGCCAAGGGCCCTGCAATAACCCCTGCTAGCTCCCTCAACACCCTGGGGAGGGAGCATCTGGACCCGCTGATTTGAACACGTCCAGACCCTCCAGAAGCTCTCTAACCCAGTCCTCCCCAACCTGAGGTCTGGAGGCGTTCCCCTTGAGTCCGTCTTGCATCACGGTGGGGAAGTCCCGGTCCCTGCCCAAGAAAACGGAGGTGAAGAATTGGTCAAAGAGGTCTGCTTTCTTCTCTGGCGCAACCAACAGGTTGCCCAGAGGATCCTGCCAGGGGCCCCTCATTTCCTGGTTCTTTCTTCATCCTCCCCATTTATTTGAAAAAGGACTTTTTGTTATCTTTGATTTTGGACGCAAGTCTTAGCTCTATGTCCACCTTAGCTTTCCTGACACCCCCTTACAGGCCCGAGCAGAGGAGGTATACTCCTCCTTGGAGACAGCACTCCCTTCCACCCGTTGTATGCTGCCTTTTTGGCAATCAGGCATTCCCGTACATCCTTAACTTGGAAAAGTTAAGATGAATCAACCAAGACAGAAGTCAAGAAGCACATAAACCCTGCTGCCATTCAGGGGCAATGCGACTTTAGTGATACTGCTGCAGTCCAAAGGCACTCAACTCCTGATTTTACCCACCTAGCTGAGTCACTTCGACCTTACTGAGTGTTCCCATATCAAGAGCTGTACACATCACTGTTTCAGATGAATACTGAATTGCTTAGGCTTAAAAAATGCGTAAGTGTGTAAAAGTTCCCGGCATCAACAATTAATTTATTTTTATTAGGTAATTATTTCTCCAGTTTTAACCATGCAAAAATATATGCAATAGTGACTAGGGTATTCTCTGTGGAGCTTTCAACGGCTTCTAGAGAAAGAATAGCTTGCTAATTATACTAACACTTTGGTCCAAATCTCATGGAATGCATAACCATGCATGCCTTTTAGTTTTCAATGCCTTTTGATCCATGTTTTTATCTATTCAGTAAACAATCTGACTTTCTTTAGCACATGGTGGTGGTGGTGGTTAGGATTCACATGCTGTATTTTATATAACAAGTACAGCAATTCCTGCTTCTGAAGATCACTCTCTCACCTAAACTGCTGCAGCCAGGGGTGGAAGGAAGGAATGATATGGCAAGATACTTGTAAGGCCAAGCCTCCTCAACGTGAGCACTACAATCAATGCTTTTGAGGGGCTGCTCGGACCCTGAATATTGGGAAAGTTTCAGGTGCTGAAAAAGACTTGGCATTTTGCACTGAGTGCTCAGACATTCCTACGACAGGAGGGTTTACATGCATTCATTCTCTGCTGAAACAATGCAACAAGATGAGATGGTGCTTGCCCACTTGCAGACCATGTGTGACACTCACAGCAGTGTCAAAGGAATTTTACTGGTGCAACAATAAGCCTCTGCTCCAGATGCATATGGACCACACCAACAAGCATAAAAACACAAAATCAAGTTACTATGAAGATGTTAAATGAGGTTTACACATTAGGCTAAATGTGATTTTTCAGCTACTTGATCAGAACAAGGGTTCTAAAGTGACAAAATAGGGACTGTATGAGGAAGGTAACTTGTTAAAATTTGTGGGAGCCACACACCATCAAAGGTACACTATTTTTCTGTATATGCAACAGACTTAATAGCTACATATTAGACATGTTGCAATTATGGACCCAACTCCTTAAATGTCATGATCTAGAAAGCCACAGGTAAAATTTGCCTTTAGAGAGAGTGCAGTCTCTGGATTTTCAGTTCTCTGTTGCTGGTTTCATCATATTCTGGACATGCACAATAGCTGTATTCACTAGTAATTGGAAAGAGAACAGTTCTGGTACCTCTATATTTAGGCTAATGGGCAACAGAATGAATGGTTAGATAATTGTATTGCTTATGTAATTTCTGTTTGAGACTTGAGGCACAGTCAAAGGCTGTCAGAGACACCATCTGTGAATTACTGTTGCTAGTGCTGACGTCTCACTAAATAAAGCAGTGGTTAAAAGAAATCATTTTATTCTGAACAAAGTCTTAAGCCGCCAACATCAAATTCAGAGTACCGACTTGCACAGATTGCAGTTATAACTCATTACCATCAAATCTATTCATTTCCTCCTGCTCATTTTAAAAGGCAGATAAAGGCGTCACTATGAAAAGCTGTAGTCAGGTAGGGCAACAGTGAAAGTGTTCATTACACTGCATATTTATATACAAAATTCACTTGCTGCTATAACATGTTTCTGGTATTTAGAGGTGGCCATTTTACTGGTCTCTTTCTGAGATCAGGTTTGCTCAGAGCACTAGGACTCAGAGGAGACCAGTAATATATTCCCAGCCCGCCCCAGACTATTTTGTCACGTTGAAGAGTCAGGTCCCATCCGTGCCTCAATTTCCTTATCTGTAAAGTGAGGATAAAAGTACTTGTTTTACAAAGGAAAGCCTTTTCAGGTTTATAAGGAAACAAATACCGAATAAAAGGAAGGCATATTATAAAACTGTTCAGTGTCACTTTTGTTTGTATGATCAGATGTCTAACCATGTGCACTATGGAGATTACATGTTCTGGTTTAAAGGCCTTTGGAATACAAACCCGTAAAAATCAGGGACTGGTTACAGAACCTACAAGAAACAAGAAGGACAACAAAGGCTGAGGGGTATACTCAGATTGAATCGTAAGATGAGAAATGGCAGAAGCAGCAGTAAAGAGAAGGTTAATTTGGTATCAAACAAAAACTAAATTTTTCCAGATCAGCATTTCACAGTAAAGCTTCAACAGCATGGATGTTTCCTAATTTTACTAACTTGGGGCCTGTTTACTTATACAAAACATCTGTGCTTCAGTGTCTTCCAAGAAGCAGCTCTTTGTCTCTGGACAATCCCTCAATTTATTGCTCTCTCTCTTTTTTTTTTTTTTTTTTTAATGAAAGACACACCTTCATCCCGAGAGTAGTCTTCTCCAGAGTGAGGCTCAAATAGGTAGTCTCCTGTAGCCAATTCAAAGGCCTAAACAACAAAAAAGTAGTGTTAAATCACATTAGGCACCTCTAACTGGATTGTTCTAGGTTTTCCACTGAATTAAACCCAACATATACACTGTAAAGTGCAACACAATGCTGCACCTTATAGAAATATCTCCATCAGCATCAGTGTCCGAATCATAGCAAAGTGGAGAATCTATGAACTAAAAATCAAAATAATTAAAACAGAGTGCAAAATTTAGGATCCACACACTTGACCCAGACCAGATCTCATATTTAAAAGCATCACAAGCATGCAAGATACTTGGACTAAAAAGGTGGGCTTTCTTTTATTAAGCTTCCTCCAAAAAAGCAGGTTTCAGAAGCTCGTCAAATTTTCTAGACAGCTTCTCTCTGAATCTCTTTCTAGATTCAAAAGCATTTTTGATTGATTCTGAATGAAGTTGACACATGACACTTTCCCATGTCAACACGTCAGTGCTAAATGGCACTTGTATGTCAAGAGCTTATATTTAGGCAGCTGTTCACAAGGTCTTTGTACCCCTAAGACTTCACAATTACTGAACCTTCACAACTACGGAAACAGCCTCATATTTACCACAGGAGGCACGCACATACACAGTTATCATGGAGTACATGACGCACCAAGTTCACATACCAACTTACACAGTGATAAATTTGCTCATGTGCCCATATACCAAGTGTTTTATTTATTATTTAATACCCAGCGCTAAGGTTGCCAAGAAATCTTCCAAAAGTGACTCAGCTTAAACTTGTTTTATTTCAGGAGTCTGCAGAGATCCCCGAACAGGCCTGCCAGACTAAAACTGAGTGCTACTCTGGTACATCACAATATCTAAATGTCCAGCTGCTAGCTGATTTAACAGCAACACTTCTTATGATATGCTCATTCTACAGTTCCAAACTGGTTCTCAAGGTCTCTCAAAGGCAAAGAGGACAAAATTCCTCTTACCAAGTTTCAGTTCCAGCTTCTTTTCAACAACATACTTAATGCATTATGCATCAATACAAGAACACTGAGTATACTGAAAATCTGAAGTCTGGAGAGAGAGTAAAATATTTATCAAGATAAACACCATAATCTGCATGGGGAAGATTTAAAAGAGCGATAATGCACAAGTCTGAGGTTTCTGCCATATAATTAAAATTTAATACCCTGTATAACACGTGGGCCCCCTGGCTATAAACCTACACAATTTAAAAACTAATGGATCTCTTTCAAGAGAGAACTCCCAATCTGTGTCTGAAACAAACTAAGAACCACTGGAGAGACGATTAAAAACAAGCAGGAAGTTAATACTTTCCTTCCCTCCTTATCCTTATACTGAATCAACTGTATAGTCAGAAAGCTTACTGAACTCACCATACAAGCTGTGCTCCAGATGTCAGCAGGAGTGTTATAACCAGATCCAATCAATACCTCCAGGGATCGGTATTGCCTTGTCTGAATATCTTCAGTGAAGTGCTTGTGCTAAAGGAGAAAAGAAGTCTTTATTAAAATGCAAGTGATCTTTAATGGAAACGATGCTATTGAAGTGAAGACGAAAACAGTGATGAAAACAGAGACATCTCTCAGATGAAGTTGACAGACAAGACTAAGGAAGTGTTTAAATGAGGGAAAAAAATTCTGTAAAAATTAACATGATCTAACTACAGACAGTTTTCCTAGCAGAAACTTTTCTTCAGAAGCAGCAGCAGGGAAGATGTCCATTTTAAAAATTAACCTGCCAAGCGTTATCAAGCCACTTGTGATAGTTTCTATCAGAAATGAGCCTGCTTAACAGTCAGTATTTGACAAACCTGAAACATATAGCTTGAACTGTAGAAAGCATGCTTACTAGCTGGACTCGTTTCAAAATAACGAGCTTGCGCATTAATGCTAGAGAATTAAGGAGGTCAGACAACAGCACATCGGGAAAATTTAGAATTAAAGCAAATGGCAACGTTTTGGTGAACACAGGCTGAGTGTCGTTATATATCCTACATTAAACTCCAGGCAGACACGTAATCATAAAACCAGGTTTTAGTTCCCTGGAACTCCACATTCATATTTCTACATCTCTCTTACCAGAGAATGATTCTGTATCTACTTTAAGCACCTAAAGCTATGAACACAACTAGGACACTGCCTCACTAAGTGATGCAAGTCAAACACAGGGCCCTGAACACTTGGGACATTTCAAAGTATTTAGCAGCCTTTTACAAGCCTTCAGTCTTTTACAAGCATTTATATAGGCAGTCTTCTACTCAAGATTTCAATTTGGCTTCAGAATATTGCAGTACATACAGGATTTGCAGGGACAAAATTGTTTACATTCAGTCTTCTGCAACCAGCAGTCAAGCTAATGAGCTACAAGGTTGGCTACAACAGGGAACAGCAGAGGATCTTTCAAACACTGGAGGGATAACAACATGATTCTTCCACTCGCAGAACTGCACAGGAGCAATAAGCATTTTCCATCTTTTATATATATAAAAAAAAAAAAAAAAAAAAAAAAAAATGGTGCCTTCTACATCCTCCCTAACTGGGAACAG
>NW_017728934.1:238559-258470 GCF_001723895.1 Crocodylus porosus
GATATATAAAAAAAAAAAAAAAAAAAAAAAAGAAGATGGTGCCTTCTACATCCTCCCTAACTGGGAACAGATTAGAAGCTTTGGTCTGTTGACCCTAAAAAGTTTTAAACTTACCACCCAGCAGGCATTTCCTAGGTCAGCAATCTTCACTTTAAGCTTATCGGCATTCTTGGGTTCAAGAGGATTAAGAAGGAAATTCCCAGGAGTGGATTTTCCTAAAGGCAACATGCACAACAGCTGATTAAATCCACATGGACAGTGCCACCATTTGCTCTCCAAACCCTACATGCTTTGTTCTACATAGGATGCATGATGGTCACTGATCAGAACTTTCCCCTTCCTCAAAGTTTAATTATTAGAAACCCACTTCAGTTTCTGATAAGGTGACAGAAACCATCAAGATATTAAGATTGTAACGCTTATAACTAGAGTAAATACTACAAATACTTGGCACAACAGAGTTAGTTTTGTTTCTTAACCTTGTAGTGGGCTATTTAGTACTTAACTTTTCCTTTACAAGACATGTTCTGCCAGCCAGTGATGGTCCTGGACATTATGTATAGAAACTTTAACAAAAAGACACTTCAACTATAAGGGAAACATTCCCACTTATAAGCTGACCAAAATAATTAAGACATGCTTGAAAAAGAATTAATTCTTTTTAGAGAGTAGGAAGGGACAGAATGAATTCGATGAGAACATGGTAGCAATTTATACACTCCTGATCACAAAAAAAGGCATAACTATCTGTCAAATGAAACCTGCGATTCTGTGAAGGTGAAATTATCAGGACAAGGCTCACCATGGTGGCCTCGGACAGGATCAGGTCTGACTATGTAAACTGAGACCCCAACATTAATACTACATTCTGCTCCATGGCACAAGCAAGGGAAAGGAAATGGTTTCTCATGTATAGGACTCCTCTGATACCTTTATTCACAGATGAGCCATTTTCATTTTCATCCTCTGAGGGTAGCTCTGCCTGGATACGCTGCTGCAAATGGCTAATCTCCTGCTCATTATATGATTGCTCTTCGCTTGAAGTTGCCTGACACACCATGGAATCTAGCACCTCAGAAATTATAGGTACACATGAGTCCACCATGGTTTCTTGTGGTCTGTCCTCAGAGTCTCCATTACGCTGGCTGTAACTACAGCTATGGAAGTTGTTCTCCTCCTGCGCTAGAGGGTCCTCGCCACAGTCATTGGCATTATGAAGATCTTCCTCAAGATGCTCAGGCCCTTGGTTGTTGGAGTTCGAGAAGCCTGTCGTTTGCACTACACCGTTGCAATTGATTTCCATTATGCATTTTTCTACGCCACCATCCATTAGGATAGTCTGCTCTTTCACCTGAAGATTTTCATCTAGGAGAGGGAGAAACAAACAGAAATCAGAATGCTAATAAAAGTACAAAGAAACCTACAAATATACCAAGTAATAATCAAAGCAAGGCAAGTGCCATACTTCTTTAGCCTGGGGGTGTCAAACATAACCCAGGGGTTGCATCTGGCTCGCAGAGCCTCTGTCTGGCCCACTGGACTACCAGTGGCCATCAGAAGTTGGCAGATGTGATCTACCACAGAATATGGGGATGTTTGGCCCTCCTAGCCAGAGCCACCAGCAGCAAGCCTAGCTCACTACTGCAGCTGCTCCCAAACTCTTGCTGCACCCCCAGACTCCTGCTGCTGCCAGAACCCTTATCCCCAAACCCAGGTTCCTGCTGCTCTGGACTCTGTCCCAGGCTGAATTTGGTCTGTAACAAACCTCAGAGTCTGGACCCAGCCTGGGGCCCCAAGCAAGTCTGACATCCATGCTTTAGCTTATTTTATGCCAGCACAATATTTTGCAGGTCCCTCATACTCAATGGAAGTTTTTGCAACAGAATTTAAGAATATTACACAGTTTTCATAAGGTTACCAGCTTGACTGCCACATGCTCCACAATTGTCCACTCCAACTTTACCAGCTTGGCTGTACAAATACTACTGTGCTGCTGTACATACAGTTGGATGCAAGGCCCTGCAATATGCAGGATTCATACCTGATTTATGTGGTAGCCCTTCATCTTGTGGACTCTCTTTCAGAAGGATGTGAAGGGGATTCTGAGCTTCTTCCTGATCTGTAGGTTGTGTTTGAACTGGGCTGGCTTCCTTCTCCATTTCCTCTATCTCCTGCATTCGCTTTTCTAGTAGTTCAGCTTGCCGTTTCTGTTTCTTTTTTAATTTCTTTTTCTTATTCTTTGACATTTTGTCAGCCTGCAAGGAAATGAAAGGGGCAAACCTCTTAGGCGATGACCTGGTATTTTCTATTTTAAATGCCCCCCAAAGCAACAGATGGGATTTAATTTAGCAAATTATTTTAGAGCCTGTGAAGAAACCTGGACTGACAGCTTTGCTGACTGAGTTCCTTTTCCATCAACGAAGCAAATGCAACCACTGTGCAAGCCTTTATCTAGTGCCTTCCAGTGGGTCCCAATCCTGACCTATAAGATCCATCTTTTGGTATTAAAAGTTGTTCAGTCTTTACGGCCTCTGTAGTCCTTGGATTCCCACTAGAAACACCATAAAAAGCTTGGGTTGCAGTGATACCTTAAAGATGCAAGTACCTCTCTCCAAAGTGTACCAACACAGCTGATGAATGCTTATATAGTGAAAGAACTTGTTAATGTTTCAAGTTCTTCTGGTCCTCCCTGCTGTGCTCCCAAAACAGAATTCCCCCGATGCTAAAGAACAATCTTACAAAAGCTGTATACGAGTAGTTATAAACAGTCCACAGCTATACTTACTGGTTTGGGTTGTGGTGCAGTACTCACTGAAAGGGAAGGGAAGAAAAGTGAGTTAGTTGCTTGCATTACACTTGTACAGGAATATAAATGCAACCTATAACTTGAATAGAAAAGGTGATTTTTTTTTTAGAAGCCAGTAACCTCTTCCACAAAGCAATACTGTTTTTCTGTGGATACTAAGTACTGCTAAAATGTAAAGTTGCACTAACACTAAACCGCAACTGCCTTCTCACTCTACATACATTTGTATAAGACATGTCGGTGGCTTGTTCTATACGTACTGGTAATAATGAACTTAATTGTATCGTCCAATCCTAACGGTTGGAGAAAAAATTATTTTTCAAAATAACAAACAGCAGACATCCACCCAAAAGAGCTCAATGCAGAAATTGTTAGTTAAACTTCAAATGAAAGCCTGACACAGCAGACACATTTGATTGATGACCAGACCAAAGCCTCCTATTATACTATTTCATAGAATCATAGAAAAATTAGGTTTGGAAAGGACCTCAGGAGGTCATCTAGTCCAACCCCCTGCTCAAAGCAGGACCATCCCCAACTAGATCATCTGAGCCAGGACTTTGTCTAGCTGGGTCTTAAAAACCTCTAAGGACGGAGAATCCACAACCTCTCTGGGTAACCTGTTTTAGTGCTTTACTACGCTCCTCCTGATAAAGTTTTTCCTAATACCCATCCTAAACTTCGCTTGCTGCAACTTCAGACTATTGCTCCTTCCTTGTTCTGTCATCTACCATTGCTGAAAACAGTCCAGCTCCATCCTTTTTGGAACCACTGCTCAGGGAGCTGAAGGCTGCTATTAAATTCGCCCCCCCCGCCAGTCTTCTCTTCTCCAGACGATTTAAATAAGCCGAGTTCCCTCTGTCTCTCCACACAAGTCATGTGCTGCAACCCCTTAACCATTTTCGTCGCTTCTGGACTCTCTCCAATTTGTCCACATCCTTTCTGTAGTGGGAGGCCGAAAACTGCACACAGTATTCCAGATGTGACCTCACAGTGCCAAACAGAAGAGAAGAATCACTTCCCTTGATCTGCTGGCAATGCTCTTACTAATGCAGTCAAGTATGCGGTTAAGTCTTCTTGGCAACAAGGGCACACTGTTGGCTTATACTCCGCTTATTGTTTACTGCAACCCCCAGATCCTTTTCTGCAGAGCTGTTGCTTAGCCAGTCAGTCCCAAGCCTGTGCATGGGATTGTTCCATCCTAAGTGCAGACTTTTACGCTTCTTGTTTTTGAACCTCATGAGTTTTTTTTTTTATTCAATCTTCCAATTTGTCTAGGTCTCTCTGAATCCTAACCCTATTCTCCAATATATCTACTACCCCCCTTCCCTACCCCCTGAGCTTGGTGGTATCTGCGAACTTGGAGAGTGCACTCCATCTCATCTTCCAGGTTGTTGATGAAGATACTGAACAAAACCAGATCTAGGACCGACCCCTGGGGCACTGTACTTGAAACCAACTACCAGCTAGACAAGCCATTGATTACTATCCTTTGAGCTCAACAATCCAAACAGTTTTCTATCCAGCTTATAGTCCATTCATCCAACCCATACTTCTTTAGCTTGCATGCAAGAATGTCATGTGAGACCGTATCGAAAGTCTTGCTAAAGTCAAGGTATATCACATCCACTGTTCTTGCCATATCCACAGAGCCAGTCATCTCGTCATAGGCCATCAGGTTGGTCAGGCATGACTTGCCCTTGGTGAATTCATGCCAACTGTTCCTAATCAATCACCACCTCCTCTCCGAGTGCTTAGAAATGGACTCTTTGAGGACTTGCTCCATGATTTTTCCAAGGACTGAGATGAGGCTGACTGGTCTGTAGTTCCCTGGATCCTGCTCCTTCCCTTTCTTAAAGATGGGCACTATATTTGCCCTTTTCTAATCATCTGGGACCTCTGCTGACCACCATGAATTTTCCGTTTGACTTAAAGAAGATGTAAAGCATACACAGCAAAGAGAGATGCAAACTAGGACTCTTGAGATACATCTACAGGACACTCCTGGTGTGTTTGAAGAGGGATGCTTTTGATTCCACCCTGCTTTCCAGGGAGCACCCTCTGAAGCTGCTTAAGAATTCTGACTAGCATCCTTGAAGGCAACCAGAGGGATGCCACTAAAAAAAGGTTTCACCACTGCATTATTGGGTCAGAGGCACAAGATCAGGAGTGGATGGGTAGAGCATGCTGAAGCGTCCCTCCCTGGACGGTCAGTGATGGAATAGACATACTTGAAGTCCAAATGCCAAAACTCAGAGAATCTGCCATTAGCCTACCCACATTTAGCTGAGCTTGCTGGTTCTCAGCCAGAAGTTGGCCCTTTGAAAATATAAAGATGTCTATGGCATGTAATGCGGCAGTGTGGAGGTATCAGCAGTAAAATACAGTGGAGAAATATCAGCTCTGGTGCCAGAATCAGTACAGCCACACCATGACACTTGTGCGACTATACTGCTTTTGGTTCTAGAGCTTAGAAGTCAACAGCCCCTTACTGAATTGTACATTGCAATAGTTCCTAGACATACTGGTACACAAGCAGATCCTGACAGGGGGAGTGGAGAATATATATGAATTCCAAGCATAAATGAAACCTTGTCTGTACTGTCATTTAGAAAATGTTAATGCACCAGGGAAACCATTTATATTGGCTTAATCTCCTCTCAGGTGTGAAGTCAGTGAATTGGTGGTGCTTGAGTCATCTTTTCACGAGACTGCCCAAACAGACCAGTTTTATAACAAAGATTTTTACAGCACTCTAGGAGGTAAGCTGTCTAGAACGCATCCAAGATGTGTCATACCATTAATTTTTACAAGCACTTTTGAATCTAACATTTCATCTGGCTACTTTTACGGCACTGTAATAAAGATAGTGCGACTGTGATACCATCCGCTCCCTTTGTTTTAACCAACTAACTTCTTCTAAGAATGTGTGGCTGGTATGGGAAATGGCTTTATGGAAGAGATATGAAGTGCTTTTTGTTATTTAGCGATGCTAAGAACTAGAGGATTTTCTCTTGTGAAATTGGTTACAAGCTTTTTTGACAACACCAGTTTTCAGTGGAAAAGGCACCTGCAGAGCCAGATGGAGGGGGAGCCCCAGATCTCTGCCACTCTGTTGCTTCTGCAGCCAGCCTCCGAATGTACTGGTCATTAACACACAGAAGAATGTTCTCAGGTTTAATATCCGTATGGATGATCCGACATTTTGCGTGCAAGTAATCCAGGCCCTGCAGAACCTGCAGATATGAGGGGAGGACATGGACAGTCAAGAAAAGCAAGCAGCAGGCAAGCAAGAAGAGAAGAAATGAAGAGAAAAACAGTATCAGAGTTTAACGAGTATTTAAATACCTACTGAAGAGAATTTCTTTAGTTTAACACCAGGGCCAGCCTGGGATGTTGCTACCAATTTAGGATACTGTTACTATGGAGTTAAAGAGGAAGTGTGTGTGCAATTTCAAGTGTAGTTAATTAAATGCTCCATCTCCTCCCCACTCTGCTTGATCTATCACTGCTACAGCACTAATGCTCACTTAACTTTTAGAGCTTCCCTCCTTCCTCTCCTTGACAAAGTCACTGTTCAAAGCAAACCTTCAGCTAGTCAGGATGCAAATTGTGACAGCTGAAATACCTGTGGGCTAATATCTTCAGAGAAAAGACTAATCTTACATTTAATTGAATTGTTTGTGGGGCCACACATCAATACGAGTTTAAGGCTCATTTTCCTGCATCTAACAAGAAACATTTTGCTCACAAAGGAATTCGAGGAATGAGGGCATTAATGAAGACTGAATTGAAACGTGCCTGTTGGATGATTTTTTTGACACAGGGGAGTGGAAGCCCCTGATAATTTGACTTGATGATCCACTTCAGAAGATGATGTCCTAGAACTTCAAACACCATACAGATATCTGTAATTAGGTCAAGGAGAAATAGGGACATTCTGACCCAGTGAGCCTCCAGCATTTTCAAAACAGAGCTAAAAATAAAAAATAAATCCAATACAAGGAGCTACTTCTGTCACCTAAGCTGGCAGTTCTTACAGACACCCTTTCCCTCCCAACACAGGTAGCTATAATAGGTGTTAGGAGCAGCAAGTAGATGTGAGCACTCTCAAACAAACATTGCCACCAAATATATGCACCCTTAATATAACTGAAGATGATGTTGGTTTTATGCAACAGCAACCGTAACACAGCAGCAACCGTATCAGATTCTGGAAAGAGACCACTTATGCAATGGACCATGCATGAACTGCTTAAGCACAATATCTAGCTGAAAATGTGAGTTCCAGAAGCATCTTGGCTCCTACTCCAGGCAACAAATAAATAAATAAATCACACCTCCATTTCTCCACAGCTCTAAGCAACACAAATCTCAAGACACCAACCACTTGCAGAAAATATTTGTCCCCACTCCCCGCTTCTTTATCAGTGCCCCATTGACATACTTCTTATTTTTTTTAACTGCATTTATATTAGCTCAGTGATTCTCAACCAGGGTGACATGGCCTCGAGATCCTTTCGAGGGTGCTGCGGGGTGCCATACCCTGTTTGTATGCCTAATAGTGCTAATATAATTCACATGATAAACCCAGAGATTTCAAACAGGAATCCATAGTGTTAAAGATATTCTGCCCTATTGTGGTCTGAGTTATTTGCAACAGAAAAATTGCTGTTGTTTTTCTGTAGTCAAAAAATGAGTAAAAACAAACCTTGCCCGCTTATGTCCTTAGATCAACATGGCTACAACCAAGACACCAGCATCAAATATACAGTGACAATCAAGGGTTTCTCTGTTCCCAGTATTACAGGTTTTCAATACCCCAACAGAGTTTCTAACCTAGGTAATAAAAATGCATTTTAGAAGCAACATTGCATCTATAAGTCTTCTAATGTCCATGCTAATGTTTCTGATTTAAAGCCAACTTATGTTGCCAAGTAACAGACCCTGAAGTCTGCCCAACTGTGCTAGGGCACATCCCTGATATTTTGCAGTACCTTCACTCTTTTCAGTCAGACATTATTACAAAGCTGCTATCAGCCTGACCAAGGTTCAGTGGGGGAAAAAGCAGCAGCTATTCATCTGCAGTCTGCATTCGAGTACAGCCACTATTTTAAAATCATGACTCAGCCGAACAGCCCTTCCACACAAATGCACATAATTTCAGAGTCGCAAAGTAAATGATTATTCCAAGTACGCATTCTGCCAACACCTTCAAGGCCTATTGAAAAGAGATTTTTTTTTTATTGTTTTCATTATTGCAGACTTGCTTTTGGAGGATAAAATGCCTGCCAAAACACCGTTCAAACTTTCATTGGCCTAACAGCTATGCAGGAAACATCCACGCTAATGCAGTGCTCCACATTTGTTCCAAAAAGGATACGGGAGCCATTCACTCCTGAGATCTTGAAGTCATCCAATAATTGAACCACTCTCTCTTTATTCGGATCACTGGGATCACTGTTGCGGACCTGCATGGAAAGAAGATAAGGGACACAAGATAAATCCTTTAATGGAATTCCTGGGCTAGGAAACATTGGGAGTCACAGGAAGGAGCTTTAAGAGGGATATGGATGCACCTATATATACACCATGTCTCTTTCCCATTTATTTCTTAACACACAAAGCATTTCAAACAGCACAAAACATGTCTACATTCATATGAATCTGAAATAAGGTAGAATAAGAATCTAAAACACAAAAGTTACTTTAGAATAGCCCCACAGGTTGACACTTTTACTGTCAAACTCATTTCTGTTTGGTTCCCAGATCCCAAGTGGGATAAATAGGAAGATAGGTTCCAGAATGGGGAGTGTTTCTACACATGCAGCTATTCTGTAGTAAAGAGGTATACAACCTTCCTCACACCGATAAGATTCAGTGAAAAAAGGAAGACCACCAGAAGAGGAAAGTGCTGTGTGCAGAAATGGCTGGAAACAGACTGTACCCATGTTGTCGCTGCCTCATCCCCTTCAACTGTGAAAAAAGCTCGTTGTGCATGTGCCACAAAGCCAAAGGGGGTGGCTGGAATTCCTCACCGTGAACCTGGGTGCCACAGAGCTCTCCAAGCTCACCAGCATGTCAGAGCTCCTGCTGCAAATGCCACAGGTGCTGCGAGCTAAGAACTCACCAGCTGGTCAGCACAGAGCCTGCCCAGAGTCCCTGCTTTCAAGCAGCTCTGAAGCTTGCTGCCGATTGCTCTTAGAGCTGCAAGCATCCTTGGGATGCTGCTCACCCTTTTTCTCCCCACGCTGCTGAAATGGGGGATGGGGAGGAGGGGCAAATTGAAGGCAAACAGCCACAAGCGCTGAACCTGCTTGAAAGCAAGGACTGGGCAGACCCTCAGCTGAGCAGCTGGTGAGCTTAAAGAGAGCTCTCAGCACATGCAGGGCTCCTAGGAGCTCTGCTGACAGGCTGGTGAGCTCTGGATCTACCCTGTAGGTCTTTTTGTAGAATTAGTGAAACCCTGTTTCCTCTATCAGGTCATAACCAACACTTTCACAGATCTCAAACACCACCAGAGAGGTTAAAACCCACTGCACAGCATTCCTTAAGTCTCAGTAAACACAGCACAAACTTTCTCCTTTAAGGGTGAAACAAAAAAAGTCTACTCAATAAGGCCTGTAGAGTCATGCTGCTTCCACATACTGTGGAAATATGAGACACTCTTACTAGCCCAAGGACTACTTCCAAACTGACTTTCATATGAACTCTGGAAGTGGATAAAGTTGACCAGAGCCCTTCAAGTACTCACCGACTTCAGCAGTTTGATCTCATCCAGCGCTGTTTCAGTGTAGTGCTCAGCACTCTTCACTACTTTCATTGCCACAAACCTCTTGCCCCTAAACACAAACAGAGCAAGTTTACGTCAAACGGTCTCCCAATTAAAAGGGAAACAGCTGTCAGCATTCTCTCAATTCTCTTGGATCAGAATTGATTAGTTAGGATTGCTTTCTGAGTAAGAGGAAGACAAGTTCTAGTTCACTCTTGTGACAGTTGTCTTTGAGGCTCTTATGGTCTTAAGAAAAATTAACCCTTTTATAAGTGCCATACTGGGTCAGGCCAATGATCCATCTACCCCAGTGTCCTGTTTCCAACAATGGCAGAGATGGATCGCTTTAGAGGGACAGCACTTAACTGGATGTCGACAGTGTTCTACATCTCCTGTTCATTATCCTCCCTGACTTTCATCACCACTGGTTTACGGATGCCACAGGATACACCTTTGACTGTTCTGTTCTATAGTTCTAATGCCCATCAGTGTGTCTAGTCCCTTTTTGAACTTGGCTGTACCATCTGCCTCTACAGCCTCCTGTGGTAAGGAGTTCCATGGGTTAACAACACACTGTTTAAAAAAGTACTTCATCTTGCCTTTTCCATTTGTCTCAAAAACAAACAACAGCCTAACTGGCCAAAAGTGATAGGTCAGGGACAGCTGAACACAGGCATTCTTCTAATGAGATATGTACGTTATACCCATGCATAATACAATAACCTTGGTGGACAATCTATACATAACATGTTTAAAATAACAGAAGTCTGAAGAGAACAGGCAGCTTCGTATAAAGCATCTGCTAATCTACCTGAACATTACCTACTCTGAATCTTTTGTAGAAATGTCCATTAAAAATAAACCAGCCCCCACCCCCCGAACAACTTACTGAATATCCCAAGCTAGCCACACGGTGGAAAAGTGCCCCCATCCAAGCTTCCGGATGACATGGTATCGGCCGTTGAATAGATCTCCTATTTTCACTAGATGATAACCACCTGGAAGAACCAAGGGGGATATCACCACAAGAGATCAGTCAGCAATGAATGTCAGTGAGCAAACACATGGAACAGGAGCCACAATTTCATGACAACTTTTGATAAATATTTAAACATAAGGGACACTTGTGAATTTCTCTAGGGCAGTGCTTCTCAACCTTTTTCCTAGTGGGACCCATCTCTAAAGGTTCATGGCCTGTCCCAACCCACACCTGCTGGATTTTTCATTTTAATGGTGATACTTGTGGATTCTCCATTTTGCAAAGAGCTCTCTGCGGGCCTGCAGAGTTCCAGCCTGCAAGAGCTTCTTGCAAAAAGTGTGGCAAACCCTAAGCCCAGTCCTGACAGGGAGTGAGAGGGGGAAACACCACTCAGTCACCACATGGGGCCTGAGATTCAGTCAGCCAAGGCTTGCTTTCCCTCCTGGAGCCTTTGAGATAAGTGGGGTTGCTGGGGGCCCCCCTCTGGCAGGGCTGGAAGGAGTGGGGACTGTGGGTCAGGGATGGAGGACACCAGCAAGGCTGGTTAGGGGGCGTGTGGGGCAGGTGCAGGTGACTGTTAGGACTGGTGGGGGGGGGAAGGGTTGGGGGCTGTGGAAAGAGCCAGTGGGGTGGGGTTATATAGGTGGGGGCTGAGGGAGTGGGGAGGTGTTTTCAGGAAGCCCCATGTGGAGGGCCAGCCCAGCCCGACCCAATTAAAAGGGAAATAGCTGTCAGCATTCTCTCAATTCTCTTGGATCAGAATTGATTAGTTAGGATTGCTTTCTGAGTAAGAGGAAGACAAGTTCTAGTTCACTCTTCTGACAGTTGTCTTTGAGGCTCTTATGGTCTTAAGAGCCCATGCACCATCAGGTCGGGTGGGAAGCTGCCCATGGAGGCAAGCACTCATGCACCACTGGGCCAGGCGGGCTCCGTGCCTGCATGAGTTGCTTCCTGCTGGAGTGCTGGAAGCCCCATGCAGAGGCACAGAGCCTGCCTGGCCCAATGGCATGTGGCTCCTGGTCAACACACCATCAGGCTGGGCCAGTCAGCTCCGAGACTTCACACTGGGCTTCTAGCACTCCAGTGGGAAGCCACCTATGGAGACAGAGAGCCCGCCTGGCCTGATGGCGTGTGGCTCCCACTTGCAGTGCCGCGATCCACACGTGCTGGTACAGAACCAGCTTGCTTTGGTTCAAAAGCACGTGCCAGTAGGCCGGGCCATCTCCATGCCAGCAGGTGCAGGTCCTGGGGCTCAGACTGGGATGCACGTCACCTGGGGCTCTGCCTGCCATGGCCATGAACACCCTGAGGTCCCACTGCTGCTGAGCCACCAGCGAAACCTTCATACTCACATTCCTTTACTACCCCCCACCTGCTCACAACCCCCACCCCAACCACCCACAAAGCCCCCACACCCACCACCCCATATAACCCCCCACACCTTCACAAATCTGCTCACACCCACCTCCCAATGATACAAAGTACCTGCATATATTTCTAAAGAAGGTTCAAACAGTGTTATATTTAGTTTAATTTGCAAAACAAATGTAATTAAATTTGCATAATTTTGAGTTTTCCTGTGCATAATTCCCGGGGTGTACAGAGTCATGTCAGTAGGAGCTCTGATTTTCCATAATGAAAAAGCCAAAATCAAATGCCAAAATATAGAGCTATTTAGAATTAATTTTGTTATAGTGATTGAGGCATGGCAGGCTTCCAAATTGCTTTAACACTGTGAATATAACAAAAAAACCATTGTGTTATACAGTCACCTTTCGTTTTAATCATGGATTTTGGGGTTTTAATCAGAGAATTTGCATTTTTATCACATATTTATTTTATTGGAGAAAACCAGGATCCTTGATCATACGCCTTATGCACAAGAGGACTAAATTAAGGTTACGTAGTTTCATAGTAGCTAGGGCCAGGAAGGACCTGATTAGATCATCTAGCCTGACCTCCTGTTACAGGCAGGAATGAATGCTGGGTTCACAAGACCCCAGACAGGTGATCACCTAACCTCCTCTTGAATTTGTCCAAGGTAGGGGCAAGGACCACCTTCCTGGGACGTTGGTTCCAGATTCTGGCCACCCTAACTGTAAAATATTGACTTCTGATCTCTAACCTAAACCTATTCTCCATCAGCTTATTACCATTGTTCCTCATCACCCCAGGTGGTACTGGGGAGAAAAGGGCTCTTCCTATTTGCTGATTATCTCCCCTGATGCGTTTGTAGGCAGCCCCACCAGGTCCCGCCTCAGCCTCCTCTTGCTGAGGCTGAACAGGTAGGTTCAGGTCCCTCAGTCTCTCCTCAGAGGGCCTGTCCTGCTGTCCTCTCACCAAATGGGTGGCCCTCCTCTGAACTCTCTCCAAGCTGGCCACATCCTTTTCAAAGTGCTGCGCCCAGTACTGGACAAAGTACTCCAATTGAGGTCTGACCAATGTTGCATAGAAGGGGAGTATCACCTCTCTGAACCGGCTTGAGATGCATCTGTGGATGGGTGACAAGGTGCGGTTGGCGGCAGCTCATGTTCATCTTGGAAACAATAATGACTCCAAGATCCCTTTCTGCCTCTGTGCTTTCAAGAGGGGAACTCCCCAGCCTGTATGTATGCTGTGGATTCCTTCTCCCAAGGTACAGCACACTGCATTTGTCTACGTTAAACCTCATCCTATTCTCATCTGCCCACTTTTGTAGTCTGTCTAAATCTTGTTGCAGGCTCTCTCTCCCTTCCAGTGTGTCCACCTTGCTCCATATCTTAGTGTCATCAGCCAACTTGCTTTCCACCCCCTCGTCCAAGTCGCTGATGAAGATGTTAAACAGTGCGGGCCAGAGGACTGAGCCCTGGGGGACCCCACTGCTCACATCTCGCCAGGTTGAGAACAACCCATCCACCACTACTCTGGGTGCGCCTCATTGGCCAACTTTTTACCCATCCAACTGTGTAGGCATCAATGCCACAGTCACCTAATTTATTGATGAGGATGGGGTGAGGGACAGCGTCAAAGGCCTTCTTAAAATCTAGAAAGCCTACGTCCATGGTGACACCATCATCCAAGGATTTAGTTACTTGGTCATAAAAGACAATCAGGTTGGTCAGGCAGGACCTGCCTTTGATGAACCCATGCTGATTACCCCTGAGCATGATCTTCCCAGCTGGCCCCCCACAGATGTGCTCCTTGATGATTCTCTCCAAGATCTTCCTGAGCACCAAGGTGAGGCTCATGGGCCTACAGTTATGTGGGTCCTCCTTCCTCCCTTTCTTGAAAATCGGGACATTAGCTACTTTCTAATCCTTTGGCACCTGGCCAGATGACCACAAATGCTCATACAGCTGGGCCAAGGGCTCTGCGATGACTCCTGTCAGCTCCCTCAACACCCTTGGGTGGAGAGCATCTGGACCTGCAGATTTAAAAATGTCCAGCCCTTCCAGAAGATCCCTAACTACATCTGCGCTGACCGAAGGCCTGACAGAGCTATCCCCAAGATTGTCCCTACCTCTGGTAGGAGGGATGTCTCGGTCCCTGTTCAAGAAAACAGAGGCAAAGCAACCGTTAAAAATATCAGCTCTCTTGCCTGGAGTAGCCACAAGATTACCACGTGAGTTTTGCAGGGGCCCTATATTGCCTGGTGCCGCCTTCTTGCTCCCAATGTACTTGAAAAAGGACTTTTTGTTGTCCTGAATCCTGGGCCTTCCTAATAGGCCTCCTACACTCCCAGGCAGAGGAGGAGGAGTACTCCTCCTTGGTGATAGCTCCTCCCTTCCACTGGTTGCATGCCACCCTTTTAGTCCTCAGACATTCCTGAATGCCCCTGCTGAGCCAAGAGGGTTTCTGAGCACTCTTACTTGCTTCTCTCAGAGACTGTTACCTTTTAGGCCTGGAGTATCGTCCCCTCAAGGTATGACCATCCCTCATAGACTCCCATCTCCTCTACCTTCTGGGCTCTCAGTGCCTCCCCCACTAATCTCTGAAGTTCACTGAAGCTGGCCCTTCTGAAGTCAAGGGCTTTAGTCCTGCTGTAAGCCCTTTACACCCTGTGCTGGACAGTGAATTCCAGCAGGTGATGATAATTATTACCCAGGTGGTCAAAGACCTGCAATCCCCTCACCAGGTCATCCCTGGTGGCCAGGATCAGGTCCAGCAAGGCATTACCTCTAGTGGGGCTGTGTACTTCCTGGATAAGGTGAAGGTCCTATAATACAGCCAGGAACCGATGTGAGCAGTCAGACCTGGCTGTCTGCTCCTCCCAGAAAATGTCTGGGTAGTTTAGGTCACCCATGACAATAACATCCCTTGACCTAACCACCTCCATAAGCTGACTGGAGAAGTCCCGGTAACACAGGACAACCTTATTTCTTTTTGTAAGTTCTGAGTGCTTGATTCTGCAATCTTGGCATTCCTTAAAAAAAACAACCAAACAACCAAACTCAGACTACCTTTAAATCTTAAATGGACTATTACAAATAAATCCAACTTAAAAACATGGAACGGTTTCTACCTTTATTTACTTGGCAAGCCTCAGGCAGGGACTCTATTCCTCCCGTTTTTGATACTGACAGCATAAACTACAGGAACACACGCATGGCAGTTTACTGCACCTACTGTTGCCAAGTATGCTACTGTATTTTATACCACTGTGACTAACCCAGGACAATCCATGCAATTTAGGCATCCTGTTTCAAGCACTTACAGTGAATCATATCCACAACATTTATGCTGTGAAGTCTACAAATTACTCTACCCGATCCAAACTGCCATGTCAAATTGGTTTGGGCCCACCTGGACTGAATCCAGACCAACATAGCTGTCACTTGCCTGCCTGGTACCAACATGCATATCCACTGGGGCTCCATACCCTGAATTTTGCCCCTGCACACCCTCCAAACTCCTGGCCCCTCTAGGAGCTCTGCAGCTGAGATAACACGATATCATGGGTCAGATTCAGTACACAAGCCATGTTTGACAGCCATGGTCTACGTGACCACTTTACCACAGCAGGAAGTAGCATAGTAGCTAGAATGGCTTACAGAAAAAACAAGTTAACAGTTATGTGGAATTACATGAACTACTGGTACTAACTGTGTGAGAAAGCATGGTGTTACAGATATGTTAAAAGGTTTCTGAGTCTAAGGCAGGGAGCTTTTCAAAAGCAAAAGTGGGAAGTAGGTGCCAAATACAACTGAAATGCAGAGATAGTTAAACACTCATGTTCTCTTCAAATGTCAGAAAGCCTCTCTCTTCAGAAGTTAGTAGCCTCTTACATTCTGTAGTACAGACAAAAGACAAGTACTTCCTGATATGATTAAACAATTATTTTAAAAAACAAAAAGCACTTAGGAGTCCTTGATAGGTAGAGACTTCAAAATCACCTTCAACAGAAGGGGGAAAAGACTACTGTAGATGCATGGCTTTAACTTCTTAATACAACTCTAAAAAAGGAACTATAAGCAGGTATCTGTCCTAGAAACTAGATTATTCCTTTCCTCCTACCTCCAGCTGATAAAGCTGAGGCAATTTCTAGGGAAAACTGAGACAATTCTCTACCAGAGGAGGAAAGAAGTTGGCAGGTTTGTCAAATTAGTGCCCCACTAATACTGAAATGTGGAGATTTGGAGTCCTTCTCCATCTTAAAACACTGATTCTCAACCTGGGTTCAATGAAATCCTTAAAACGATCTCATGGTATATACCTTCGTGATTCACAAGACAAACTCAGAGATCTCACATAGGAGCCCAAAGTGTCAAAACACTCGGATCTGCTGGGGCCCCAGCTCTTCACAACAGAAAAAATGCTCTATTGTTCTTCAGCAACAGAAAAATAAGTGACAGCTAAGAACTGGCATTTTCCAAGGGATGCCTTGAGTCTTGAAAGGTTGAGAACCACTGTCTTAAAAGGGAAGTTTCAACTTGATCATGCTTTGTTTTATACACAGAGCAGACCTTGTCTCAAGTAAAGAAAAGCAGACTGTGTGACTTAAAACAAAGTCCATCAAACAAATAACGCCTCAATCCAGGTAAGCAGATAATAGCTTCTCCCCATTCTCATTTTAACAAAGTCTCTTCAAACACCAGGCAAACGTATACTACATTTTCTCCTTTGCATCTTAGACATGAAAACATTTCAGGTTAGACACTCCATAGCTTTAAAGCCCAGAGCATAAAGGCTGAAGGCTTTGTAAGGGAGCAGGAAGGATAACAGGCAGGAAAAAGCTAAAAACCTGTTTAGTGTTATTTTTAACACAAGGCAAAGCCCTCACCTTTACAGTAATCATTTGGATCCTCCTGTTCATCATCGTCTGATCCCAGAATTTCCTCCTCTTGCTCAGGGAGATCATTCTCTGAATGAGCAGCAGGACCTCGGTGCTGAGTTTCAGGTCTGTGGGAGAACACACATATGTAAAGTGCATGCACATTAAGGTCATTTCATTTCAGCTACTTTCATTTTACTCAATGCAAGGGACTGAGAAGCATATTTGTCTTCAGAAAACCTACTTTCACGTTTAAAAGTTTTTACTCCCAGGCCAGTAGTGTCAGGAGGGGTATAAAAGAGCTCTTTGCTTTTCAGATATACTTGATCTGAGCCTTCAAGAGGCTGAGGAAAAAGCACATACACACTCTATAATGAGCGAATACTCACTTAATCCCATTGCTACATTACTGCCCTTTGAAGCTCCCCCACCACTTGAATCTTGGGGTCCTTTTCATGCTAAATTAGTGATTCTCAACAAGGGCCCTACATGAACCTTTTAAGGATGTCATGCAATATTAGTCATGCCAAGACCTACACAATTCATAAGATTAACCAAAGATTTAAAACAGAAATCCATAACATCAAAAACATTCTGACCTGTTGTGGACTTCGTCCTTTGTAAGCAAAGAGTTGCTTTACTACTTTTCTATTGTCAAAAAAACCAAACTCCAATAACAAAAGAGGAAAACTCAGAAAATGTTAGCTTTTGAGTACTTTATTCTGAAAAGGCTGAGAAACATTGTGCCAAATAGTTTAAAGCAATAAGGGGGGTTTTTTTTGGCAATTTATATTCCAAAGCATTACCTATATTAAACCTGTGGACTTAAACCAATGTTTTTGATCACTTATGACTGTCACCATGCTTGGTAACTGAATCAACAAGCCTAGAGGCTGCAGAGACTATGCAATGAAATGTCTTTGAAATTACAGTTCCTCTTCAATCAAGGAGACTTCCTATTTGTTACCAGGGGTTATAATGACATTTTTAAACAGAGCTTAGAGGTAAAAGGCTAAAATTAGCATGAATTTGTAAGAACAAAGGAATTAAACTAATTTCTTTGGAACCAAGTGGTTGCCATTTCAGAGCTTCCATCCCTCAACACAGAGGAATATGAAATAGTTAATACTCCTTCAGCAACTAACACCTTAGAAGTCTGAAAATGAAAATGCATTTAATTTTGTCTGTGTAACCAAGTTTGAGACAATTACTGATAAGACTGGACTAGTTGGTATCGCCTTCTGGCTCTTATGCAGCATTTGGTCTCCAAATGCTAGAGGATGCTGAAATGTCCCCAAATTCCTAATCTGCAATGTAAAAAGTAAAATCAGATGACAGCATCCCTCTAAAGGATAATACCTTCTAAATTCAGGGATATCCAAGGGGAATAAGGAAACATTGTCCTGAATCCAATTTCTGTTTCTTTTCCCCATGTCTCTGGGACACTGGCATTCAGTTTATGAGGATCAGCAGGGAGGGCTTCACTCCTTGGTGCGTGCTGGAAAACTTTTGTCAGCTGCATTAACTTTGCCACTACCAGCAGCAGTTCTAAAAAGGCAGGACCTCCCATCACTTAAAGCAAATACATTTCTCTTCAACAAACCTAAGAACACTTACAAGGCCAGTCAACCCCCTTCAGAGCAAGTTGTTACCAATGCTTTTAAAAGCTATTGGATTTACCCAAAGAACCGTCTGCCTTTGTCGAAAAAGTCACTTATATGCATGTCTACAGTTTCTCACATCAATGATTTAATAGCAAAGAGCTGCATTCTTCTCTCAACACTAAATTTTCAATTAAAAAAAAAAAAAAGAAAAGAAAATCAGCATTGTACTGGGTGCACAGGGCCCACAGAGGCAGTGCAAGGCCAAACTCCAGCTAGGGCCAAATAAAGCCAATTATCTAAACAAGTAGCCAGATCACATTAATAAATTACCTTTTCATGGTATTTTAACAAAAGCTTCAGTAATTTACAGAGTCTTCTAGTCAGTGCAAATTAGGGGCAATACAGAGCTTCCACTATTGTTCTCATAAGGCAGTAGTTATACTTGGTGCTTCCCACCCACCTTCGTTACAATTCTATTCCCACTTTGCTCAAGGAAAGAATGATTTGCATGGCAAGTGCTGGTTATGTTGTCAATAGGTGGGTCAGTAGGTGTTGACTCCTTCCTGTCATTTCAACAGCACAAAATTGAGTTGTAGGAGTCACACTGTGATAGCACTGCCTATTACAAGGTCATGATACATTTTTAAATTTTTTTATTTTTTTGCTTTTGGTAGTCATTCAGGAGATTTAAAGGCAGATTTGATGCTTCCCCAAGACCACAGTTTATTGGAGAATTTCAACCCTTTACCATACGTAGGATACAGGAGGAGCTACTACTCTTTTGTCCTAGAGAAAAGTCTAAATTTGAACTACATTCTGGAGCTTAATTTCACCAACACAGAGTTAGGTCTTACTAGGCCAGAATGCTCAATCCCTGGCCTGTGGGCCAGATCCCCACAGGTCTAGAAATTTGGCAGTGGGGAAGAGGTGGCAGTAATTGTAGTTCCTTTGCTGAGTATGGGGAGCCCTGTGAGCTGTGTAACTTAGTCCTATGCACTATACTGGGTTCACAGGGCACATAGAGGCAGTGCAAGGCCAAACTCCAGCTAGCTAGGATGGGTGGAAGCAGTGAAGGGCCATATCCTAGTGCTCAGGGCCTAATCTAGCACATGGACTGGCACCATGCCATTCATCCAGCCCACAGGGGCATAAACTAGAGCATCAATGTACTAGATGAACACATCTCAACTAGGGTGCTGCAGCACTTGGGGGTGCAGTGAGATCCTTGTAAGGATGCAACAGATGCAATGCAATATTAGCTCTGTTAGTAGAGGTACACCAATATACTGGTGGCATATCAGATCAGCACCAATAAAAGGAAAATTAACATTATTGGTCACTGGCTTTTTTTGGCCACTGTAGTTGATAATGTCACCGATAAATGGTGTGTGCCTACGCGCAGCTGCCATGCATGTGGCCAGCAATGCAGCTGAGCAGCTTGGAAAGCAGCATCCAGCCAGTAAATCTGTGGGTAGGAAGAGGCGTGTGTGTATGCATGGG
>NW_017728934.1:258570-268404 GCF_001723895.1 Crocodylus porosus
GGCAGCGGCGGCAGCGGGTGGCAGATCAAGGGCCCCATGGGGAGGGAGGGAGGGAAGGAGGGTGTGGGTCAGAGACAGGTGCTGCCTAGCCAGGGTAGTGAATGGGACCCCAGTGCTGGAAGTGGGAGGGAGCTGCAGGCAGTTCATCTGGGGGGCACAGGGGGCTGGAGAGGGGGCGCAGGGAGTGTGGGCAGCTTCCTGCCACTGTGCACACTCCCAGGGGAGGCATGTGCACACCTGGATTAGTGCGCGGAACAAGGGAAGGGAAGAAAAGTGCAGTGTCCCAAACAGGGGCAGTGCTGGGAGGGGTTATGGGAAGCTAATACCACCCCATAATTCCCTGTAGCCCATCCAGAGCCAACCCCCCTGTGCTGCTGCCATTCACCTGCCCTGCGCAGCTGAGCCCCCCTCCATCCCCACCCTACCCGGCAAGAGGCTGACACAGCCACTGGCCCTGAGGCCACAGTGGGCAGCCTGCCCCTTGTCCCGTGCATAAGTTGGGGGGGCCGGCACATGACCCCCCATGTCTCCCCCGGAGGTGTGTGCAGCAGCAGGGAGCTGCCCACAATCCTGTACACCCCACACACAAGTCACCCGCAGTTCCATCCCACTCCCAGCCCCGGGCTCCCATTCGCTGCCCTGGCTGGGCAACGCCTGCCCCTGCCCCACTCCCTCCCTCACTGTGGGGGCCTCAATCTGCAACACTCCCTCCCTTCCCCCTCCCACAGACTTACCAGCCAGATGCTGTTCTCCAAGCTGCTGGGCTGCATTCCTGTAAATCGGTTATTGGGTTGATATTGGCCGACAGCTGGTTAATAATCAGCTATCAGTATCAGCCAAAAAACTCTCCATCAGCGCAGCCCTAATTGTTAGGTGGGCAAACACCTATGTTCAAGTTACAAGATAAACCCAGAGATTTCAAATAGGAATCCATAATGTCAAAAGCATTCTCACTTGATGTGGTCTTCCTATGCTTTTTTTCTATGCTGAATTCTTTGCAACACAAAAAACTGCTCTATTATTTTTCCATCGTTAAGAAATGAGTGAACGCTAAAAGCTGGCATTTTGAGGGGTGCTTTAAGTCTACCCCAGTTAAGAACCACTTTATTAGACAGATGTGTGAAGCTCTGCCTTGAGATAAATTTGGGGGCTTTTTGTTGTTGCTGCTGCTGAGGTTATAATGAGGTCTATTGCTTTTAAAATTCATAAGACAAGTAATACTCATCAACAGTCCTCACACCGTACACCAGAAACCTTTGCAGGAAACACAATACACTGTCAATGCTAGTGGGACATCAATGACACTGTAGTTTGAGACTGTTCAAGATTCTTGGGAGATTTTCTGACCAGCTAAGCTAAACGCCCCCCTCCCCCCCCCCCAAAAAACACAAAACAAAACACACAAACCCTCTGAGCAAGTCTTTGCACCCTGAATAGCTGCTTCAAGTTTTGTTCACAACTTGATTTCAAAAGAAATGCGACCGTTTTTATTGCTGGTAGCAAACAGAGGACAAAAATCCTACCACACACCAACACATTGTGTTTAAAAAGCAGAGGGAGGGAGGGTGCCTGGAGGAAAGATTAGATCCTAAATAGCAAATTCTACAACTACAAGAGAGAGAGACAGCCAACAAAATGGGGTACTTAAAACCAAAAGCCACACCCATCACATTAAAGAGTTTGTTTTAATTCTCCACTTGATACCATCAGCCTTTTCCTTTACATAATCGAGCACTGTGTGGAATAGGAAGCAAGCCACAGGAAAATCTATTTTAAAAGTAGTCCATAACAGTGGTTTTTTCCCAGAAATTACCCATTCTGAAAAGCCTTTCTGGTACCTTCCTCGAGACAGGAAACATTCAAAGCTATTCTTTTGCAAACCACTAAAATCCCCTCCTAGAGGGAGCCAACAGGTCATGCTGTTGACAATCTGGTGTCTGACACACCCCAGTCTGCTTCTCAGATTGTCCCGCAGCTTTGAAATTCAGTCTAGCAAGGCATCTCACTTACATTATAGTCCATTATAACTCCTAATGAGGTATAAAGCAAGAGACAGCAGAAAGACATTTACAATACCATTTTAAACCAAACTCCTCTCTCCAATTCACCACCCTTTGCTCACACATTTTTGCTCTACTGCTAAAATTCATTAGAAGGCATCAGACCCCACTGAAACCTTCTTCCCCATAAAATCCTGAACCACACAAACAACAGATCTGAAGGAGAGAAACCATTAAGGTTGAAGATTAAAAAGATTAAACTCTCCATTAACCAGGAAACAAGGGTACACTACAAGAAAGAAAAAAAAGTGACACACAAAAACACAATAACTGTCTGTCTGCACCTTTCGCTCAGACAGCAGTCTACAACCAGGCACAAAGGGCTGGTGGAGACTGCAAGAAACCCATAGCTTGTGTTTAACTGAGACGGTGGGAAGCTGATAGCTGTCAGTAATACTGCAGGAAGCATATAAAGGAAAGAAACCCTGCTTGGATGATTTACTATTGAGCAGTCAAATTATAGATACTTTTTTTTTTTTTTTTTTAACCATGGTACTCACACCAAAGAGTACCCTGACCATCTGAATTTTTAGTTAGCTGAGTGAAGGGACATCACAAGAATGAACTGATTTTGCAGTCTGCCTTTGAAATAATATGGCAAGATTATATTTTAAGATGATGTCAAAAAGCAATGTTTTAAAGCAAATGTGCAAGAGATTCACGGAATCCATAGCCTTCACGTAGGAGCACAAAAGTCCTTTTTCTTTAAGCCAGGCCTTAAACCTGATTCAGATAAAAAAAAGGAAAGGGGTAGCTTACCTGCATGAAGCACGGCCTCCCATTGCTAAAGGTACCCCTGAAGGTAGACCAACAGTTTTTGAAAGAGCCATTAAAAAAATCCTAGCAGATTGTTCAGGAAGCAGAAGCACACACAGTGTAGGAGGAGAACTGGCTCTTGAACGCAGCAAAGCTTTGTGCAAGAGTGAGGGAGATAAGGGACTTGCCTCCACCACCTAGCTGCAGATGCATAGCACTGCATTGCAGGTAAAGGGCCTTGCAGCATCACTGAGGGGGTTGCTCTCAGCTGATCTTTCTGCAATTTTAGTCATCCTCACGGTTGAGCATAAAAAGATTCTTCACATTCCCTTGATGTTCACTTATTTCTACAGTTCTCCCCCAAGGAAATGCTGAAATCAGTTGGATTTTCCCTTTCATCTTCCTGAACTGAAAATGCAACTCTTGATTTCATTTGCCTGTTTAAACAGATCATTAGATTTACAGCCTCCAATAAACACAAGTCTCTCAGTAACTGTTGATAGTCAATCCATTTGCTGTAGCAACTATTTGTCATACAGTAGAAAAGATGTTCAAAGAAAGATTTGGAATAACTTCAAGAAGTGTTTCTAACCAACCAAGATAGCAAAAATAACTCATTTTTATACTAAAAACCTCAGACACCAAATGGGTAAAAGGTCCACTAAGCCTTAAAATAAATAACTGAATGTAACTTTATAGCCTCAGGGATTCAGCATTTTTTGGATGCCATAGGAGTATTTCTGGCACATTTTACTTTACTGCTTTATGCAACTGAGAAGGGAAACAAGCAAGCAAGTGTGACAGTGCACAATTGTTCAGAGACCTCAAGCAATTAAGAATACTTACTGATAGAAATATTGAGAACTACACTGTGCGAATCAGATCCTACAGTTCTGTCTTAGGCAAACCTAAATTATGGGAGATCTCCTTCCAGAAGGGATGATGTCAAGCATGTAATCCCTCAATATGCAACTTAAAATGAAACATAATAATCACCCACTTCAAACTCAAACCCTAATTAATGAATTCAACATTGCATTGTTATTATTTCAAGTAAGTTACCAAAGCCAGCAGGCAACCTTTGTAAATTCGAAAAAAAAGTGGAAGTCACACTGCTATATTTTCATACAACCGCCAATAATTTGAAGGGTGTTTACTGAATATACCAAACAACTGATCTGTTAGCCTCTGCTACTCCTGGCTGACGGCAGTATCCAATACCGAACACCTCCAAGTCTTAAGTTTCTCAAAAAGTTCAGCTTTGAGCATTCGGGCTCATCGGTCTGATAAGAAGAGACGCGTGGGAAATCTTTCCCTAGTCCCCATAACACTGCTTCACTATCCTAACTGGAGAGGTGAAGATAGCCTTCAGAAACTTCTGTAGAGATTCTTTTCTTAGTCTTCTACGGCTACCAACAAACGGACAACTAGTGAAGATGTTAACATAACCTTACTTGCCTAGCTCTTCTACCTACCTAGCAGCAGGGATGCAGCAGAGCTAGGACACTGGCTGTTGTGCAGAAACTGTCAGCCTTGGCAACCCAAGTGTATTCAATTCCTCTTTATTTCATTATTCCACCTAAAAGATCTTTTTCTGCGGCCACAACTGTTTATTCTAGCTCCTTAAAAAGGTAGAGGAGGCATTTAAGACAGCTAATTAAAGGGGACTGGTGCCTTTCTGCATGGCTCATGGGACAATTTTTAGATGGATTTCTGGTATTTAAAAGGGGCTGGAAGAGGAATCTAACATCTGGTGTTAGTATGTTCATTTTCAATTTGGGCACAAAAATGGACCCATCCTAACATTAAAATGGGCATGGAGGTATTGAAACCAGAGTGCCTTATCCCCAGAGAAACCACTGCATAGATACTAGAAGTCAAATAATCTGTCCTCCTCTTCCCCCCTTACGCCACATTGTCCTTCTTAATTACTCACTTTTCTAATGATTCCAGTCTACATGGTAAGGCTTACATGGACTGGTGCTACAAATTCATTCCAAGATCCTTCCAAAAGGTGATGCTGATTTCCACCTTAATCACTCTCTGAGTATTTTCCTTTATTATTATGCACATCCATCACAGAAAAATGTTATAAAGTCTTCCTGCCTCTATTCACACTGATATGTCAAGTTAAAAGTCTTTTCAGCCTCGATCTTAGAAGGCTTTTCTTAAAGAGTAACTGCAATATTGAGATCAATATCAAGACTGGCTTCTGTTATTGCCAGTCTGCAAACCATTTAAACCCAGATTTGTCAGGAAGTTGTCAAGTTTGTTTGAAGTTTCATGCTTGAATTCAGCATTGTACAAATCTGCAGAAGAGTTTTACAAATGATTTCTGGATGGAGTCCACATGAACCCTCATGCCAAAGTATTTCACTATGTGTTATTTTCCTATTTTTGAATGTTGTCATTTCTATGTTTGTCACTAATACTACACACACCCCACCATTGTGTGAGTTGAGACCTTTAAATGTTTCCCCGTTGCTACAACCTATTGCTAGGTGATTCTTGATACAGATTTGAAAAAACTGACAAATGAAGGGGCTGAAGGCTCATTATTTTCTACCTCGTGGAAAAAAGATGTATTTACCTGTAATTCTTGTTCTTAAGTATTTTGTAATTATAGGCAACTCCCCCTCCTCCACAGAGCTGAGCTAAATTTTTATTCCATCTCTCTTCTGTTCTAAAGAATTGATAGCGACAACCAACTAAAGCTGACAACTGCTGCTGTAAATTAAATTCAGAAAAGTAAAGCTATGGGAGCTCTACTGTTAGGAACAGAGTCCAGGGGTGGGAAGATGGTTTAATACTAGGGCTGTGCCAAATAGCCATGTTTTGATTTGGATTTGGCTGTTTCAGAGGACAGCGATTCATTTTGGCGTTTCAGTTCACTGTCCTGTTTCATTTCTGCCAAGTCTCCTCCAAATCCATTTCGAACGAGCTGCAAGCTTTGCACAGTCCTACTGTGCAGCCGGGAGGGACTTGGGGCCGGGGTCCCAGCAGGGAGCAGGCTGGGGCCATGGGTAGCTCATCCGGGGGACGGCCACTGCCCTCCGTGCAGGCAAGAGACCCCCCTGCATGGATCTCTGATCCCTGTCACGCCAAGTTGCGGGGCAGGGAAGCAGCGCAGGGTAGTGAGCAAGCCTGCTGGTCCCTGCCACATGACCTGGCTCCACAGGGAGCAGAGATCTGCATTGGGAGTCTCATCGCCACCACGGCCCGCCCCATGCTACCCCAGATCTCTGCTCCCTGCACAGCCAGGTCATGCAGCAGAGACCAGCACTGCCTTGCTGAGTAACATAGCTGTGAAGGGAGCAGAGATCCGCACTGGGGGTCTCCTGGCTGCCTGCCCAGTGCAGCCCCCTGTCACTGCAGTGTATAGCTGTTTCCCTGCAAGCCCAGCTACAAAACATTTCAAATATGTTTCGGAGCCCTCCATTTCAATTCAGATTTGGTGTTTCAGGCGCTGAAACTGCTTGAAACTCCTCCAAAATGAAACGGCTGCCAAAATTCTGCCCAGCCCCATTTAATACTTAGTTTTTGAAAGACATACACTTATAGAAGCCAACACAAAGTACTTAACCAGCAGGTCAGTTTGAAGATAAGTGCAACTGAATCCCACTTTAAAATGGTGCTAGTATCTAAATAAAATGAGGCAATTTGAACTTTCTCATGTTCTACACACCCACTCTCCCCCACAAAGAGAATGTAACAGGTCTGTCTCTTTGTAGAGATGTTCTTTACATAAGCTGCTAGCTGCAAGAGACTGTCTTGGAAACCAAAACAGCTTAATATAACATGTCATGCTGCAGTTTGAGAATCATTTTTATACTTGAAAGAAAGTATGGTGGACAAGTCCTCACATTCTGATTCCACTTTAAACATGTTTAGAGTGCTTAGAAAAAGATTCTGTATTGATTGGTATTAACTGAAAAGGGGAAAACCAAGAAAAGGGCTTGATGCAAAGCAGAGCTTTCATGAATAAAGCTGAAGAAAAACAGTTAGAAAAAATAGTATATAATTTATCTATTTCCTTTGGAATGAGACACATGATAGCAAAGAAGCATTGGGAGACTAATTACAGATGGCATTATCAGCAGCCTAGATGAACATATCCATGATTCTCAAGCCAAAGTGTCATAGCACCCTGGGGTGACTTGAGATCCTTTCAAGGGTGCTGCAGGGCGCCACACAACACTAGCGCTGTTAGGTTTACAAACACGATGTACAAGATCAACCTATCAATTTCAAAAAAGAAACCCACAGCGGTAGCCTTTCTGAGTGCTGTGCAACACAGAAACTGCACTGTTAGCTTTCTGTAGTTAAAAAAAAAGTGAAATTAAAACCTGGCATCTTCCGAGGAGTGCCTCAAATCTAAAAAGGTTAAGAACCACTGGTCTAACTGGAAACAAATTTAAATGCATGTTTGGATTAGACCGTGCAATGGCTGAAGAAGTTTTATTGGATTGCAGATGCCAACTGCAAACTAACTGAATTTTCCCATGGTGTCTGGCTCTGAAATTTCAAAAGGCTCTGAAGAGTCACTTATTTAAAACGAAAATGTCTGGCAAATTGCAGCAGCTTTCAGAACAACAAAAAAGTGCCTGGGCACATTTGGAACGATTAAGATACTGGCAATGAACACACTCATCTGAAGATCTAAAGAGGCGTGAAGTATGAACACATTCAGTGCAACTCCCTCCCTTTTACAAGTGGGGTAAATTGAAGCCAGAATAAGCTAGCAGAAGTCAGGAGCAGAACTTCACTCTCAACTTCCACCCCCATGTCCTGGCCCTTCCAGGATGCCGTATCTGCCATGTGAAAAGGTAGCTTTTAATCCAAATACCGCATTAGTCTTTAGTCAGGCTAAATCTCTCTGCAGCTACACCATTCTTTTGTTCTATGTCTGTACCCAGCTTAGTGCAAGGTAGCTCTGATCCACAACTACAGCTAGAGGCTTCTGAGGTACAAATAAGCCAAGGTTTCCCACGACTGGCAATTCTGAGACTTTTGGAAATTAGACTTCTTTAAAAATATGCTAAGCACCCACAGGTTGGTGTTCAGAAACAAGTCACCTGTGAAAATTTTTGGCAGAGCTAAGATTAGAGGCAGAGCAGAACAGACTACCAGACAGATGCAACTGATACAAAAATTTCAAGAACACGGGATTTTGCAGTCTGTACAGGTAGATATACTGCTAGAGAAAACACAACATTAAACAATAAAAAGGTATTGCAAAAAGTTAATCCCTTATTCATTTTTTTTGTTTGTTTTTACAAAAAGGACAACTCAAATTAACCAGATGCACTGAGAACTAGAAAAAAATACTTCTGATGACATTCGACAACAGGGATGACCAAACCATGGCACACATGCTTTAAGTGGCATGGGCAGCTGCTGTGTGCAGCACACAAGCCCCAGGTTTTTGGTAAAAGGAAGTGCGAAAACAGGGGAGGGGGCTCAAGCCTCCAGCCACAGCAGAGCAGAGTGGGAGCAGGACACTGCTGCAAGAGGTATCAGGTATTGTTGCCAAGAGCCAGGTTAAACCTTCCCAGGCCCCGTAGTGGTCACTTAATTTAGGGCCTTGCATCCTTGCTTGCCATATAATACTGCAGCAGTTGTGGAGGCAGAGAAGAGTTCAACTGGCTCATGTTGGGGATACTTCTCTGAGCAGCATCCTGCTCCTGCTCCGCCAGGGGCAAGATCTGCCTCCATTCTGGCACCCCTCAGTGCAGACTATCAGATATACTTGGGGAGCAGGGGAAGGGAGGGAGGGCAGGGATCACAGCAGCACTTTGGGATGGGGCAGGGCTTAACTTGTAGCACACCTGGCAAAAAGCCTGGCCACCACTGCTCTATGTGCTATAGGAATACACATTATGTACTGTAGCTATCCAGTTACCCTTAACTTTGCAGTTATTCATGTTTGATGAAATCAAAACTTCCTGATTCAGGGCGTGGGCAATTCAACCACCATCACTGTGCACAAAGCAATGAATGAAAGCCTTTGTGTATTAGTCTGCTTTCTCTGGAACATCAGGTACACAATTGCTGGAAGAAGGGTATCAGACTTGATGAACCAGTAGCCTTATCTACTATGAGAAAGCCAGCAAGCTACTTGATATTTGGGCACTGTTCAGCATTGTAGGTCAGTTCTGCCTATCTGACAAGAGGAAAACTAAATCAATTTTAAAAAAAAACAACAACAGCATACAGCATAGGATAAACAGGATATTCAACAGTACAAGCAGCTCATTCAGCAGACACTTATAAATTGGGTGAATTTTAGTGTCATGTTTAACTTCAGGTCTTCAATTCAGCAACACTGCAGAGAAGCCACACTTCACAGCAGGTGGAAGAGTAGTTTGATCTTCTAAATGTCTGCAATATCAGCTACAGAGAATAATCACACATCACAGTTCACAGCAACTGATAAATTAAATTCCCAACCATCTAGGTCTACTGTAATTTACAGAAAACATACTTCAGACATCAATACAACACACAATCCTGATAACTCCCCTATGCCAGCGATTCTCATTCCAGGTGTCATGGCACCTTTGGGACCTTGATTTCATTTCAAGGGTGCCACAAAATGTTAGCCCAATCAGATTTACAAACATGATTCCTAAGATAAACCCAGAGATTTCAAATAGGAATCCATTGTGTTAAAAGCACTGACCTATTGTGGTCTTTGAGTTCTTTGCAACAGAAGAATTGTTCTGTTGTCTTTCTGTAGTCAAAAATTGAGTGGAAATTAAAAGCTCACATTTTCCTAGGGGTGTCTTGACACCAACATGGTTACCAAGTACACCCCTGAAACATGAAAGATGCTGAATTTTAGCCAATTTTGAATTTTAAAACTTCACTGCAGAACAACAAGGAACTTTTTTTTTTTTTTTTTTTGGTGGGGGGGGTTACCTCCCCCCCTTACCTGCCATCTGACACCTTCAGGGAAGGACTTCTACCTGATCAACACATCAAAGAGCTACTCAACACAGCTCACAGATACACTCTC
>NW_017728934.1:268614-275200 GCF_001723895.1 Crocodylus porosus
AAAGCTTGCAGAAAAGGACAATTTTCTTGCCATTTGCCAGTTGGTCTAATAACAGGTATCATTTTGGAACTAAGAGTTCTAGTATTTTGTATGTCTTTGAGTCTAAAAAGGTTGAAAATCACTACCCTATGTAATCTATGCACCAGCAAATACAACTGTTCACACCAAGAATGGTTTCAATGCTTAGAACCAGCTCTATGTTGCATCAGAAGGCTACCTTTGACACCTATAAGGTAATAAGACCTAACAGCCAGGAGTGTTACTGCATGACCACGCTTCCAACTCCAATTCTTACTCTACGCACTGAACTTGACCCAGTACAGGTAAAATACCAAAATTCATGTTTGAATAGAATGCACTTTGAACCCAACTAACCCTGTAACACAATCAAACACTGTACCATAGCACAGATGCATGCTCCATTTCTTACACAGCTAACTTTGCAAAATGCTTACCACCAATAGACTTGAAATTAGATTTACCAGTTGTGTACTGGTTCCTAGGAATTTGAGAGAGAAATACGTGCTGATCTTGTGATCTCCCTACTTAGTCTGTCCCGTTTCATGTGACCCAGCAGGTTAGTGACAAGTAAACTCCTTGCCAAAGCACAGAATTTTTGCATTTTGCTGTAATAAAGGATCGCAAACCCCTAAGGCTAGCAGGTGTGCTGTTCCAACATGAATGCCAGGGCCCCAAGGAAGAGTGATAGCATCATAAAAGTCTCATATAAGCAATTTTACTGCAAAGTCTTCTACTGATTCTATGCAGTTAAACACGATGGGAAGAACTCACATCCGGGATGTGACAGACCCAGATTCAAGCAAAGGACATTTAAACACAACTCTCTCCCATCTAAATAAGTGGATAGAAGAGAAACAGTACTGTTCACCTCATACTCTGGCATCATTTCAAGAACAGGACTGAATTCTCCCTTGTTCTATGAAACAAAAGGCTTGGATGCCTCACCCCAGGCAGAGGTTGAGGGCTGTGAACCCCAAGAAAAGCAACACATCTAGCAAATCAATTTTATGATAAATCTTAAGTTTGATTTTCCACTACAGACAGCAGCTGGCTCCTCCATTTCTTTGGCCATCCATCTCTCCAGCTTACCAAAGTTGTCCACATCCCCACAAAGAAACAACTGCTGTATTTACACAAGAAAAACTTATTAGCATAGAAACACTAACTTGTTTCAGGCCATGGTTACTGCGGCCACAAACTAGCAAATATTTAACCTTAGAACAGTAAGGTTCTTTACAGCACACAATTTCTGAGAGGGATTTAAATTATCAAAAAAAAATGGGGTACTGCCTCTATTGCTGCTACCTGTCCACCAGAGGCTATTTTTCTTCTGGATACACCCTCAATCTCCTATGCCTCAAATCAGAATAGGTATCAATTTAAGATCATTATGCTTAGCCATACAAAAAAATAATTATTATTTTGGGTAAAGCACCAATTATGTAATTCCCAAGTGTCCCACAGATATTACATAATGTGAAATAGGATGTGGTAGCTTCGTAAACATGGGTTCTAGGATACAAGCGATTAGTTCATAACACATCTGCTTCAGCAACATTAGGTCTTCCTCCTTCTGGCAGCAACGTATTTTCTGCCACACACACTTTTTCCAGTCCTTGGGCAGGTCCACCAAGTAGAAATTTGTTTTCTGTGTGATGGCACTCCCAACATAAAATCAGAGAAACAAGATACTGTCTTCAGATGGATCACTTGTGCCTTCTCAAACGTTTTAGTTACAGTCACTTTAACAGTGCTAACATTCTTAACTGAACTGAATTTAACTGAATACCAAAGCATGGTCACCAAGCCATCTATCACAGCAAAGAATACAAATAAAGCAGAATTTTTAAAAAGAAAGACATTTGCTGGAGACTTGGGTTCTATCAAGGACTACAAATGATGTTATTATCTGCCAGAAATCATACTTCAAACTTAGTTTTTCACTTGTACCTCAAAGCACTTTGAGAAATTGGGCATTATTCTTATCAAGACAAAGAGATTGTAGACAAACTGGCCTAAAGCCAGATCAAGGCTCACTCAGGCCTAGAAACCGGGTCTAATGATAGTCATCCCTGAGCTCTTCTTTCTGATGATCTAACTTACAGATACTACTTACCCGCCTACATTCTTGGATATCTTTGAACCAAAGATGTTATTTTCAGACTATAGGACGAAAAACTCCTCTGGCACAAGACACAAATTACTGAAAATCCCACCAAAATGAAAACAGTTGTCTGTAGCCCACTTGCCTGACTGCAGGGACTCTGCCAGTCTCAAGCCTATGGAAGTTCAAGTTTTGTGTGTATCGTACAAAATCTTTGGCTAGTTTGGTTGGCGGATCATACAGGCATGTCTTTTAATTTTTAAATGCAAGTTATCCTTAGAACTTCACATGTTAACATGCAAGCTGCAGATCCAATTCAACACTTACAGAAGAAAAACAAATGCCCAAGAGAAAGGAAAGCTTAACTGACCATAACTAGAGAAATCCTAGAGTTGGTATTTTTCCCAAGACAGCATCATGCAGTTCCCTGATTTTCTAATTTCTAAGTACAAATATTATGAATGCCTAACACATTGTGCTTCCTCTCCAATTCTGAGCTCCAGATGGCTTAGTAATCCTTTTTAAACAAAGAGCTGCAGAGTCTTCTCAATTCCTAAAAGCCAGGCAAAATAACCATTTAACAACAATGCAACAAGATCCATTAATCTGAAGAGACGACAGACATGTCTTGAAATAAATTTATGAAAATAGTAGAAAGAAAGGAAGTTCATAAGCTTGTAACTTAGGAATGGTCAGATCTCTGGTGGGCAGACCTTTTCAGTGAGTTAAGTTGGCTTATTTGATCCACTTTATAAAAATCTTTAATCAAATTATGGAAGCAATGTTAAATGTAAATTCAGGAACTTCAGAGACCAACTCATCCATATATGAAAGTGCTGAACTTAAGTTTATTCAAGACCTACTCCAGCCTTTGGGGATGAGAATGGAGGCCTCCAAGAAGAGTGTATTATAAGGTCTGAAAGGTGGATAGCAGTTAAGATCTTTCCTTTCACTGTTATAACTGAATAATGGAAGAATAGCTAAAAATCAGTGATACTGGCACCATCACTCCTTTTCTGAACACCCCAACCATCAAAAGGATTAGCATCTCCATTTTTGTGGCATTAAAAAAACATTTTACACAAAATTCTGAAATCTGCATCAAAAAGGTGTTTTGTATCGTCAATTCAGTATATTTTTTTGCCTAGCAAGACAGTATGTGGTGCAGTGGAAGCACACCACATGTACCTAACCACTTTTAAAAGCTATTATTTGGTTGACTGACATTTTACAATGTGTTTGCTTCATTTATTATGCCTGAAACCAAACAGACCATTTCCCAAATAAGAGGGTACACTATATCTGGAAGGGAAAGGAGTAAGGCAGCAAATATTTCTAATTTGTGGAATCTGAATATTATGCCTAACATACCCCCATTTTCAAACCAGTCAATATTTTTTTACATTTCACTAGTAAGTCCCAAATAGGCAAGTTACTGAGAACAAGAAAAACAAAACTTAAAATTCTCTCTCTGTGGTAGGTATCATTTAAAATATGGTTGAAAGAATTCAATTTAAAATTAGCTGTTCCCCAAAAGAGGGAGCTGTTATGCAGACTTCGCCCATATTTTAGAACAAGCTATGATCTTAGGGCCCCTTGACACGTAGTCCTTTGTATAAACAAATAAGATTTGTAGCTCCCCTCCCTATACTCCCATGTGAAAACACAGAATACTTTCTGAGCCCTTATTAGAAACATCTGCAGAGCCATTATGAATTTCTGAGTTGTAAGATCCTTGTTAAGAACACGTTCTAAAAATAAGATTCTCCACAAAGCCAAATTAGTTTAAGATTAATAATACCATTCTTGAAATTTTTAAACTCATTTATCATCATTTGGGACATACTTGTTGAAGCATGCTATCCACCTCCATGCTATCTACCTAGGCTAAAAAAATAAATAAATAAAAAAAATACTGTATTGCATTATCTTCTGGCAACAACATGAACTGCAGCAGTCCACATGCCAGGTGCTTACTGTTCTTTTAACATTTAAAGAGCAGTATTTTTTTACTTTCTCTCACAATTAAGAAAATACCAAGAGAACATTTGGTTTGCTCATCTGCTTTAAAACGTACTCATTTAAGTGTTTAGAGTTTTCAATACAATTCTCCTGCCTTCTGGTAGCCTTCAACAACGCAATTTTGCAAGCTGAACACAGCTCAGCACTTAACCGACTAGCATGATGTCTTCTGACCTCGGTCCTTTTCCTGCCTGGGGCAGGGGGTCAGACATGATGATCCTTCGGGGTCCCCTTTGACTCTACATGTAATCTATGAATCTTCTCCATCCACTCACAAGGAGAAAGACCACTTTTCCAGATATGAGGGAATGAAGACAGGTACAGGTGCTTCACCTTCATACAGCAGAGTCCTTGCCATTCCTCTTTCAACAGAGAATTACCTTAAGCAGCGGGGTGGGGGGAGAGTGCTTATCTGACCTCACAAACAGGAATTTGTCAGACAAGGGGGTGGGGGAGGAAAAACAGAAGAAAGATATTTAAATCTGTCTGTAAAGACAGTATCACTGCCCTTGCTTTTTCAATTAATGTTTAGTTTCAACTAAGTTGGCTTCTTTGCTTGGCAACTTGAGTCACAATGCTTAGAGTTTTCTTAAAATACACCCTATTCCCATAAACAGCACTTAAGATTACTATAACTGAAAGATGAAAGTTGTCTTATTTTTCATCCTTTTAACTTTATCCACCATCAGTTTCATTGGGTCTCCCTATACAGTCAGTTTCAACTTGTTTTTGTAAGCCGTTCACAGAGCAACAAGAAAAAAACAATTTTAAATAGTAATAAACACCTAATGCATCGCAAAACCACGTGCAGGACTAAAAACCTGCTGTAGATCTGAAAAGAAAACATTAACTCATTCTTTCTTTAAACTAACCGCACTGAGTTGGGTACTAAACAACCATCTGAAACATGTTCTGTAGTTATACATTTATCATAATGACAAAATTTCCCCAAGTACTCAAAAATTAATTGCTTTGCACCTATATACGGCCTTTTATCAAAGGATCAAGGTTCACAACAAGTCTGAAAGGGCACTTCAGGCAATTCTAGTTGCATCAAAAATTATTTCAAAGATCCAAGAAACTTAAGTTTAAAAGAATAACGAGAACAAGTTTATATTTAAATAACACATCGTACAGTGCTACTGTCTAAAGCAGCAGAAAGCAAAACTGACCACACTCTCTTGGGCAGCCAGAGGTGGAATGAGAATCAACACAAAGTCTTTCACCAATTTTTCAGAAACGCTAGACACAGAGTTAAAGAAATATGTAACTTTAAAACGTTTTTAAACATGCCTGTGAGGCAGGTGAACATCAGGACCAGATTGAGCATCAGTAGCCTGGAGATGAAGGGACTTGCCAGAAGTCATACAGCAGTCAGTGACACACCTGAAAATAGCAAACAGCTAAACAATATTGACCGCCAATGCCCTCCTCTAGCTAGTTCATCAGAAGGGATTTTTACAGAGCCACCAGCTTTAAGTCACTGTATAAAAGCTTTATGACTCACATAGACTGTACTCTTAACGACAGAAGTCCTGGACTACACTAATAAATAATGGAGCTGGGATTATTCCCCATGCAGTTGACAGAAATGCCAGGCAAACAGACAGAAATCCCAGCTATGCACCCCGATCTGATTGTTCATTCAGAAATAAAGACAGAGGAATACTATCTTATAACAAAACCTTTGCGGTATGTCCACAGAGAGCTTTAGAAAGCAGTACATTCTTCCAGATGCATTACACCTCCATAGACCTCAAGCAGTTTTGTGCCATTTACTTTGCAAAGTCCCCTCAAGACTGGCAAATTTGATCCCTGCAAACTTTCTGCCCCTGGCAAGGGGGCTGGACTCGACACTCTCTCGAGGTCCCTTCCAGCCCCTCATATCTATGAAATGCATTAAATCTATAGCCAAAACCACCAGATCCTCACCAGCGGTTCTGACCTATTAATGGAAACCGAATGTTATTCTAGAGCAAATCAGACAAATCAGTTATTCATTTTTTATTCTTTTTGAACTGGAGACTAACGGGTCAAACAAGCGCTGCTCTCCGTAGGTGGGATGCATTCAGACTACGATCCACCGTAAAACTAGCTTATTTTGAATGCCCTTTGAACTTAATAAAAGAGATAACGGGGGCAGGGAGAGAAGAGTGCAGAAGAAATCAGAAAGTTTTAGTGCAGAAAGAGTGACTAAATGTGACCTAGGATCCATCTTCTCACCTTACCCACTGCTCGGCGCTGGCAGGAGGTGGCAACCCGCGGGCCCCGCTCCTCGCCCGGGCGAAGCGCCCCCCCCACCCCCGGGGGGTGCGGAGGCACGTGCGGCCGGGGACACTCACTTCCTTTGGGCCTTGTCCTTCTTGGCCTTGGTCCGCTTCTTCCGGGCCTGCAGCGCCAGCACTGCGGGGAGAGACAGACGGGAGTGGGGGTGAGGCT
>NW_017728934.1:275475-314257 GCF_001723895.1 Crocodylus porosus
GGGCCGCGCCGGCCTGAGCATGCGCTCTCGGGGCACCTTGGCGCGGCGCTCCGCGCGCCACCACGCGGGCTCGGGCTCGTCGCTGCCGCTCGAGCTGGGGCTGCTGGGGGACGCCCCGCCCCCGGGCTCGGCTGAGCACGTGCGGCCACGCCCCCTCGCCGGGGGAGGGCGGGGCGACAGCGGAACCGCTCCCGCCTCCCTGGGCTCCATGAAGTGCGGCGCATGCGCGATCGGAGCCGGGGGTGGGAGCCGCGCTCAGGTGGCGGGGACTGCGCAGGCGCTACGCAACACGCGCGCGGGAGCCGGGCGCCCTTGTGACGTCAGGGAGGCAGGGGCCCACATGATCGCGGGGGTGGATGTGGGGGCGGGCTGTAGCGCGGGAACGGACGGGGGCTGTACCTAGGCTCAAATTTAGCTTTCTTTTTCTATATATATACACACACGTATACATCTATAAATGCACACATATATTATATATATATACACGTACACACATAAATACATACATACACACATATATAAGAATGCCAAAAATCTGAGAGTTGGCAACACTGAGCCAGTCTCAGCTGGATCCCGCCTGGCTGCCTCTGCTCCCCACACCTGGCTCTTGGGGGTCCCTTTGGGATGAGTCTAGGGGGACCTTGGCCTCAGGAGCCAGGGGGTGCTCAGAGAGGGTGGAGGGCAGGGCAGGACGGCAGCTTGGGGCAGTGGTTCTGCACCCATGGTGCTGCTTTGGCCCACATGACAACCTGTTAAATCATTTTTGTAATGGAGGTACAGGAAGTGAGTTGTGTGGCTGCAGCACACACAACTCTCCTGTCTATGAATCTAAGAACATGTTGAAAGCTGCAAGTGTGGCCCATGAAGACAAATAGGTTGAGAACAGTGTTGCCAGGCCTCAGGGGAAAGAAAAAACAAGCCCAACCCATTTGAAGTCCAAAACAACCCCCCAGCCCAAGTGGGGCTACAGGGAATTTTGGCGTGGCTGTAGCCCCCAAGTCCCTCCATAGTGCGGCCCCTGCTGGCAGGGCACGCAGCAGGGTGTGGAGCTGCTCCGCAGCCAGGTTGGGATCTCGTGGTGATAGTGGTTCGGAGCTGGCACACTCCTGCGTGCGCCAGGCAGGAGTGTGCCGCTGTCTCCGGACCGCCCTGTCGGCTGCAAGGAGCTGCAGCAGAGCCACTACCTGCATGTCCCTGCCCAGAGTATGCAAGCTGCAGATTGCGCCTCTTCCCTGGCTCTAGGAAACATACAAGCTCCACATTGTCACCACCACAAGATCACCGCAAAGGGAATTATGATTTTTGTTCTGACAGTATCGCCTTAATTTAAAGTAAAAGTGTGCTCAGAGGTCAATAGACCAAGTGTCTCTGCACCACAATTGATGGGTAGCATTAATGTAGCTAGCTTGAGTACTAATAGCAGTGAAGAAAGGTAGCAAAACTCTAAGAAGAGACTCGTCTCCCAAGTACTGACCCCTGGTTCCTGGCCAGGTTGGCCCAACCTGAAGCCTGTCTTGTCACACTTTCACTGATATTTGTTATCCAAGCCAGCTAGATTAAAACTAGTAAATGCTGACTTGAATCACAAACTTACCTGCTTACGGCAGCATAGTGTGATAGAATTATAAAATTTCTGGATTGCAAATTATGCAACTGAATGTCATGTCAATTGTTATAATTTATGATTTAGCCTATGGCCTAGTCAAGAGTACTCAGTGTTTTACCTCCTAAAGAAATAGAAATCCTTTCCTCAGTTTTGTGAATAAATGATAGTTTGAGGTGATTTATCACTTTGTTCCTTGAACAGATCAAGGCACCTACTGGTACAGCTATTAGAGTCTCAGGGGGCTGAATGGTCAAGCAGTGTTGATGGTTGTAATGGGGAAAAGTTCACTTTGGCTCTAGGTATTAATCAGCCACTGAGCTGTTTAGCAATTCCAATTTTTAGTGATGAATACATTTTCTGGATTTAGTAATGGTTATTATATACTCCTCTGAGATCCTGTATGAGCAACTTTGGCTATGCTGTGATATAGGTGGAGTATGGTTATAAGCTTTTGTAACCTGTTGTTCCCTGTTAGGCCAGGTCTCTCTTGGTTGGCTATCTGGTACCATGTAAACCAGTACAGCCTGTTTCATGGTAGGGTTGTCAGTGACTAAACTGGTACTCCCCCCTACCTGGGCTAGCCTGGTGAGGACAGTGTGTGGATACCCAGCAGGACTAAAAACTTGACCTGTCAGAGGGTGGATAAACTCCCTGTGAGCCAATGGCCAACCATACCTGGAGAGGAGATGGGCACCACCAGATCACTTTGCCCAACGAATCACCAATAATGCACAAGACCTAAGGTGCCCCAATGGTCGCAGTGGCCTCAGGACTGACTTGACTTGAATTTTGTGTTAAACATGCTGTCTTCTCCACCTTCACTCTGTTGCAAAAAAATCTCACCCTGTTGGTATAACCATGCCATCAGCAAAGCTCCAGTTAACTTGACACAAGCCAGCAGAGGGAGCCCAAAACACTGGTTTGGAAAAGTCTGTGCAAAAGCAGTGTATATTTAAATTTTAATTTCTAGCCAATCGAGTTTAAAAAGGTACCCAGGCCCAAACACCATTTAATAGAACATTATAAACCAGATGTGGTGACACGAATGCTGCAAGCAGCATGGGCAGCTTCTCTGTGTAGCACACAACAGATTGGGAGCGGGGGACAAGCAGCACAGCAGCAGATAAAGCAGGGAGCAGAAAGTGGAGCAGGAGGTCAGGCCCGGAGCACAGAGCAGGAAGCAGATCTGGGCAGAGAAAGGGGATCCAAGTGGCCATCGGGATGGGTGCAGTACTGATTTGCGGCAGGCCTGCCAAAAAGGATGGCCCCCACTCTTATCAACGTTTCAAAGGACATGCACGTTTAGAACCTAAGAGATGTCAGTTTGTAGTCGGAAGACGTGCGCAAAATACTTTTATCAGTTTAAAACTGTAGCTGCACTGATGTGACTTGCAGACCCTTGGAAGCTGAAATCTTTTAGTTCCTTACAATAATGCATCTTCTGGCTCATGAAATAAATTCATGTTTTGGTCCCTTTACTCTCCATAACAGGCAGTACATCTGTTTGTTTTCCAGTGTGAGCTATTTAAAGTTAGAAACCGTAGTACTGCGATTTTATTTCATTCATGCACTGTTAAGGTCTCGGATTTATGCCCTGTTTACACAACTAGCTTCATTTGTGTTAGTTGGGCCTCAGTCAAAAAAAAGGGCCCTGTTCATTCACAGTGTACCAAAACATTATTAAAAAGTCCCTGGCACAGATAGTTTACAATTTAAGTAGACTAAAATGAGATTGAAGAGTGAGATCAGATTGTTGTGATCTCTGTTTACACCTGGGACACTCTACCTGCAGTGGGATCTCCTTTTCCAAATGTGTAACAAGTGACTGGCATGGCTGGCTCTAGACAAGGTGTGTGCTCACACACCATTTGATTTCATTTGCTGAAAGTAACCATGGCAGCTATCCCCATTTCATACTTCTTTTAGCCTGTGCCAACACACGGTTGTATTCATGCAATTAGTCAGACATTAATTTTTTTTACTCATAAGTATATCTGCATGTAACTGGTTTGACTGGCTCTCCTTCCTCCTAGCTCCCTGTGCAATGTAACACACCTGAATGCATTGTTCCATGAACTACTGCTAGTATTGTGTGCACGTCCTCTGAACATGATAGGGTGCCTGTACTACCTTTTCACTGCTTGCTGTCATTTTTTACACCAGTGTAAAGTGTCTGTAAAAATCACCAAGGTAACATAAGAGTATCTTACATTCACTTGCTTATATCACATGATTACATGCATATGAATCAGGACCTGCATCCCCTATTTAGGTGTTATGGGATTGCTTCCCAGATTTCTACCTGACTTAGGCTGTATTGGGTTCTTTCCCAAACCTGAAGCAGAGCATTTCTGTGCCTGAAAGCCTGCCTTTGTCTCCGATAAAAAAATATTACCAAACAAATCTTGCTTCTTGAAGACTGCCCCAGCATTCACTGACACAAACACAGTTAAGCAGCCTGGTAGCACATATACAGTTCCTAGCGATAGTGTGAAAAACATTTCTGCACGCACAAACCACAACCATGTTTGTTTTAACTGGGCCAGATTCAAATGGCATAAACTGCTTAGAAGCAATTGCAGACACAGGCCTTTGGACTCTGTGAGTTCTCCTCCCATGACTTTTAAAAGGGTTAGGTGGAGTCTTTTGCCATATGGTACATACTTTGTCACTCCACAGTATCCTGTGCCAGGTGATTTGTGTATTAGTTAAACACAGGAAACGTGTTCACATTCTTGGGTGTGGAGCTAAGGCACTGCACAGCAGTGACTATGTGGGAAAAGAGATTAGGAAAAAAATTACTCCTGCTAGCATGAAGGTCAATATTCTAGCACAAGCCGTTGCTGCCTAAGAGAACAGGTGGCAAAGACCTCACATAAGCAAAATTGAGGGAGAAGAGCAAGCTTAAAAGGAAGTGCCTGGACTCCCAATGCTTGAGAAGTACCTGCCTTGCAAACTTTACATGCATATTTAAAAATGTTATAGGCATATTGGCCTTTGTTTGATTTGTCTAATGGGGCTTTAAAGGTAGGACCTCAATACACAAATTATGGGTGGAAAGGGAAGATTCACACCTATTGTTTACACATTGTTTAACAAGCTAAAAGAACCTCTCCCTAATTTACAGTGAGGAGGATTTTGCTATACAAAGGGCTAGGAGCATCAGTTTCACCTTAAATTGGGGATGCAGAACAGCCCCCAAAGTCTGAAAATTAGAGCCATTATTGTAATTTTTAGATTACTCTATTTTGATCTAAGCTGCCAAATGAAAGGGAGCTGGCTTGAAGACACTGTACAGAAACAATGTAAAGAAGCCTGCAGAATTACTTAACACTTTTGAAAGGAAAAAGTGAAGGCTCCATCCACAAGTGATGACGACTCCACAACTCAGCTTGTCCCACTGAAAGCAAGCACACAAAGATTGTTCTTTAAAATCCTTTACCATTTTAAATGACATGGATGCAGTACTATGTCTTTCCTCCAGAAACTCCTTGGAAACAGTAAAAAGAATTTAATTTTAAAAAGGTCAGGAGGATTTACTTGTGTACTTGACATTACGGATCCTTAACTATGATATTTCTATTAGCCTACATATCGCCATTAAAATTTAACAACCCAGAAGTGGAGAAGATCTGAATAGTCTCCATGTTATTGCTCCACATGGTAGGGGGAGAGGGTGGGGAGGGCAGACTGTATGCAGCAGCAGAGGCTGAAGCTGTTCAAAGAGTAAAATTCATCTCTCAGTAGAGGACTTATAAAGAACCCTGCAGTCCTTAAATCCAAGTTGTTACCTCTCAATAGGGTTTAAATGGTAAGAATGGTATATCTTGTGCTGGCTCTCTGCCAAACAACGGAATTCCACCCACAACTCAGCCCAGGTGTTGAGGTCAGGGAAGAATCTCTTGGATGAGTGCATTAAGGTCTCTGGTACAAATGGCATTGCCATACCTCATGGAGACTGTTTCTGCCCCCAGTGTTGTCCTAGCATGCACCAGACTGTACTGAGTATGAAGTTGATACTCAAAAAATAAGAATTAAAGCATTTTTTCAAATGCTACTGTACTTTTTTTTTTTTTTTTTTTAACTGTTCTTGGCTCCTAACATTGAGACTGATAAATGTTTCTCCCTTCTTTGCTGTCTCAGTTAATTCCTACTAAGAAAAAGAAAAGAAAATGATGTAATTTGCTGACAGTGGGTTATAGCTGATCTGAAAGGGATTGAGAAAAAAATCTCAATATACTGATATCATTTTATTTTACTGCAGTCACCAGTAATCCTAGGAAAATGCAGAGTATTAGTGACAAAACACTTTCTTCTGGAACTTCACTTTATTTTGCATACTGTACATCCAAAATGAATGAAACAGCACGTGTACAATCTGCTGAAAAATGCAAACATTTATTCACTAGTAAACAGTGTACAAAAATGTTCCAAGTTTAAGAACATCTGAAGTCATTCATAAAGAATTTCAGAAACACTGCCAAAATTAATTCAATGGTTCCAAGTTTTATCTTGCAGAAAGTCAAAATTTTCCAGCTTTTTCATTGCTGAGTAGTACCCTTATAGAAAGTCCTTAATGGTAACCTGATAAACTTTGCTGGTTCACTAGAGTATTAAGTCATTGGATGGGTTGGCTGATTTGTTACATTAAGAAATTTGAAACAGATAACAAAGAAGTAAAAAAGCAGTTAAGAACTACCAGATATATTAGAGTGGGATTCCCTGTCACTGCTTTGGATTCCTGCCTTTTTTCCAGTCCTGCCCCCCCCAGGCCTCATCTTCATAATCTGGCTCAAGAAGTGGAGTATCCAACTGCCGGAGAACTTCTGGGTCCGTTTGCGAGTATGAGTCGAAGAGATTTGGTACCGGCTCTTCATTCAGAAGTTCATCCTCAGCAGTCCTCATAGAGAAAACATCATTGTTCTTATCCACATACTGACTTCTCTCCTGAAATGCACACAAAAGTGCTTCGGTTGCACAGTGCCCAAGACAGTGAAATAAATCAAAATAAAAAGTTCACCGTTTCCCCCTGTGTAGATTGAAGTGATCCAGCACTGTAACAATTTGGAAAAGAAAACTTAGAACGTTTATCTTACCGTGCAGATCCTTCCTCACTAGGAAGGGTTAAATCCTGTTTCACTTTGTGCCTAAATAGCACACATGCCGCTGTATAACAGCAGTTTTTGACCTGCATTTTTATACATAGTTTACCATGTAGGTTTGCTTGCACAGACCTACTGACTACTCTGGTCAGGCAGTTAGTCAGTGAGACAGAATTGTTCAGGTACATGGGCAAGGCTGGGTAAGTATCTTGCAGGCATTAGATACTAGAAGAGAAGAAAGCCCTCCCACCTTTTTAGCCCCCAAACCTATGACATTTGGCAAGCTAGGAAATCCAGGCTCCTGGCCCCCCACCTTCCCTCACTGAGAAGCGGTTTGAACCCTTGCTTCCCATTTTCCAACAAAGTACTCTCTCTAGCCACCAAGTTATGCATTAGGCACTGCCCAGAGGCCCCTCCTCTTGGAAGCTGGCCCACTGCACCTTGTATGTAATTCTCTCTGCATAAAATGGATACATAGTACAAGGATAGGTTCTGCCTCAGTGGGAGCAGGAGTCCAGACTAGAACAAAGTGCCTCTTATATGCCCACCTATGTCTTATACTTCACGGCAGCGTTCATTTTATACAGCCACATATCCTTTGACTTGTTTTCTTCCTCCTGGCTTCACATATCTACTCTATCTCCCCATTGTTCAGTCAGTCAGCTTCAAGAGAAGGGCCGAACAGGATTGTGAAGCATGCCTGGCTTAGAGCATTGTGTTGGGAAGCAGAGGATGGAGGTTCTCGTTGCTTCTGGGGAGGGGAACCTAGAACCTCAGTCTCTCACTCGTTAGGCAAGTGCCCTGACTGCTAGGATAGTTGGATAAAAGGTAGGAGAGTTCTTCACCCTGTTCTGACAGATACTTGTGCATGATGATTTTATTTTATCATAGTAAGAAATAAGACTCTTAAACTGTACATAAGTTCCATAAAACTGCAATTACATAGCTACATACATGTCATTTGGGTACGTAAAGCAAAATACAGTATATCCTGAAGTGTATTAAAATTATGTAAACCACAAAACCATCTTCTCCCAACACACACACATTACTCCTGCCACTGTATATGAAAAATAACAATATTATCAGCTTACATTTCCATGGTACTTTTTATCTAAAGGATACCAAGGTGCATTAGAGACTACACACACATAGTGGTCACTTTGCAAACCAGTGATATGCAGCCACCTTTTCTGGGAGGAATGCAGCAGTTGTTTAACGGCATCAAATAACAGCATGCCACAATTTAGGCAAAGATATATTTTTAAAGAAAATCCTGTACGCAAATCAAACAGAAGGATACATTTAGGAAGGCTGAATTTATCCAAATTGGAAAGGACAAAATGCTATCAAATGTTTCCGGTATACAACTGATATTGGAAGTCAGCTCCTGTTTTTACCCACGCAGGGCTCATTATCTCGTCTAGATACAGGGGAGATGGGAGACTTGTCATTTTGGAGGGACAACACTTATGGAATTATCTAAGTCATCTTAAGGTAGGAATCCCAAGAGCATCTAAGCCTGGATAAAAACCTTATGTTATCACACTGCTGAAGTCAGTTTCCAAGAAGAATATGATGACTTTACACAGAGTGTATACCTTGTGTTAGAGCGGATTTAAAAAGGACCTTATCATAGCACTGAACATCTTCTAAGCACTGTACAAACATTAATTCTTACCTGAGCCTCTAAAGTAGAGAAAAAAATGGTTACTTATCCTGCAGTAATGGTGGTTCAAGTGTGATAGCCAGTATGGATCCCCCTGTCTGCAAGTTCAGAAATTTTCCTGAGTAGCCTGGTCATGTACATACTTTGTGTCCTGTCCTCCTGTGGAGGAATATAAAGACAGGAGCAGCCCCAACCCCTGCAACTCAAAGCTTTTGACTAATGAAGATGACAAAGCAGGGATAGAGAACCCTTCATGGGATCCACACAGATAACAGCCTCTCAGAGAACCACAGTTGCTACAGGGTAAGTAATTAATCTTTCTTTCTTGACTATGCATTAATGTAGAACCAGCTGTAGGTAACTGGCAAGCACCATTCTCTCAGGATACTGGGAATGAGGAAAATCAGTTGTACTGATCAGCTAGGGACCCTGGAGTCTCCTTTTTCCATACACTCCTACTTATTCCCATATATCAAACTACCTGTCAATATTTACCACTTCATATACCCCTAGGATCACTGGACAGCATGAAGATTTGAACTAAATACCATACCTTCTTTTCTTCTATCAGCCCTTCATTTAACTCCTGCTCAGGTTCTCCAGTGCCGAGTTCCATAGGCTCCGGCATTTGCCGCTGTTCCAGGGCAGCCAGCACAGCATCATGAAGGGTTAGAAAGAACCGTGCTTTGGTGACACAGTTGTCAAAGAAATCATTCTTCTCAAAGATTTCTACTACAGAAACTTGGGGAAAAAAAGAGTCACAGCAAACAGCATCACTAAAGTGTTTCACTTGGGTTCGAACTTATTTTGTTCCTGCAAAAAACCCAGAAAGTGGTCAATACAGCATTACTAACACTGTACTTACGGTGACAGCTGGCTATCAGGACTGTGATGCCGATATTCTGGAACATATGGAAGATCTGTAGAGAGAAGGTCATATTAGGGGGGTCACATGCTCTACACAGAAATGCCTGGGCACCTAAAGGCAGGACAGAAAAGGGGGGGAAAAAAGTACATGCTTGTAATTCTTTGCCTCCAAAAGTACTGTTTTTTCAGGAATCTCACTCAGGGGGTCTTACCTTAGCATGAAAACAGCAGAACTCTCACAAGTTCTCGGGGCAAATCACGTGCCAACCCAAACTGACCATCAAGTATCACTCTCTGTAGCAAATAAATGTTGCCATGCCATGTGTTTGTATTAGTTCCTCTGGTCATACTAGAAGTGCAGCTTCCCTGACACTAAGCTCATCATAACCCATACACAGAGTTAACAATCAAAATCAGGATTTACATTTTCAAATCCAGCTGGTGATATAAAAGCATTTCAAGCTATGCTGAATATTAATTAACTTGGTTTTACAGACAGCCTATATGCTTACGACTTTCTGAATGCTAATTAAAATTAAGGCATCTCAAGCTGGCACCCCAAAATTGGGACACAACAAACCATTCAAAATCATTTAGTGTTTCAGACAATTTAGACCAAGATGTAAGTAGAGGAAAATTATGAAAAACTGAGTGACAATAAAGCAGGATTATCTTCAACAATGCACGACCACAAGGAATTTATTTTTTTTGAAGATGCAATCTGCTAGGACTTTTGCCTCAAGACTACAAAACAGAGAACCACTGCTTTAAACTAATAAGAAACAGGATATTGGCACACTTCAGGTGCTACTTTTATATGCATTCAAGGGACTTACCTGCCGAAGTAAGTCTGTAGCTTGCAAATCCACAAACTGTACCATACTAAAGTCTAAAATAATGGTGTGAACTGGATATATCGAGCATTCTGCTGCCTGACACAACATTGTTGTGGAGTTATCCAGTCCACGGTCTAAAGGAAACAATGTTCTTTTCCCTTCATCCTTCTGTCTTCCAGTCTCAGGTCCTGCTGCCCTGCCTCTGATGTCTTCAGGCCGGCCAGGGGATAGTGCTGAGAACCCTGTTGAAAGAGTCTCAGAGCTATGTTTACTTTCGAATTTCGACCAACGTATCAAGTTCAGGGAAGATGATGAAGCCCCACTACTTCTGTGACTTCGCTTTACCAGTTTCTCAGTATATGGGACCTAGAATGGAGAGCATACAGTCAAGGAAATTGGTCTAGAAGGTAGAAATTTTCTTGTTATAAGATACAATATATGATATGATAACGTTGTAAATCATTCATGGCATTTTCCTTCCCTCATGGTAGCAATGCCTTTGAGATTATGCTAAAAACAGAAGTAAATAATATGAATATGTCAATTAGCAGGAGACCCTGGTTGTGGTCAGCAGTATACCTTCAACCACCCAAGAACTGCATTGTTACCCTACTCCTTAAGATCATCATTGCAATGTCCCTCATCAATTTTACATTTTTTTATTTAAAAAAGAGAAGGAAATTTATGAAGTTTTATGCAGCGTATCTTCCTGCTATGAACAAGCAGTTTCTAGTATGCATCTATGAGAAAACTGACAAAGTTTTAATTTTTTTCTTTAATAGTTCAAATATGTCAATGCCAAACCCTTGTTTTTAAGATTCAGTGGATCTCTATACCTTAGTCCTCTTTCTAAGCCTTTTCAGCAGACAATTTTAGCTCAAATTGTTTTAAAAAGATGGAATATTGACAAGCTCCCACTTTAACTTTTACAGTAGAAAATGAGTTGAAAGTGGCTGAAAGGCTCACACACTGTGGCCCAACTCTCTGGGAGAAGATTGACGTTCAAAACCATCCTTCCCATCAGTCCCACACATCTTTCCCAGACTAGTTTTCTTTAGGTCCACCCCCACCCCGCTTTCAGAAGTATGTTATTATCTTTTGTTAACTACCCAGCATAGTCTGAGAATTAAGAATATTTTAGTAGGATTATTCATGTCCTGAAGTCTCTTCAAGACATCTGCCTATGAATTTGTCAAGTATAGGTAGGAGGATGAGACTGACTGAATAGAAGGCATTCAATTACCACTGAATTTAAAATAAGGAAAAGAGAAATCTGATCATAAAGGGCGCCTGTAGACAGAGATTGTGGCTGGCAGGATTTAAGGTAGTTATTGCTCCTGAGCTAGTGAATACCTAGCATAGGGACTGGCCAGAATTCTTCAGGCAGTCAGTCCTTGTTGAACCATTTGACATAATCACTTCTTTCAGTCAAGGAAAGGGAAAGAAGGTAACAATGTTGGATTTTCATATTTCAGGTCAAGTCAGCCCACAAGCAGAGTACAGTATCTATTCATCTAGGTACAAGTGTGAGCAGAAGGATCATGCTTTTTATTTCTGATTTGCAAATATATGTAATTTTATATGCAATACAGACAATACAGGTTTCTGGCAAGTTTGTAACAGGGCCCTCAGTGCTAGAAAGTTTGGATGCCGTAGCTGAATCACTACATAACTGTTAAAAAGCAAATAAGGCTGCTTACCCTGGGTAATGGCTCAGGTGGATCACAAACACAAGTGCATTTAAAATCTTTTCTCTGAACTCCAGTGTCAGACAGGCTGACTGAGATTAAAGCTCTCATTTCATTTTCATCGAGGGGCACTGCTTTCATGTCCATCTGGAAAAGTGAGTATATTGGAGAGGACTGTGTATTTCCAGAACAGCAGTTCAGAAGCAGGTGATGACAGGAAAAATGGCATTTACCTTACGTAACAAATATTCTTTGAAGTGTTTCATATTTGCAAACGAGATGGAGGAGCAGCACTGGAAGATTTTAACACCTTCAATCTCCACTGCCTGCAAGACAAAACCCAAGCCACTGAGGGCTGTCCGCACATAAGTACAATTACTCACTTGACTCTGACAATTATGTTTACACTATCTGTAGAGATATCCATACACACTTTAAGCTTATTGCCTTGGGTACTAGCAGCAATCTAGCCATGGAGCTCAATAAGGATAATTTACCCTGGCACATAGCAGTCTGCAGTGTAGGCATACCAAATGGGTCTCCTCTTACCATAGCTGAAAATGGTTTAGCTACTAGAGCACAGACAAGCCAAACTGCTTTCAAGAGTCACTTCAGAAAGTATATTTCCTATTTGTCTACGCTAACATTTTTCTAAAATGTTCCCATCTTTGCAGTATACTACTAGGGGCATACTAATGTAGAAAGGGCCTTGCTATTATCTGTGGTGGAGACAGACTATTCATTGTGGCCACAAGGGACAGGACAAGGAACAATGATCCTTGCAGCAAGGGTAATTTAGGAATAACTACTGCACTGTGAGGCTACCCAGAGAGGTTGTGAAATCTTCACCCTTGGACATTTGTAAGACCAGAGTAGACAGACATTTGACTGAGATGACTCAGTCAGAGACAATCCTGCCTTGAGGAAGTGGCTGGACTAGATAACCTCCTCAGGTCCCTTCCAAACCTGTTCTTTTATGATTCTGTGGTTGTTCCCTACTGCAGATATTGAACTATCTGTACAAATTTTCAAATCTTACAATGAACTGAATGTGATGGGTAACCCATGGACTTTAATGTGCATGTAACAAGGATTAGAGGAGGGGGGTGGCGTGTCATTTTTTTCTCTTACTGCTTTGTAGTCAGATAAACTTCTATAAATATCCATGTGTTGAACCTGGCCCAGCATCATCATCTTCATTCTGAAACCAGATGTTTATTAGGCTTTTATAGAGAAAAGGGAAAAAATAATAGCTCTCAACATTTTTGTGCCTGGAGTTCAGGGACATTAATATTACATTGTTTTAGCCATAACCAGAGTTCTTTGTGAAAATGATCTGTACATATCCACACCCTTTGGATGCATCTGTACTCCTAGCTCTCTTGAATTCTCTGTGCCAAGCCATGGAAACTCCATATAAAAGGTAGGCAAGGAAACATCTTTTCCCCACAAAATATCCTCATTATTCAACATAACCCCTAAAGAAGTGGAGGAGGATCTGGAGTGTGGAAAGTGTGAATCTGTAGTAACATTCTACTCAAAATCCATTTACCGGTGACTTGATTGTTCTTTTGAGTGCCATCAATACAAATACTCACTTGTGGTAAATGTATCTGCAGTAACAAACCTGTAAGGTGAAAGGGATGAAGAAGATGCTTAACTGAAATATGATTGCAGAATTCCTCTTCCAAAGTGTTCATGGCATTTCAAGTCTAGCTCAGGAGAGTAATGGTGTATGGGAGTGTAAAGCAAGTGTTAAGAAGCAACTTGAAATATTTGCAGAATTGAACCATTCCCAGGGAGTGACTTAGAAGCCACCTCAGACCAATTCACATGCATTCTCATGTGTTCAGGGACTGGGATGCTCACTGGCTTACAGTTTGTATCTGCATAAGGTGTAATCTACTCTGACATGCACTGGCAGGACATGCACTGGCAGGAAGTAACCTCTTCAACAGGTATATCAAGATAAGCTCCAAGTATTTGGCAGTGAGAGAAATAATGGTGTTTTGTTTTGTTTAGGATAGTAACTACGAGCCCTTTATGCTGTCTACATCACAACTCTGGCAGTGCTGGGAGCACCTGCTCTCAAACATATCCTGCCTCTGGCTTCCCTTCACATGCACCAAACCCAGAAACACAGCAATACAAAGTCAATCCAGGAGCATCCCTGGTGCTGCCCTTCAGACTTCTGCTACCAGAGTGCTTGAAGGTGGTCATAGGAGAGACCCTGGAGCAGCTTTACTGCCATAATTCTGGCTTCAGCATAAGCAAGCAGGAGCAGGGGCGTGAGATATGTTCAAGAGTGGGTGCTCCTGGCAGCACCAAGGGCATGATGCAGACATATCTTTACTATCAGTCTTTAGTCATCTGCTCTGGCAGCAAATGTGTTCAATGAAAAGATAACAGTCTGAGACTCAAGTGAATTTTGGTAACTTCTCTGAAATAAGGACACAGGACTGCCACCTTCTCTTTATGGAATATTTATGGGGGGACACCTGGCTGGATAGCAGCTCTGTGGAAAAGGACTTGGGAGTCTTGGAAGACCACAGACTCAGTATGACTGTAGTATAATGTAGCCACACAAAAAGCCAACGCAGTTTTGGGCTGCATCAAGAAAAGCATTAGGTACAAGACACAGGAGGTGATAGTGCCTTTCTACTCAGCACTGGTTAGGCCTCATCTGGAACACTGTGTGCAATTTTGGGTTCCAGATTTTAAAAAGGACATGGAGAAGTTAGAGGGGGTCCAGAGGTGGACAACAAAGATGATCAAGGGCTTAGAAGGCAAGTATATAAGAAGAGGCTGAATGAGTTTGGCATGTTCAGCTTGTGGAAAAGGCACTGAAATGGGGACATGATAACAGTCTTCTAATACCCATAAGGGCTGCCATAAAGAGGGAAAGCACATTTTCTCTCTTGCTGCAGAGAAGATGATGTAGACCAATAATGCGAAGCTGCACCAAAGTAAATTTAGATTGGAAAACTAGAACAATTTTCTTCACTGTGAAAATAATGAGGCAGTCGACTAGATTGCCTAGGGACGTTGTGGACTCTCCATCACTGGAGGTGTTGGAAGAGGTTGGACAGCCACTGGTCGGGAATGATTTTGCCTCAGCTATGCCTATTTTCTACAGTGGGTATTTCCCATCATTTGGGGCTCTGCTGGTTGCTCCCACCCTTCCCCCTTGTTTCTGCTATTTGTGGCAGGGCGTTTTTAAGCCTCCCCAGAGGCATTGGGTGTTGGCTACTGCTAAAGCTGGGCACTTCAACTGGGATGTGCCAATTCTCCTGCTAGGAGTAAAGTCAGAGGTTCCTGGCTAGAAGGTCTTGACCTCTATTCAGGATCAGACTGATTGCTGTGTTTGGGGTCAGGAAGGAATTTTACCCCATGGTCAGATTGGTATGGACTGTGGGGGGTTTTGCTTTCCTTTGTAATGGAGAGCATGGCCCTCCACCCAGGACTTCTTGAGTATATATTGACAACATTTTACAGAAGCAGGATATTGGCTGCCATGGGTCCCCTGCTTTACCTGTGGCATGTTAGGGTGTTAGTTAGGTCTATGTTGAATCAGGGTTGAGGGTAGTCTTATACAGAGTTTAGATTATGGTTGTATGGGATGGTTTGGATAGGGACGATCCTGCCTCAGGCCGGGGTTGGACAAGATGACCTCTGGAGGTTCATTCCAGCGCTACTTCTCTATGACTTCTATGAGATACAGAGGGTCAGCCATTCCTGGCTGATCTTATCACAATGTACAATACATTTCAATAAATGACACATTTTCCCATAGACTCAAACGCATAGCTCATCAGCCTGGTTAGGATGCGGTTAAGGTCCCAGTCCATGCATGAACTGATGGGAAGACATTAGACAGATCTCACGATTAGTTTGACTGAAGGCTTAACAAATCCAAAAACATTTTGATACTAGAACATGACATACTGCTATCATCCAAATATCAGCTTAAAGAAAACATAGTGTACTGCCATAAGAACCCATACCTGTGTGACCTCACAGTGATTATGAAGAAAGTGAACCCCATTGAGATGGCCAAGCCTATATCAAGACCGAGACAGAGAACTGCAGCAAAAGTCACAATCCAAATGACCTTTGAACAAAAGTCAGGGACAATAATATTAGCTATGACAAAGCTAAAAAATGTAGAACACGCAAAGAATGCACTCATCTACTCCATATCAGCCAACAGCATTCTCTCTGTCAAACCAGTAATTCAGCTGCCTTCTGTTCTGATGGACGTGTTTGATTTCTTCATAGACATTAAGGCTGGAAGGGATCTTGGAAGATCATCGAGTCCAGCCTCCTGCCCAAAGGGCAGGAAGTCAGCTGGGGTCATAGGATCCCAGCAAGATAAGCATCCAATTTGGTCTTGAAGGTGTTCAGCGTAGGTGCTTGAACCACCTCCGATGGCAGGCTGTTCCAGACCTTGGGGGCTCGGACAGTAAGACAGTTTGAGATGGCTTCCTTTGAGTACAGGTACTGTAAATCTTAGGAGGGTCATGGTAACTTTTTGTTTGAGCTATCCTCAACATCATCACTAAGTAGGAAGACAGATGAGTCAAAAATGGTAACAAGGAAAGTGTCTCTGCTTTACTCTTGGAACAGCTTTCGCCTGAAAATGATCACAGGCAGGCCTGAATGACCAAGGGCGATGAGAATTTCCAATTTAGTTGGAGCACCATCAATTCAGCACCAGGGAGCCTTTTCAAAAAGAAGTCTTATGCTAAAACCTTCAGTGGAGTAACATGAAAATTATTCCTGGTATGGCCAACTGAAGAAAGTACAACCATTCTTACTGGCTGTATTTTTCCAACAGTCAAAGGTAATATCAGTAGAGATCAACAACCTCTTCCTTATTATAGATGTATTTCTTCCCTATTAGAGGAGGCAACCTGTTCAGGTGAGCTACTACAGCTCACAGACTCAATGAAGCTGTGAGTTGGTGTTGCAAGTTCATAGACTATTAGAAAGCATTGTTTCCAGCTACAAGCCTTTCTATGGAATAGATTACCCAAATTTCATCATATAAATGTATATGCAGACTGCTACAAACAGTGGCTTCCCTCGTCCCTTCTATCAAAAACACAGTGCTGTCTGACCTCAGTGAAAATAGAGGCTCTCAGTACTGAAAATCAACTCCTCAGTTTAATTTCCTTCCTTCTAGTAAACAGAACTCTAAAAGAGTGCATCTACTTATTGTTCAGGTTTTTATCCAATAATGAACAAGATCATATCCGAGCATTCAGCATTTCCTTAATTCAAGCTTTTCTTGAGAGCATGTTGTTGGTTTCTAACATTTGCATGATTAAAAAAAAATAAGGTACATTTAATCATATGTGGTTGTGCATGGCCGATTTCTAGGAGAGACTGTTTCCTTCAGCCTCCAGTCAATCATAAAGCTCCTGAACAAATGCCTCCTGTAATACTCTGAGGGCACCAGCAATAACAAGCTCTCTCAATGCTGAAGTAGCTGCAAACAGATTTGCATAACTGCTTTAATGCATCCAGTAGCCATTTCTCTTTCAGTGAATTCCCCACCTTTTTTTGCTAAATGGCCACTTTTCCAAGAGCACCTGCATTGTTATGTTTTCCCCCCTCTGCCTCCCCAAAAGGTTTGTTTCTTCCTTAAAGCTCCCTCTAATCACTGAATTAGTTTTTCAACACTTACTAAATGATACTTATCTTGCCTCCACAGGGTGGGGATGTCCAGAAATTTTTCAAGAAATGGAAACATGTTGACCATTACAATAGCAGCTAGGACAGCCTACACAAGTCAAAGAAAAATAGCACTTATTCTCCTATTAATCCTCTGTGGAACTCTGACCATGCTAAGTTATGAAGACACAGACAGTGGCTAGATCAGCTGCTAAATTAAGGCCCTGAAACATCCACATTCCAATAATTGCCATGGATACATATGACTAAAACGTCTTCTGATTTTTAAACCCATATTCAGTTTGTGTATAGTCTCTTGTCTAATTACATAAGAGCTTCTGCCAGTATAATTGGATCTTACTATGTGTTAAATTCCTCTACAGTATTCTTCAGTGAATCATTGCAAATATCCCTGTGCTTCTTGAAACACTAAAGGAAAGCCAATTCTGCATTACTGAAGTACATATTGCTGTTTCATAGAGTGGTTTCAGTTAGCTCCAGCAGCTCACAGCTAGACAGAGGAAGCTGTTTGACATAATTTTTCTTTCCTTTGTAGATAAGTGAATAGGAAGTAGGTGGGTAACATCCACTTTGTCAAGTTGCTCTGAGGAAGAGTAAGTTCCCTATCTCATAAAGAGCCCAGATGTCAAATGGAAGTAATGCTCAGTCCCATGTCCCCTATTTAAAACCTTCAAAAGAATAAAAGATCTACAGAAAAGATTAAGGAAAAGACAGAAAAAAAAATGGTTCACCCCAAAGAATATATAGTTGATAAAATTTAATTGTAGTCCTGCATGGCAACATAAGGTCTGCAGGAGACTATGTTTGCAACCATATGGTTTTGGAATAAGTCTCAAAATCCAAGCTGGTATCCCCAGTTTCCAGCTGGAAGGTTTTTTGTTTTCACATCTCAGCCTCATCTAAAGTACCAATCCTGCAAACACTTATTTGTGCATGGATGTAGCTCACAGATGCCTACAGCTCCATGGGAGGCTGTGTGCACAAGTTTGCAGATATGTAGAGGTACAGATATTTCTGCAATGACCTGGCTGTAGACCATTGCTGTAAAAGTCTCAATTTGGCAGTGGCTGTGTGAGGACTAACACGGTAGCTACTGGCCATGTAGCAGGGGACAGGAGGCAGGTGAGAAGGGAATCCTGCCTCTGGCTGGAGTGAACAGCCTCTGGATGAGCCCAAATAGAGCACATCTGCCTGCCACAATTCTGATACTCACATCCATAGTCAGAGGTCAGGGCTTGTGTCCTGGTTACACTACTGCAGATATGTAACTGCAATGGGAAGTGAAACATCCTTTAAAAATGATGGATTCTGGGTATGAAGTTTCATTCATTTTTTAACCAAGGAACTGAAGATCTTTCTAAAGGTAGTATACCTCCCTAATTCATCAGAAAGGTGCAAAAAAAAGCAGCATTGCCGGTTTGGTAGAGGACCGTTTGAAATTGCATAGCCAGTTCCTTTCTGACTGCGTCTTCTCAGAACTGCAGCTGAAAAAGGGAAGGTAATTCAAGCCAAGGAAGAGTAATGAGGCTGAGCACTGGAGCACAGCTGCCAGCAGGAGAAAAGGCGTTGCCCGTGAAGAGACTGCTGAGCCCATAGCTGGGGGAACCAGAATCTGCAGAGGGCCTGTGGCAGTAAAGACCATAGTGCATGGCTCCACTTAACAGATGGCCTGCAGTAGTATGGACCAGGTGGCAGAGGGACTGCAGCTGTGAACAGCAAGTGGAAGCCGAAATCCCAAAATAGGGGTAGAGGTGAAGACTTCCTGAGAGACTGAGGTAGGTCTAGGGGGGTCTGTGGAGCTATGAAAGGAGATTAGACTGTGGAGTTATTCTTACAGCTGTTCAGGACCATTGTCTGGGACCCAGAGAAAGCGGTGGTCCTGGGTCCTCCTACCTCAGTCTCCACTTGCTATGATGGGTGTTTTGATGCTGCCTATCAGGCAATTGCGGGAGTTACTGCAATGATTGGCTGGAGCAGTGCACACACTACAAGAGAATGAGAGACTGTTCATGGAAAGAACCGTTGGGTATTTTTAGCCCGATGGGTTAGGTGCTGCTGCCTGGTGAAAGAACTATATGAGCAGGCAGAAGTACCCATCTCCCGACCTTTCACACTAAATGGGTAGAGCTAAGTGAGATGCAACGTATTTTACCTGGAGTTTGAGCCCGTCCCAGAATTAGGGGAGTCTGTACCTATATTTGATATGATCCAGTCCCTAGAAACATTTCACTGTAGCTTAATCATAACTCATCCCTGAAGATCCTTTCTTATTCTTAGTCATGGTAACAACCTACTTCCATTCTATTTGATGCTTACTTACATTGGGCAGAGCCTGGAAAAAGTATCCTAGTTTCTGCACTAACACCAGCATTATGGATGCTCCAATCAGTGCTGCAAGCTGAACACAAATATTGTATTAGAAATGCTTTTCAGAAATGAATTCCCAAAGTCTCAGGTCGTGTAGCTGCCTGCAGTGCCTCTTCCTGAGGCAATAAAGGAACGCAGGTGAGAGACAGTTCTTACACAGCCCCTCCAAAACTGCAGGTCTTAATGCTTCTATGAGCTATCCCAGGTGGAAAATGACAGATAATAAGGAGTTTCCTCAAATAGTTTGAATCCTGTCTTGGCCAAAACGTGAGCAGTCTGAAGGCATATCTCAATACCTGTAAGAGTTTGGCCACCACTGGGAGCAGATAATCTAAATTACTCAGGCAGAACATCTCTCCACTGGTGAGGTGCAGTTGGTATAATTGCTTTGAGGAACTAAAAAGGTTGGGTCATACTTTATTCTGAAGTTGGCTGTGTCAGATTGACTGACTGACTGTACGGCTTTACTTCTGACTAATTCTTCCCAAAATTCTGGTACTCAGCTACTCAGTGAATATATGCCAAGTCTGGGATTCTAGCAGGTCTTATGGACTTAATAGTCCTGAGACCATAAGGATCTTATAACTGGGAAACCAGAGCTGGTGCAATGCTTAGAGCCAGTCTCTGTAAAAACAGCGATAGAAAAAGTCTTAGCTTTCCTGAAGGCTGAAAGCATGGAGAGATTACAACATAATTAACACCTTGGGTGGCAATGAAACAAAAGGTGAGTATCCTTACCATCAGACACACCTATCAGAAACCATTAGGTGGCTATCCTCAGAAGTGAGACTAGGCATTGTGAATCACAAGAGTAGGGAGGTGCCTACATTCCTGAGAAGGGTGGGATTCAGGTACACTGACTTTTCCTACTGGCTACCTTTAGATGCCTTGTGGGGTGCCAAAATCTAATTGCTCTTTGGCACCTCTGAAGTCTGTCCATTGATTGTACAGGAAGTGTAAGCACCTAACCTGGTCAAACTGAATTATCCTCTGGAGAAAGGAGCCTAATACTTCAGCACTGTAACACCTCTGAGCAGGCACCTAATTGAAATATATTTTTTTATTTTAAATTTTCTGTATTCCAAACCCAATTAGCCAAAACAAATTCCAAATCTGTGAGTCAGTCCACCCCCATCTGGGGCTTCAGATGTTCCCAAAACCTTTGGCAGGCATCGTACTTGCAGGCCCAAGCCCGGAAGCTTGGGGTTCGGATGCCCCTGAGTTTCACTTGCCCCCAGCTATATGGCCCCAAGGAGCAAGCTAGGGAGGAGTCTCCCATTTCCATAAAGTGGGCATAAAGCCAAGATTAACTATGCATTACCTATGGGGGTACTATCCCATGCCAGCATAGTCCCCGGGTGTAACTAGGAAGCCACCACTGTGATCGTGGTATTTCCCCTGCCAGGTAAACATAGGACTACACTTGATCTGAGCCCTCAAGAGGCCAAGAAATAATTCTAGCTTGTAATCTTTTATTACACAATCACATACTATTCCTTCTTCATGACCTGTATCTTGTTCACTGTACACAAAGGACCACAAAAGCAGCATGGGGCCAGAAGTTACATTTGTTGCATGATCAGCCCCTTGAAAGCACTCTACAAGCATGCCCTGACAAAAGTGCATGGCTGCAGAGTGTTTTAAAAGTGCCTGATTGCATGACAAATTAACCCTCATGTGAAAGTGCCTTCATTAACTTCTGTCTGATTGGGGCACCCACCCTCACTCCAGCACAGGCTGGACAAATGCCAGCCTGAGCTCCCTCCCCTCACCTCCCTTTTCGCCTCTCCCACCATGCAGACAGCACTGGAGCTGGGAAGCCGGGTCAGTTTAACTTATGGCACTCTCTGTGAAGTGAAAAATATTTTTCTGTGAACAGAAGCTTGTAAAGTGTCTGGATGAAAAGCAAGCCCTGATGAAATCATAGCAATCTAGACAAGTCTTTGGAAGCCTGACCTCGTGATGGGGTGTTGCACCTCACAAAACTAGATCAACTTACCTGTGTTTTCCCACCTGTTTTCTCCTGAATGACAGTCCCAGAAAGAGCAGAGCTCACTGTAAAGCTCTTGAAAAATGAACTGAGGACATTGGCTAGCCCCACAGCTAACAGCTCCTGTAAAATAAAAACCAAACAAATGACATGCAACCCCCAAACTGGCTACTTATCAGAGCAAAAGCATTCTGAGAATTAAACTTTTGCACATTCCCAATTGCTGGATGAATGCCTGTGCTGCTACACATAGGGATCCTCCTGGAAAGCAATGCCTGCTATCGCTACACAAGCTCCCTTTCATAGCACCAGATGTTTGCAGCTGATGCTACAACAGGACCATATGGCTCCCAACAACATCAATTCCTTCTTTAAACAAGTCATTTGAGAGTGAACTCTAAGTCAATGAACTAATAACATCCTAGCTAGTGAGTAACATGCCTCAGTACAGTCTAATATGCCCACACAAATATAATCTGGAAAGGAGCTTCCCTTCATATACCTCCACAAAGGCTATGCAAGACATTATCCCAACTTCCTAACTGCCTTAGCTCTGGCTGAAAAAAGCCTCAAATCTTCCTAACAAACTAAATATTAAACAGTACAAACTACCTCCCACTGCTCCTATGGTGCCATTGTTACTGTGCCATCATTTAGTACTTCCTAAAGGAAGTTTAGATCTAAAGCCTTTGAAAGCACCCTTCTGGACAGAAAAAATCCCATGGGTAGATCTAGAAAGGAAGGAATCTGGGCTGCTTAGCTCTTTTATAACTTCAGCTAACGTTTTAATGACTGTACAGGCCCAGTGCTCCATGCAGGTCTTCAGCTTTGCTGGCACCAGTAAGAGATACATCCCACAAGTAGAAATATACAGTTACCATATTATAGAAGCAACAGATATTTTAGCTCAGCTTCTCCCTCCCCACACTCTCCAATTTATCTCCATTCAGTTGCAAAATATCTCTATAAACATATGATTGGTTTCAGGAAGGTTGCTTATTGCGTTACCCCCTCACCTCCTGTCTTGCTCCAGATAGCCAGGATTACACTGCTCTTCCTCCCATAAGAAAGACAGCCAAATTACAGCAAGAGCACTAGTTTAAGTTTTTGCTCTGCTCTTCCTATCACACTCTCAGATATCTAGTGACTTGGATATGTGGATGAGTCCAGTTTGGCTGGTTTAGGAAGTATGTGGGGGCTTTGCTCTTACCTGGTTGCTGCAGATGTTGTAATTGTGAATACAAGCATACCTCTTTCCCACAAAAACAAGAAGGAAGTAGCTTACAATAGCCAGGGAGAATGAATGGAATACAATCCTGTTCAAATTGGATAAGTCTGGCAGTGTAGGCGGCAGAAACCTGGAACAGCAGAGAACTGGTAGTTTTAGTCTCCTTCTGTGCAATATGCTTACGCCCATGACCAAAACTGAAGACATACAATACCCCATAGAAGAGGCACTAAATCTTACAGGACTGGACACCACTATCTTTGCCATGTATGAACAGCAGTGTGATTCAGTAAATGGTATGGTAGGTAAATGGTATGGTAGGTCTTTAAAATGTTAGGGAAGGGAGGGATCAAAATGCTTACAGCTCACCTCTTCCCAAGCAACACATGCACAACAGCTGGGCAGGATGCTAAGCATTACCTTATGCACTAGGCGGAGGCCTGACCAATGCACACAATGTCACTGCATATCACATGGGATGTATGAGACAGTTATTGGCTTGTGGTATATCCAAACTCCCTCAACTGTCTTTGACAGCACAGGCTGTTTCTATTTGCAACAGCAGTAAGTATATCCCCCAAATCCCACCTCCCACAGACATTTTCCTTTGCCAGGATAGGATCCATCCTGGACCTTCCATCTGGTTTTCACTGCTAATTTTCAATATCTCTATACCCCAATTTTAACAGGTATAGAATCAAGATACTTAATATATACATTGCAAGGATATTATGGGTCTTAAACTATTAAGGTTTGAAAATACTTTAAATTCACTGAAAAGAAAGCTCCATTCACTGTTCATTATATGGAGGCGGAGGAGGGGAAGTTCAGAAAAATAAAGGAACACATCCAAGAACCTTGTTCTAGCCACATAAGGGATTGAAAAGTGTTATCCCATCTACCTTTTTCACTGACTTCACTTTAAAACAGAAATTAAATTGTTCCATGATGGGAGGACTTTTGGACATAAGCATCAGTAAAACATTGTTTAATCAGAGGACATTTGCTGGAGGCCAGGACCAACTAAAATGTTTTTCTTGTTGTTCAACAGCAGGGACAAAGGTTTGTCCCAACAATTCTCCTGCTTACTGCTCCTATTTATTTTAATGTACAAATTACTCATGGTGCTTTTAGTAATAAAGCACAGTTCCACATCTTTCATTTTTTAGGCTTTACAATATTGGCAGGTAAAAATAGATGCCGATATTCAAAAACCCTAATTTCCTTCCCTGTATTAAAAATAAACCCAGAAATCACTAAAGTAAATTTTAGAAACTGAATTTACTTTTTTTTTGTATACTCTTGTTTAGTTTTACCTTTATTAGTTTAAACAATGGATTTGACCTAATTTTGTCTCTGGCAGGACTATGCATAGGCCTGTGCTTGTTGGGATAAAGGAGCCTTTGCTTCTATTTCACTGGTACAAAATCAGTCTGAGTTAGATTTCAGGAGGGAGTGAAAGTTCTCTCTCTCTCTCAACATTATAATAAAATTCATAGCTGGAGATTACTAACCTGAGTGGAACCATTTTGGCTACAACTGTACTGGATTCAGCACGGAGAGGAATATAATTAGAGATGATGGCGATCGTGACAATCTGAGAAATAAAAAAAGAAAATTATGATATCAATTGTAAATTTCTTTGGGGGGGGACAGGAACTGTTTCTTCATGCATGTTATGAAATCTTCCCTATGAAATATGCCATGAAAAAGTTGTTTTTGGTTTTATTAATTCTGTCATAACTAGAAACTGTTTGATATTCTGCAGAAAGAATCACAGGAGCTATATTCCAATGTAAGAGTGCCTTTAAATCAACTGTGAAACATCCTTTTAAGTAACATTTTTTACTTCTGGCCCTTCTGAGCCTTTTGCAGGTGACAATGATTGTAATGTAGTTATATCAAAGGTGCCCTATTACAGTAATAAAATGTGTTTCTAATTCTGACCCAGTTTATTTTTACTTGACAATTTTTGAACAAAGGACTGAAGATTTTCTTTCCACAGTTGTTAAATTATTTAGAAAGTGGGATGGATCCCCATTTACAATCCCCAATAATGGGCTTCCACATAGCCAATGGTTCAAATGCTCCATATTACACAGAGGGCACCAAATGGCCCTTACTTCTGCTGAAGTCTGTGTTGGACTCACAGGGTGTGTCCACACATGCAAGCACATGTGCTTGCAGCAACTCAAATAGAAGCAGTGCAAATTTAAGTTTTGCCTCAGCACACATGCTTAGACATGCACTTTGTGGTGGAGGAAATTGTGCCACTTGGGGCAAAATAACCTTGCCTGGCTCCTCCCAGATCTGCAGGTAGGGGGAGCCTGAGCCTGGGGCCAGCAGCTGTGCTGTCCCCAGCAGTATATAAAGCTGCCCTGTCCTGGCCCCATCCATACAAAAAGCTGCCCTGGCAAGCAGCTCAGGGCTACTCACTCTCAGGAGCTTTTGGGGCCGGCCACTTGGTACCTGGGGACACTACCCCTTGTGCCAGCTGGACTGCTGAAGCAGCATACCAAATCCATTTTAAAAAAACCCCCAAAATCCATGTTTTTCCACAATTAAAACAAAAGACCACTCTATACACACACCTAGAGAGTGAGAGAGACAGAGATCAGTTGGGCAATGCTTTATTGGTTTATTTACAATGTTAAAGCAATGTGGAAGCCTACCAGTGTCTCTATTGTCTTGATAAAATAAACTCTAAATACCTATATGTGTTGATGTGTACTTTTGGGTTTCTTTGCACATGATGGGTGTGTGATGGGGGGAATGTGGTGTTTGCAGGAAGGGAGTGGGGAGGGGTGTGGGCGAAGGCAGGTGGGTGTGTGTGGAGAGATGGGGGTTGGTGTGTGGGTAGGTGTGCGGCGACTGCTGGGGGGAATGTGCTGGACCTTGTGGGGGGGGCTGCTCAGGTGGGGTGGGTTCCCTGGCTTCCACAGGGTGCAGCCGCCCCACACAGCACATGGAATGCCCCCCACAGGGCCCCATCTCCCACCTGGAGGGCGACAGCTCCTATCCGCCGCAGGGCCACAGCCCCCTTGCCCAGGGTTCCAAGCACCTTGGAGGGCCACAGCCCCTCCCCCCAAGAGTCCCAGCTCCCCCCTGGAGGGCCACAGCCCCCCTGCCCAGGGCCCATAACTTACCTTTAGCAGCAGCAGTGGGAGTGGGGTGCTCTGAGCCATGGCAGCGGGGCCTGGTGCAGCACACAGGGACCGTGCACTGAGCCCTGTAAGGTCCTGCCAGCCCTGGGGCTTCTCTGCTGCCCAGCAGGGCCCAGCCATGGTGGCAGGACGCAGAGCAGGATGCAGGGACCATGGGCTGGGCCCAGCTGGTTTCTGGGGCCTCTGCCACCTGGCTGGGCTGGGTCATGATGGCAGGACCTGGCGCGGCACATGGGGACTGTGTGCCGAGCCCAGCCAGGTGCTGCTGCCTTTGGGCCCCTCTGCCACCTTGCCGGGCCATTCCCATGGAGGCAGGACCTGGCGTGGCGCGTGGGGACTGCATGCCACACCCAGATGGGTCCTGCGAGGCTGGGCAGCAGGACCATCCCCAGGGCCAGCAGGGCCCATCTGGGCGCAGCGTGTGGTCCCCGCGCACTGCACCAAGTCCTGCTGCCATTGTCCTGGCCCGGCTGGGCAGCAGGAGCAGCCCCAGGGCTGGCAGGACATGTCTGGGCCCAGCACATGGTCCCCACATGCCGTGCTGGGTCCTGCTGCCAAGGGCTTGGTCCAGCTGGGCAGCAGAGGGACCCCAGTGCTGGCAGGACCCAGCTGGGTGTGGCGTGCAGTCCCTGCACACCGCGCCGGGTCCTATCTGTACCCTGCTGTGCCTGCAGGGGGTGGGGCACAGCAGGACCTGGGCCAGCCCCGTGTGGCTTACTAGTCTGGCTTTGCACCAGAGCAGCTCACACGGCTCCAGGAGGCATGGGTCCTATGCGTCCCTCTCAGAGCTCTGTGACCTGCTCCAGTGCAAACCCGGACTAGAAAGCTGCACGGGGCTGGGCTGGGTCCATACCCCCTGCAGTCCTGGGGGCATCCCCCCTGCCACTCTCCAAACCCCCTCACATCCCCTGCCACCTCTCACCCACCCACACCCATGAACACCCCCCTCCACTTACCTTGGGTAGCACCGGGGTCTGAGGCAGCAGGAGAACAAAAGAGACGCTCTGGCTGACACCACAGCATCTCTTTTGAAGGACTGACTCCATGGCACTGTCTGGGACCATGCCTTGCTCCGCTCTTCTGCGGAGCGGTTTTTTTAGACCCCTGGATATCCAGGGGCCTAATTTTCTCCCTGCACTGCAAGTTTGCAGCACAGGGAACAATTTTTCATTCCCACATGTGCCTCTTGCCCCATCTCAAACCCCTTTGAGGTGGGACAACAGGCATGTCGTCTGTATGTGCCCACAGTATTTTATTCCTCAGGGTACCTTTGACCATCTAATAATCAGACTTCTAGGCTGAGCAAACAGGCCAGTTTTACTTTCAGTCTTTTTTGACCATTCTCTTTCCCTTAATTTATTTCCTAATTAAAAAAAAAAAAAGAGTACAAGAAAAAAGACACTGACAACAGCTAAATTTGAATTCACAACTGGAAACTCTTTAGAATGAAAAGAATTGAGCACTCCAATTTCTGGAAAACTTCATACTGAGACCTGCATTCTGAACCCCCAAGTTCAGGAGGTACGATTCTAGTTTTGTCCACAATAAAGAAGAAAATTTCATATTGAATCCAGAATGTGGATTTGTTTTGGTTTGGTCTGTCTTTGTACTGTAGTTTTAATTGATACAGCACTCTACATTAACTAATCTTCACAGATCCCGGTGAGGTAGGAGGTGGTCTGATTTTCATGTAACAAGAAGCAAAACTGAGACAGAAACATAGCAAATCACCTGCAAATCAGTGAAACAGCTAATTATGAAACTCTCAAGTTCCTGTGTCACAACATTGTGCTCAGACCACCATCTTCAAACCACAAGATTAAGTTCTTTCTCTTAAAGTAAGTTTCTGCTGCTCTATATACTAATTTTAAGTATGACAACGGAAGTGTGGAAAACACTTACCATGAGAAGTTCCATAGGAAATTCAATAGGATTATGCTTATAAGTTATCTTGATACATTTGCTGACCCGTAGCATGACTACGCAGACCAAAAAAATCAATATACTGGTGGAATTAGCCTTTGGCAGTGCCATACTGTAATACAACAGATTCTGAAAGGGAAATGTTATAGAGAGGATCAACAAGGGCTATTACAGACATTTGCATGTTCCAACAGAACAATACATGGATGCCCTTGTATTTGAACTGATAGGCCACCTGATACAGAATTAAGTATCTTTAGTGAAGAGAGGGAAACAGATGGTAAAAACAAAGCAAAATATATTTTCTCAATATCTCTACGGTCTTAGCAAAAAAATTTAGACTGGCTATCAGGAAGAGCTTCCTACCTACGAGGGTGACTAAACATGAGAACAGATTATCTAGACCGGTTATGAAATCTCCAGCCTTGGAAGTTTTTAAGAGCAGGTTAGAAATACACCTGGAAGAGTTGGCTTCAACAGGGGGGAATCCTAGCTAGAGTGTGGGGTGGAGGGAAACTAGATTACCTCCTGATGTACTTTCCAGCCCCATTTTCTATAATTCTATATGGATACTCTATATACCGTATTCCCTCTATCCTTTTACCTCCAAAAAGCCTACATAACCTGTACAGCACATAATTTGAGATTTGCATAGATTTCCCTTAGCAACTGACTCACACTGAAATGATTTTATTTCTGAAGCCATTTCTACCTTCTCCCTCCAAGATGCAGACATTTCTTTGAGCCAAAATTGGGTTTACTCACATAGAATATAGCCAAGGGTCCCACGTGGAAGTCAATTACAATCCCAAAAATGAAGGTGAACTGGGATACAATGACATGCAGTGCTGCTGCGGTGAGGTAAGCATCAATGAGGGTCTTTGGCAGATAGGTTGTGACAAAGCCCAAGCAAAAGCATCCTAAAAGCAACTGAAAGGAAGGCAGGACAGGAATAAGAAGCTGATTACACACAGCTAAAGAAAAAGCGTGTGTTCCTAAGCAAGCCTTTTGTCACATGTAGTCATTGTATCTCCTACATCTTTTTTGCACAATAAGTCTAAAATACTACCAAATCAGAACAGTAGCCATTTGTCCCTTTGTATATTTATAAATAACTAGACAGAGGTGAGATAGAGCTAGTTACCCATGTTAGTCTGAAGTCAGGCAGAAGTCAGGGTAAAGATGCATTTTATAAAGTAACTGAATCAAGATGCATAAGTTTTTCTGAGCAAAAACATGATGAAATGAGCTCCTGCTTACAAAAGTTTATATGCATCTCCGATTTAGTTAGATAAAGGTGCATCAGTAGAGAATCTATATAAGAATTAACTTTAAATATTCATTTTTATCAAAGGAAATTCTCTGAGCCCCATGTTCTATCAGATGGATTAGGAATAACTCCTAGAGTAAAAATGTGGACATAACAGATTAAAACTGAGTACAGAAGTCAGGAAGTATAAGAGTAAATTTTTATAATAACGCTGTAGTTGGAAAAAATAAAATGAAATACAAATATCAAAAAGTTGAAATGCAGAATTAAGGTTAAAATGTGCAAGTAACCCAAACATTTCAAAGTATGAAAATCCACTGACCAATTACCAGGCTATCTGATATCCCTAGCAAGATCCAAGACTGAATAAATAGGGATCAGTGAGCTATAAATAATCTGAAAGGTGAGGTCAAAATGCTGAGATAGATGCACCAGGAAATGGAGAGCCAGTGAAGAGTGTCAGATGGGAATGCACGTGTAAAAGAGACGTGATGAGAGTAACAGTTTGCAAAGGGGAAGTTTTAGCAGTTGTGTTTTGAGTGGACTAGAGAGGAAGGATTTTGAGATGTCAGAGAGGAGATGCCTGCAGTAGTCAAGAATGCATATAAAGGTTTAAACAAAAGTTCTTGTTGTACTGATAGAAAGAAAAAAATGATACAGGAAATATCATGGAGGAAGAGATTCCAGGATCTGGACATGAGAGTCAAGGGGTACAGGTGCTTTGAACATGTCGTAGACCTTGGTCAGAAATCAAGGGAGAAAAGAGACACACCCTTATATTCCATGCAGTACAAAAATATTCAAATGTAGTCAAAGACACATCCCACTTTTACCTGAATGATCCCAGTCAAAAAGGTTGTTGATGCAGTAAGATTTAAGGCATCCAGGTAACTCCTTATATAATTCTCATCTGAGAAATTGGCAAATCTATGATTAGGCGAAAGTGACAGGCTGAAGTTCAGAGTCTTCACAATGTCTGCCACCATTGCATTCAGGATGCTGAATGAACCTGGGACCAACAGAAGCAGAAAAGAAGAGACATATGATTCCTGCAACCAAGATGAGTGTCTGAGTCACAAGTCCATGGTTCCTTCTCTCATCATCAATCGGTGCACTAGATTCATCCCCATAAGTGCATATTTTAATATCTGCCTGTAATACCATTAAACAACTAAAAGCTGGCCACTGACTCCCCAGCCTAAATGATTAGGCATCCATTTATAGTTAGGTCAATTGGAAACGGCCTCTGGCACAAGTCCAGAGTGGTGCTCACATTCACACCTCTGGAGCTGTAGCAAGATATCTTAACTACCCTGCAAACATAGGTTCAGCCTCTGGAGTGTGGACTCTCCAGGACTTCCTTCTGATTCTGGTCGCGACAACTTGCCGGTTCATGATTTCTGTCTCCTAACTGATGACAGAGGCTTCCTAGTGAATGCCCAGAATATTTTGCAGGTATGTGTTTCATAAGGCCTAGTTTCAGAATCATGTAACTGAGACATAATTAATGCAAAGGTTAGAACAGAGGTAGGCAATCCCTGGCATGGGTGCCAAAGCGTGGCATGCAAAGGCATTTTGCTTGGCACATGCACCCCAGGACAGATGGTGGGGAAAGAGCTGGGGGTGCGATACCACAACAAGGATCAGCTCCTTATGGCTCCCCCATCATCTGCTCCTGGCACACCAACATCTTACAAATCGAGTTTGCAGGTGTTTTTGGCACTCTGCCTAAAAACACTGCCAACTGCTGGGTTAGAAAGTAGTTTTAAATACAATGACATGAGGAAAATCCCACAAATGGAGAAGTAACAGTGTTTACTAGTTAGTTTATATCTTATTTATTGGCTAAGTGCAGTGCTAACTGTAAGAAAAGAACCTATAACCAATACACAAAAGAGAAAAAGGTCTTAGCTTTTCCAATGAAATGTCTTAAAGGAAAGCAAAACAAAGTAGTAGGTATAGGACTAGGACTATTACCAAAAACATTTACCAGGACTATTTATTTATCTCTGGGGTACATTTCTTTGTCGATTTTTCTGTTTCTTTTTTTTTATGCATGTGTGTGCGTGTGCGTAGGTGTGTACAGTGTGCATACAGTACATAGTACATAGTTAGGGAAAGTGAACTGTCAGGAGGCTCAGTTGTAGCAACTTTCTACCTAGCCCCAGGAGCCAAGCTGTGATTTACAGCCGTGCTCTGAGTTGTGGACAGGTAATGGAGGAGATTGTTTGGTGCTAGCCCAAGGGCATGTGCAGCTTACTCTTCCAAGGTACTTCCACTCTCTCTGGGCTTCTATCTGTAAAAAGGGAAGCTCATGCAAGAAACTATGTGGAATCCTTTCTCTCTTGTGTAGGTGTATAGGGCAGCCAACAACCGTCCAAGTTCACGCAGCAAGTCCGTTACAGAACTCAGAAGAAGCAAAGGACTAGGAATCAAGATGTTCACTCACAAATCACGCTGCCAAATGTGATTAGATAGGTGAATGGACAAAGGCAGGTATAATGACCTCCTGCATTTCCACAGGACACTGTGAGTGACCCCATATGACCTGTAGACGCAAGCTGTAGTACAGAGTAAAACTTACCAATGGAGATATGGCGTGAGGTCCCAAATATGACGTATGTTAATGAGCAGCAGAATGCAGAATAAAAGCCATTGATAATTGGCAATGGTAACCTGGTTAACAGAACTCCCGACAGTCCTGAAAGAGATGCATCAGTTTTGAATAGAAAGAGTACCTTGAGGGATCTTTATTTTCTATTGTTAAGTGAATTTTTCATGGTGAAGGTACCAGCCTAACAGCTCTGAAGGAGGAACTTCTGTATCATTATAGGACCAATACAATATAACAGCAGGAAAACAAGTTTCTCTCATGTTACCCTGCCATTGTCTCAATCTGGGTCTGGAGAAACCATCTTAGGAGGCAAGAAAATAATTTATTTCCCATGGTCTATTCTGTAGAGAGGCTAAGAAACAAGATTTTCAACTATGGGGCCAGTTAGTACCAAGGTAAGTGGGGGGGTTTTGTGACATAGGCCCTAGTTAACTGGACTGAGAACAAGAAAGTAATTTCATTTAGTCCCCCTAATAGCAACCAAGTGGTAAAATTTTATGCAACTGACAAGTTAAATTGTACCAAAAGGTACAAACATTTGGTTTTGGCCTAATGTTTAGTTTCTGCTCATTTGAAACAAGCAGTCCAGCAAAAGCAGGTGACTATTACATTCTCTTTGTAAATTAATAAACTATAAGTAGACTGGGAAGTACTATTCATACTCAGGCCTGGACTAGATTCAGAATGAGGTTTAGACTTGAAACCAGATCAGGTCTTGAGTCGACAACTTCACTGACCAGAACCGGAGGTTGTTTTGTTTTATAAATTTTAGGTTCACAAAATGGAAATATTGAGAATTTAGTTGTTCTCCTGATAGCTCAGGCATACCCAAATATAACTGGAAAATAAATCTTTAGGATGGTAACACTGGAGCAGGTTCAAACCCAAGGATTCTAACAAATTCAGATTCGAGCTTCCTGCTCAACTTCTTAGTAGCATCTAATCCTTAACATGCAATGTCTTTTATATAGTCTCAACTTAACCTGACCTCCAGAAATTGTGGGACAGATCATCCCAAGGATGGTCCTAGGGAGACCTGATCAACATCGTTACCCTTTAGAAAACCTCATTCTTGTCAAAAAGAAACCCAGGAATGTTAGTAGGTATGTGCACATACTAAATTGTGATCACAAGTATATAAATACATGTGCCAGTATTCACAATCCTGTCTGCAACAGACCACAAAGTCAGTTAAAAGTACTAAATATCAGTTTGTAGCCCACTGTATTATTTATAATATTACAAAAGATGTAAAGTGAGTGAGCATATAGCAATTTAGGGTAGAATATGTTACAGTTCATAGAATCATAGGAAATTAAGGCTGGAAGGGACCTCAGGAGGTCATCTAGTCCAACTACCTGCTCAAAGCAGGACCAGCCCCAACTATTTCATCCCAGTCAAGGCTTTGTCTAGACGGGTCTTAAAAACCTCCAAGGATGGAGATTCCAAAACCTCTTTGGGTAACCTGTTCCAGTGTTTTACTACTCTCCTAGTGAGAAAGTTTTTCCCAATATCTAACATAGAATCATAGAAAGTTAAGTTGAATATTCCAAAAGCAAGCATGGTAAATTCAAAAGTAAGGTTAAATGTAAAAGAGACACACACATAGTAAGTTAGGAACACAAACACAACACCCAAATAATCTTAACTGCAACCTGGACTGAAGCTTTACAATTTGAGCGAGTCATAAATTTTCCAGCAAAAACTTGTATCAAACAGCATCAATTCACTGAGTCTTAAATATTTTATTCAGAACATCTCAGTTTTGATGAAAATTTAATTATGAGGCAAACTTACTTGGAGTCCTATGGGTCTTGTCCAGACGAGCTTGCATGTGCAGTGTGTGGCACCACAGACCTGTCTGCAGCACTGCACGTCACACATGCAAGCATTCCCTGTGCTGCTAATTTGTAGTGAAGCAAGGGGTTTTTGACACCAGGAGATCCTGGTGTCAAAAACACTTGTGCCACAAAAAAGTGGGGCAGTGCACATGGCAACAGCATGTGCTGCCCAAAACTGGAGCCTGGCTGGCCAGAACCACACTCTAACTGCCGGCCAGGCTCCATACACCCAGATCACTACTGCTAGAGCCCCAGGAGGTGCTCAGGACCTGAGATGTTGGCCCCAGTCTCCCCCACCCCACCTGGAGCATTTTCCTCGTACTAATCCCACATGCAGGGGCATGCGCTGGGGCAAAATGCAGCAGCACAAATTTGTGCCACTGCTTTCTTCCTTGTGGCAACTGTGCACCCCTGCTCATGGGGACACAGCCAAGGTATTTGCCCTGGGACCAAGGATGATGGGAAGCTGTTAAGTACCTGGAACTGAAGCACATTCATCCAGCAGTTCTAACCTGGAGCCAGGTCTACTGGAATCTCCCTACAGCTGTTTAGTGAAATTAAAAACTGTACTAATTTTACTGCTAATAGCACTAAGGGACTGCAGATTCTGGGAGCTGTCCATTTGCCAGAAATATTAAAATAATTTGGTTTAATTTAGCAGAGTGAGGTAGTTAGAAAATAAGACAGAAAATAAGAATATAAATACAAAAAGGATAGAATTGAGAAGAGGAATAATAGTGTTTTTCTTTGCTTACCTTGAGGAATTTGGACCAATCCCACACTTATACCAGCATGTACATCCCCCAGGAGCCACTCTCTGATCCGATATATACACAACCAGTTCAGGATGGGAAACATCGTATGCACAAACTTTCTGAATCTTCCCCAGGAGAATCTAAGAGGAAACAGACATGTTACATGTATGTGTGTTGAGCACTTTAGTATTTTTTTTTTTTCTGGGTTTCTGTTTTCTCCATGCTCAGAACCCAGACAGCTATGATCAATCCTTTGCAAGCCCTAAAAGTATATAATATAAATTCATATAATAAGACACTGTAATGATTTCTGTGTGTGATGCCCCATAACTGCAAATATTCCGTGTTCTGCTCAAGAGATTAGCACACATTAGTTTGCAAATGCAAGAGCTCACAACCCTGGACATGCTGACTGCTTGTTTCTGGTATCACGGCAGCAAAACATAAGGTGCGTTGATTCTGGTTATAGGTGGAAAATAAAAAATCATGAAGTCCTGGAAAATAGAGGTGAAAAGACACCACTCACTTCGCGTATCTCCCCTGGGGAACAGTCAATTTTGTTTCCGGTACGAAATTCTCTAACATGAGTATTTCAAACTTACAGCCTGAAAGAAAGATCCCACCTATACATGTATTGCACATGTGCAATATGCAATGTGCATGCCTTGGTCAAAGTCTAGTACCCAAACTTTTGTTTAAAAAAACAGTTGTTACATCTTCTGGCTGCAAACGTATCGTTTTTTAATAGTAACTAAGTGTAACTGAGGAGTGCCTGCCCAGGTCTGCAGGCAACCTGAAGCAATGATTTCAAAGAGTGAATTCCATTGATCCAACTGGAGTGTCAACTTTAAAGCCTGATCGTGGCACTTCTGTACCAACAGTAACTTTTTAACGGCTAGTGTTGAAGTGATGTTGTAGCTGTGATGATCCAGGAAATATGCAAGGCCTGAAGTACTGTATTTGGCACCTGAAACCTCTAGTTCATCCCAACCATACAGTTAGTTCAATAAAGCATATTGTCCACAAAAATCCTTGCCTCTTGCACATTTAATAACTGATAATTTAAGCACATAGAGTGGGACGTGCGGTGGAAGTAAGTATGCTGGGTTGGTAACTGGGAATTAAATAGAGAAAAGAAAATAGAGGATGGTCACAAGATAGGGAAGTGAGAAAGAACCAGAAAAAGGAATATGAGGAAGCAAAAGAAACAAAGGGCAGAAGCAATAATGTTACTAAAAGGAGGCAGATTTTGTCACTGAATGATGAACGCACCAATAAAAGACTGAACAAATAATGTTTAGCTACAATGTAAAAGCAATAATTTATCTTAATCTCTGTGAAAATCATCTACTGATGCCAGTAGGACCACATACACCAAAACGTGAACTCCAGCTCACAGACCATATTTAACCCTCTCCACCAAATAGGTTTGATACCACTGCTGCAGTAGTTTGTTCATTGCCTTTCCCTTTTTGTTAAATATCCCAAGTGATGGTGCTTTTCACAAACAAACTGATTTTATTATTAAGGGTATTTCTGAGTGAATGAAAAGCTGGAAAAGAAGTAGTGAATCAATTTGTACTCTCATTTACATCACTGTAACCCTAGATTACTACCACTTACCTCGGTGAGATTACTGGAGATTTACTTCAATGTAACTGAGTGCTAAATCTCTCATAGTTTTGTATTAAAATTTGTACTAACAGTTTCCTAGATCTGAGCAGGCTGGAATGGGATAACATTTAGACAACTAAGTTCACTTAGGTGTCTTACAGGTGGAAAAGGATCAAGTCCTTTATTTTTGGTGAACTCTGAGACAGACTTCTGAGAAGTGATAAATGCATCTTTCAGATGACTTGGTGTCCACTTTTTTATGCAGACAGTGGTATTTAGGTACAAAAGGAGCCCATCTAGCACACAACTACTGTTCCTTGTAGGTCAATCCACAGAGAGGTACCTGGTGCTACTTCAAAATAAATCAAACCTGACACTCACAGGCACCCCCACTTTCTCTGATGAAGATGTAGTACATTCAAATAAAGCCGGAAATGAAGTGGACATGAACATAACTCAGGGACAGCTCAAGATGGGTGCCAGCAGCAAACCAAACTAAAAGGGAACCTGATAAAGTGGCTCCCAAACTTTAACTGGTTATGTTTTCCCTGATGGAAGAACAGGGAATATTCTCTGTTAAAAAAATGCTGCTATCTGGTGCACACTGTTGGGAACTCACCATAGATGGATGGTTTGTAACAGGAGAGACACCCCAATCCCAAGAACCAATGTTCCAAAGAGAATTTGGGCGGGTTCAACTTTTCCATTCTTTTCAAAGAATAAAGGGCAGGCAAATGGACTAGAAAGTACGTATCAAAGATATGGCCCACAGACCAAATCCAGGCCACAGAGCTGTGTCAACAAGTCTGTGTGGCTCCTGGAGAAGCCTTGTGATCTTCTCCAGGAGCCAGAGGGGTAAGGTAAGTGGAGGCAAGGCCCACCATAAAAATATCAGGGTATGGAGCTCTGTTGGGGACGTGTTTCAGTAAGGGCTGCATTAACTGCCTGGCTCCCTGATCTGATACAGCACTGCTCACCCACTGCTGCTGCTGCTCGCCTTACCACTGGAGCGGGGTTCAAATCCAACCCAGAAGATTTCTTGCTGGCTGGTTCTAGCCCGAGAGGAGCCCTGCTGTCAGGATGTGGCCTGGGGGCCAAGCAAGTCTGACAGTCACTCCTGGGTGAGAGCAATTTTTGTCAGTCCTGCAGGAAAGCCAGCCAGCTTCTTGGTCCTACAAAGAGGGAACTGAAAATGGTATCTGGAGAATTTAAGCAACCAAAATAGCAAAATCTACAAAGCAGAAAAGCAGACGTAACCTTGTATCTAGCAACTCAGGTGGCGGGGAGCCCTGAAACAATTGACAGGGCTCCTCCTCACCATGCACAAAACCTTGGGATGATGACAAGTCTGAGACAGATGTTCATAATGGACAGAGACTGGTGTGGACTGTCAGCTGTAGTGCTGTGCTGAGCTTCGCCTTCCACTCCCCAGGCATGGAGCTCTGTAGCGGACTATTTCATTTCAGCCGTTATTACAAACTTCTGGTTTTGCATTGACAAGTAGCAACAGAAGAACAGCACCTGACAGAGCCCCTCAGCTTTTTCACAGATTTCCAGAAAACAACTCACCTACATTGAATCTTCCTTCTTTGGACTCGAAAGATTTTGAAATCCCTGTTCTTGGGTGGGGGCTCGTGTCTTTCATAGGTTCTCTCAAAGTGGTCTTCAGTGCGCAGCCCCCTATTGATGTGGTAGTTCCTTGATTGCCTATGCAGACCGAAGGGATGACTGTCTGGCTCCATTCGGTCACGGACGTCAGAAGGCGCGGGAACCCTGAATGCCGGCGAGCAAAATGAAAGCTCTCGTCTGCGATGCTAAAGAGAAGAAAGAGGGTCACGGAACTGAAATGACTCTTCAGATAGTTATAATGACTGGACCGACCAGGCGACAGGGTCAATAATTGACGCCTGGGGTCATCCCATGCAAATCAGCAGAGTTAAATTAGGCTTTGGCAGCTGGAAATCCTCTATCTGCCAAGCGCAAGCAGCAACCCCAATGCTGCCTCCGGCACCTCCTGGTCACGTTGGGGTGGGATGCAATTCCACTAGTCCTGCATTGATCTCTCAGGGCCTCCAAGAGCAGTGCCCCAGCCATGCTGCTGAGCCTCTTGTTCTCCTTCCCACCCTCCCAGGTCCTGCCCTTCTCATCCCTTGATCCCCTCCTTCCCATGTCTTTCTCCATCTCCCTTTTTTCCTCCCTCTTTCATAGTTTCATAGTAGGTAGGGTCAGAAGGGACCTGAGCAGATCATGGAGTCCAACCCCCTGCCATGGCAGGAAAGAGTACTGGGGTCAAACGACACCAGCAAGGTGATTGTCTAGCCTTGTCTTAAAGACCCCCAGGGTAGGAGCCAGCACCACTTCACTTGGAAGTTGGTTGCAGATCCTAGCCACCCTGACAGTGAAGTAGCACCTCCTGAAGTCTAGTCTGAATCTACCCTCTGCCAGATTGTGACTGTTATTTCTAGTCACTCCTGGAAGTGCTCGGGAGAACAGGGACTCCCCTCATGCCTGCTGGTCCCCTCAGACTAGTCTGTAACAGGCCACTAGATCC
>NW_017728934.1:315042-317695 GCF_001723895.1 Crocodylus porosus
CTCCTTCCTCCCTTTTTTGAAGATGGAAACCACATTGGCCCTCTTCCAGTCCTCTGGCACCACACCAGAGCACCACGAGTCCTCGTAAAGCCGTGCCGGGGTCCCGCAATGACCTCAGCTAATCCCCTCAGCACTCGGGGGTGGAGATCGTCCAGACCAGCTGATTTAAACACATCTAGTCCCTCCAGAAGTTCCCTGACTAGATCCTCACTGACCCTAGGCCTGGGTGTGCTTCCCTGGGTCCTATCGGGGTCCTAGTGAAGGGGGTGACCCGGTCCCTGCTCAGGAAAATGGAGGCAAAGAAACTGTTAAATAGGTTAGCTTTGTCATCTGGTGTGACAACCAGATTCCCTCGGCTCCAGGCCTCCCTCTGCTCCTCACCCCTTAGGCGCTGGGGCCGTCCCACGGCAGCGCAATGGCAGGCGCTGGCACAGCCGTCCCCTCAAGACCAGGCTCGACCAACTGCCAGCCTGGGGGGAGGGGGGGAGGATCTTTCTGGAAGGTTCCCACCCCAGGAGGGCGCCGGGTCGGGTCCCCCTCTTGGAGGAAACTGCAGCTGATCCACCCCTGAGGGAGGGCGTCTGACTCCCTCCCTTCCACGTCTGCCCCAGGTGGGATGAGAGCGAGTCCCAGGTCTACCCGCTGTCCTCGACAGGCGTGCAACGCAGGGGACGGCTCCCAAGGGCCTGGAGACGCATCGCCAAGGATCCTGCGTGGCAAACAGGAAGGTCGCAGTGTAGACGCCAGCTTCCCGGCTGCAGCCAGCGTTGCCAACACGGAGTGGAAGCAACTTTGCTAGAATGGAAGTTGCGTGCGGGCGTCTGACCCCCAAAACAAACGCTCTACTCACAACTTGAGCTCTCATGGCAGCCAGAGGAAATGTTTCAAGGACACATTCCAGAAAATGGAGGCCCACATCAAGAGCTGGGAGCTGGCTGCTGACTGACCCGAAAGGTGCTGCAACCTCAACCAAGCAGCAGCCCACTCGAGGTAAAGCATCTGGCCATCTAAGCAGAGAAGAGAGAGAGGAGACAGGAGAAGAGCCCCAATGTACAGCTGACTCCCCCCTGCAGAAAGACCTGCAACATCTGCAGACAGGTCCGTGGCTCAATGATTGGACTCTTAAGTCACCCGAAGACCCATCGATGAGGCATGGTAGAGATCGTCCTCGAATCAAGGGACTGCTGCTGCTGGCCCTTTGAACTCTGCGGGCTAGTTAGACTTGGGCTTGTATGCACATTGCAAGTGGCAGGACAGGTGAGAACCAACCTCCTCCCTACCGATAACTTCGCAGGGGAGCAAAGCCAAACTCCAACACCAGGGATGTGGCTTGGGTGGGATCATGATCAAATTGCCCTAGATGGGGCGAATACCACACAAATATCACTACTCCTGTCTCAGGGAGAAGCAGAGGCTTGACCTCAGGCCTGAGGTGAAGTATAGCATGGTCCATGATCCTAAATTCAAACCCTACTAAGCACCAGTTATTTGTTGGTTGCCCATTGTTCATCTTTTTACTTTCTTAATTCAGGCTCCACTTCAACACTGCTTATTAGGACATGCTTATTTAAATCCAGTTGGTTTAATCCAATTACCTGAAACACATGCTTCAAGTTAAGTATATCCACATCTACTTTGGCAGCGTGCCTCATGCAGTGCAGACAAACACAGATATTCCACTTCGCTAAATATTAATAGCGCAGAAGGTGCATGCAATAGGAGCCCAGGACACACTGGGAAATCTAACTGGGGGACAACTATCATTGCACATCCTTCAGATGGAGGACACTAGAGGCCAAAGTGGCATTAAAAGGAAGGACATGGTCACACCAAACTGGGACTCAGGCTCTCCTAAATCTGCTTCTGTGCAAATGCATCAGGTATCCAGGTTGTAGCTGTATTGGTCTTGAGGAAAAAGCAATCAGGGCTCATGGACAGAGGTGATGTCTTTTATTAAGATTTTTTTTGCAAAGAACTTGTTGGTTTAATTGCAAGCTTTCAGGCACAAACACCCTTCATACAGGCCTAAACCTGGATACCGGATGCATGGAATATGTTGAATTTTAACTGATTTTTTAAATGAAATCTTCATATTTTCCCAAGCTGGAAGCAACCGTGACCACCTGAAACCTGCTCCTACCTTTGTTTCAAGGTAATTCGCATCATTACAGATCCTCACAGGAGACCTGTCCTTACCAACTACAAACTGCTGCCTTGAGTTTTCCCTCTGTAAAATCCTATGAAATACAAACTTTCATTCCTACCCAGGAGAACTTTTCCAATCTTTTCTCTGATGCCTGATGTGGGTTTGTGCCCGAAAGTTGCAATGAAATAAACCTGCAATTAAAGTTTGTAATGAAAGAACTTGAAATGAAAGTTTACAATTTTTTTTTCTTTCTTTGCAAAAAATCTTGGTCCAATGAGAGATCGCTTCTGTCCCCGAGCCCTGATCGCTGCGTCCAAACGCTGCAGCGAAGGCCGTTCCCACTCGGTGTCTCTTCGGCTGATTTTGCTTCTGGAACCACACGCGCCTCGGCGCTTCCTCCGCGCTCTCGCGAGACCGCCCCCGCGCTGGTTCCATATTGGGTCATCCCCGTCCCCCACTGCCCCAACTCTCGCGAGACCCACTGGAGTCTCGGTCGGGTTGTGCCAC
>NW_017728934.1:317884-328889 GCF_001723895.1 Crocodylus porosus
GCGGCCCAAGTTTTACCGGCAGGAGCTGAACAAGACGGTATGGGAGGTGCCCGAGCGCTACCAGAACCTGTCGCCGGTGGGCTCTGGCGCCTACGGCTCCGTGTGGTGAGTGCCCACCAAGCTAAGCAGGGTTGGGCCCGGTGCGCGCTTGGATGGGAGACCGGGGGGGTGGCCAACGGCCTTGGGTGACAAGGGGCCCCATGGTGGAATTCTGGTGTCTGAAGTGTTGGGGCTGCAGAGGTCATCTAGAGGCAGGATTATGCCTCTAGAAACTGTCCTGTGCACACTTTGATCCTGACATGGCAAGCAGTGTCCTGCTGCTGCTGTGATAGGCTGTCAGTGCACACCCAAGAGTCTGGTGGTTTGAACAGTGGGGGGGTCAGGTAGCAGCAGAGCTTTTTAGGTGTAGAAATATTGGTAACGCTGTAATGTTACAGCTACTAGTGCCTGATCGGCTGCAGCCTGTTCCCAGGGGCTCGCAGTGCTTGGGCGGGTTGGTGCAGCTGTCACTGTGTTCATGCAAAATAGGCATGGTAGAAATCAGGAGACCTCTGGAGGGGTCGTTCCTATCCAAAGCATCCTGTGCACCACTCATCTTAAATACACAATCCATAATCGGTTAATGCCAGAGTCATAGTCACCAAATGTGGAGAGAAATGATTTTCTTTTGCTGGGGTTACATGACCCTAGCAGTCTTTCCTGCCCAAATCAAGGGGCCGGACCTGATGATTGCACGATGTCCCTTCCAGCCCTAAGCTTCTGTGGATCTTTACACGTTGTAGCTTTTTTTTGTTTTTTCAAGAGAGCTGTCTGTTGGTTCTGTTTTTTTTGACAGCAATTTGTTCATTTGAATTATAAAGTTGTCTACAAGTTCCATTCAAATAACACCTATTTCCTAAAACTGCTGTATCGCAAATAGATGAATATTTGTTCCCTGCCGGGTATAAAGGAGTTAGTAGTCTGAATAACTGAATGTGCTCTTGGAACTGTTATTGTTGAAAAGCTGAGTTTAATTGCAGCAGACCAGAGGCCTGACCTCCCTAGTTCATGAGTCCTCCGGAGGTGCTGAATGTTCTCAATCCGCTTGGATTATAATGGGGGGAAAATGAGCATGCTTCCTGACAAACTGACTTTATTTTTAAGAACAACCCTTTCAAAATCCCTCCTCCCGTTCCAGATTGTGTTTTCCAGACTCTTAAGTATTGCTTCCAAATGCTTCTTTCCACTGCTAACAACGTAAGGATTTGCATCATGAATTTCCTGTTTTGCAGTGTCAAAGCTTTCAAAGATTGTGCAACTGCCTTTCAGTAGCAGAAGAACCTATTTTTTATTGAAAGCAGTTTTAAACAGACTGGAGTCTAGCAGACATATTTACTGTGTCTTTCGATATGTCTTATAGCAATTTTTTTCCCAAAGAAAACGGAGAAAATAAGTCTGTCCCCACTGCTTTTTGCTGTACTTGGTTTGAGTAGTGTAGTCTGTCTTATAAAATTTGATGGCACTTTGCTGCTAATCAAAGTTCATGTCTATTTCTACAGACTTGCTCCTTGGCTCATCTTCTTTTCCAATCTGTCATCACTATGAATTATGTTGTATTTAAGATATAATTGGAACAAATTAAGGTAACAACAGCAAAGCCAGGAGATTCTCCTGCAGTGTTAAACTGAGGTAGTGAAATAGGCAGACTATACTAGGATATATGGCTCTAGATGCATGTACCAGGGAGTGTGTGCATGGGTGGGTGGGAGCTGGGGGTAGAGGGAGTTTAAACAGGAGGAATATTAAGGCTCATAGGGAGAAGACTTTTTCAAACGTAAATAATTGCATCAGCAAATCATGAAGACCATGTTTTCCAAAGTATAACATCATTTATTTAGGAGATGGTATAGGTAGACATCTCAGTTGTTTTTAGGAGACAGCTTTAATTTACAAAATGGAAATTAAGATGCAGAGATATGGGGTGGAGGCTCAAACTTTTAGGAACTGAGAAACTGATGTAGACAGAAATGTTTCTTACACTCAGTAAATAATCATTTGCTGTTGTATCTATTGGATGGAATACATATTTCATTTGATCGTACAACAGTTTCAATATTTTTGACACAACCCTGTGGTTTAGTCTACATTAATTCATTCTGGGGTTGCTGAAGTACCTCTGTCATAAAGCCCTGACATAGTTCGGAAGAGGGGATTTTGAATAACTTCCTGCAAGGTTGTAGAATGGAATCAATGCTGCTACAACACTAGTGATTTCCCTCCCACATGGGGGAGAACTAATTGTAGATGGCATGGTTTCAGTTAGTTTCAAGCTAAGAAAAGTGTGTTCCAGATGTTTCAGCACTTTGAAACGGTCAGTACTCAAAACGGTTTTTGCACTAGATGAGCATAGTGTTCCACAGGCGGTATGAATACAAGGCTTTACAAGCAGTGTCTTTTTCTTGTAGTTGGCTTTTGCCCAGTGTTTCTGGGAACTTCACAGTTGAATATGTTTTAATTTGTTCTAGAATATGTCTAAAGCTCAGTTCAGTGTCAGGCGGAATTTAAGCAGATGCACAAGAATCTTGTAACATGGCTCGTATATAGCATGTATATCCAGATACACACAGTACAGTATTCACAGATTCACAGAAGTTTAGGACTGGAAGGGACCTCGTGAGATCATTGGGTCCAGCCCCCCCTCCTCTGGGCAGGAAAGACTGCTGCGGTCAAGTAACCCCAGCAAGGTGTGTATCCAGTCTCCTCTTGAAGATCTCCGGGGTAGGTGCCTGCACCACACCTGCTGGGAGACTATTCCAGATCTTTATCTGGATCCAGATATGTTTCTGTTATGAGTTGAAGACTAAAGTGTCAGAACTAGATTTGTTCCTCAATTACTAGTCATACAGATAGTTTAGTTTCCTTTGAACTTGCAGTAGTTTCCCTTTTTAAGTAAAGGAACTTTAAGTGCTTAAGACTAAGAGGAAATGTGGTGAAAAGCCTTAAATATCCCATTCCAAATGCTTCAAAATAGTAATGATTTTAGCAGGTTTTTGAGTTAGCGTCTATCTTCACCTTCCCTAATCTATCAGCATAGCAAAAGTGCTCCTGTGTACATGTGTAGGAGGCAGGAGAGAACTACTGGTAATACAAGTAAACTGCCATCCCAACTCATAGGAGAAATAATCTGATTTGTTTATAGCAGTTCCAGACTGCCCTGGAGACCATGGTAGTCTGTATGTGGCTTGCTCACACTGGGCCTCTTCTTTTCATTTAAAAGGGTGTATGGGGACCGACCGGTGAGAAATTTTCAGGCTTGACAGTGGTTCGTTGTTCCAAAATGTTTGGGAAATGCAGGTTTATAGGACTTCTGGTTTGCTTGTGAATGTGGGGGTGATTTACTGAATGAGGGAAAAGGAGGCTGAATTCTGTATTCAGTGCTGGAAGTAGTGAGGATCCTGTTCATCTTTATCTTCTTGTAAGAGGAGATTCCAGAGGCCACCGGCAGTTCCTGTTACAGTTTTCTCTCATGCATTCGTGAGCCTCCCAGATCTGAGTTTCATTGTCCCAGATGCATGTAGTTGTGAACTGGATGCCATGTGGAGGATGATGACCTGAGGTAACAAGAGTAAGTTCCATGAAATGCTTCCTTTTGGCTGTGTAGGTTGTAGCCATGTTGGTCTAAGGACACAGGCAGACCAGGTTCTTTGGGTGAATCTGATATCTTTTATTAGACCAACTTAAATAGTTGGGGGGAAAAATTGCTTAATATGGTTTTTCCAACTATTTCAGTTGGTCTAGTAAAAGATATCAGATTTACCCAAAGAACCTTGTCTCTTTTTGGCTGTGACAGAGATCTAGATCTTGTCTTTATATTCCATCAGGAGCCAGTGTACAGAGGAAAATGCCAGGATGCATCTTCTTTTAACTAAAATTGTAGGATTTTAGTGCATTTTGTTGAGTTGACTCAAGAGAAAACAAGCAAGTATCTGACTGCCTCTTCAAGGATGCTTGAGGTGTTCTCTAGTCTTCACAGCTCCAAAATAAGGCAAGTCATCATGATCCAAAACAGACTCATACAAATTAGTCATGAATCTTTACTAAGTTTCATCCATTTCAAGAGGAAAAGATGGCATACAACACAGTGTAATACATCTCTCTCATGTTAAAAAGAAGGGGATCTTCTGCATTACTCAGTCTTCTCAATTGCCGTCTCTGTCTGATGAAGTGAATTCAAGATCATGAAAGCTTGCATGCACTATCTCATTTAATTAGTCTGCAAGCTGCATACCTATCCTGCCTTCTATCCCACTTTTGGCAAATAAAGTTTTGCTTTGTTTTGACTGGGTTCTCTTAAATTACCCCTCTTTTGGTATCTGTAAGATATTCCACTTTAAAGAAGGTGGGGGGCTCATGGCAGCTGCTCTGCCATAACTGCTTTTTTGCATATTTGCTCCTGTTCCATGAAAATTAGAAGCTATTTTGTGCTGTGCTTTATTGTATTCTTGACCTATGCCTTCCTTTAACATGAACTTATTGGTTTGTGTGTCCAGACCCTTATAATTTTTCAGGACCTTGCTATTGTCTTCAAATTTGATAGATTCATCCTCACTTTTGTTTTGATTATTTAATTGTTAAAGTCTAGTTGAAAAAAAATGAGTTTATAGCTAGCTTTTGCAGAAGAGTGAGGTTGCTTGCTTCACTGGTGGAGAGTGTTTCAAGTATGGGAATGGTATGAAAACAGCTGTGAAATAGTGAGTGGGAGGAGGAGGTTATGAAGAATTTAGAGAGCCAGGTAATATTAGCAAAAACTATGTGAGCAGGGGCAGAGTAGGAGACCAAATCCTATATTAGGAGGCATGAGGCAGAGCTTTGAAAATGAGAGCAAAGAATTTGAACAATTAATTTTCAGAAGTGCGTTTAAGAGTGTACATCTCGTTGTATGGTATTTCAGGCTGTAAGATATAGGCAGGGCAGGGAGTCTTCTAGCTTTTCTTTGCAAGCTGGTCTATTTACAAACAAGAGACTGAAAAAGGTGTTGAATCTTTTTTTTTTTTTTCAGTTCTGTTATCAGCTGTTTCCTGGTTGGAGTGTAGGTAAGGAGAGACTTTGAAAGTGCTTGGATTGAGTGAGTGCAGAACACTCAGACTTTGAGTGTTATAGTTTTCTTGCTTATAACCCAAGCAAGCTATCTTCAGGACAGAGAGGATCCTATGAAAAAGAATTGGTCAGCAGAGGACCAGGTCTCCAAAGATAGCTGCTCCACAAGCAATGAAAAGAATATCTCTGAAAGTAGCTAGTGTTCTACAAAGATTAAAGATTTTATCCAGGTTTGGCAAAACGCTCTATACCCAGTTTATTTAAATCTTCACGTTGTCAGGGTGCTGAGAAAATTACTTGGATCGGTATAAAAGGACTCAACCAGTATAACAGAAGAATTGCATCCAGAGAATCTAACATTTAGTTCAGAATTCGAGAGAGAGCGTGAGCTTTGAATTACAATTGCTCCTCCCTTGACGTGATCTGTTCTGGTAAATTAGGTAATGAGGCAATTTCCAGAAATTTATCCACAGTAGTACCTAACTGTCTGTGGAATTTGGAAGTTGTGATTTATTTCAGAGGCATGCCCATTCTAAACTTATATTTATCTTATTTTAAATGAGTTTGAAAACTGCTTTAGATCATGCCACTTTTTCCTCAGTCTTTTTCAGATGAAATGTAACAGATGAACTTAACACAACTCTTAAAGCTGTGATAAATGCCAGTTTTAGTGATTTTTTTTTTAACACTTTCCAACATGACAGCTGTTGTGTAGCTCTGTGTTCTGTACTTGTAAAACCATTATGCAGTCATCTGCTTCAGCCAAAAATTGCTCAGCAAACCCTGATCTTTAGAGAGACTCCATTTTTTAGGCCCCAAATGTGACCTAGCTCCATGTTTATAACACTTTGGAGGATATCTCTGGAGTGTAAAGCACCTAATGTGAAGGTGAAGGTATCTGTGTGTGTCTGCTAATTAACTCTACTGAATAAATTGAGACCTTTTGGAATTCCTGCAGTTCTCTTGGCCGTGTATCACGGGTGAATATAAAGTGCAGCCTACAGGGGTAATGTAACTACTTTTGTGTTCAAGTACAGACCGTTGAGGTATCCTGAGCTGAGTGATTGCAATCTTCTTCATACTCGTTGGCTGTGGCCTTCCAATTTACGATAGACTGTTCAGTTGAGAATAGTTGTGGCTTCACTGGTTTGCAGTAGTTTTTAAGAAGCATTGTCCCCTGGGAGCTGTGTTGCTCAGAGCATCTACTGATGCAGTTGTGTTACCAATGACCTTTTTTGGATAAAGAACAGCAAGAAAACTGGGATGTGAAATGCAAACAACTAGATTATTTTCAGCTCCCTTAAAAACTAAATAGAAAAATGTGAACTGACAAGTGGGAAAAAAAGCAAAACAGAGTTACTTAAAAACCCTTTTATCTTGTGCTGTTTTTCATGTTAAGAATATGTTTAAATCTTACCCAATTTAAGCGGCTCAAAGAAAGCAGATGCAACTATTACAAAGTGTGCAATGATACCATCTAAAGTTTGAAACCGAAGTTGAGACTCTGATAGAAACAGTTGTTACACCTACTCCTTGCTTAATGTTGTAGTTATGTTCTTGAAAAATGTGACTTTAAGCAAAACGATGTTAAGCGAATCCAATTACGTCACAGTAGTTACCTACTAGCAGGCAGCGGCCAAACAACATAACCTAGCATTGCACAACTTTAAATGAATATGTTCTCTAACAGATGAGCAACGTAATAACGAAGCAGCGTTAACTGGGATGGTGTTAAGTGAGGAGTACCCATATTTTTTTTCCTTGAAGAACTTGCCAGCTAAGTGGACACAATAAAATATAAGAAGGGTCTTTTTCTTTTCCTTTTATCTTGCTTATTGCTCTTATCCACAAGGAAGCTACACTTTCAAAGAACAATGTAGAAATGAGTTTTGGGGATCAAATGTTTTTCATTTGGAGGAATGCATCGTAGGGGAAGGTACAGAGTGGTAGGCAGGGAACTTGGTTTGAGCCCTTCATTACTGCTGCTCAACTTGTACAAAAGAGAGCTTCTTCCTGTGTTGTCACTTTTCCTGAGAAAATAAACTATGGAAAGCTGTATTTTGACAAAGTGACACAAGATGCTCATTAGCTATTTTCACTGGGGAAAATAGAATATGAGTGTCTTTGTCCAAGACCAGGGAGAATTGAAAAATATTTCTCCATGACTTTTGGTAACGCTGTATTTATTCTTTTTTAACCATAGCTCTGCCTATGACACAAAAACTGGGCTGCGAGTGGCTGTGAAGAAGCTGTCCCGACCATTTCAGTCCATCATTCATGCCAAAAGAACCTACCGAGAACTACGGCTACTTAAACATATGAAACATGAAAATGTAAGTTCAACAGACCCAGAGACAGTGTGTGGAGAATGGAGTACTTTTTATAGCTATGAAAAAGTGGGTCAGATTGTCTCTCTCCATGCATGAAAATTCCTTCACTAGATGTACATTTCCACTGTACTAACTTTCAGTTTCTCATACATACTTCTAAGGCTTTGCAGATCTTTCTCATCTCTTTGCTTCTCTCTCTAGTCTGATTCTGTCTGTTCTGTCTCATTGCTTCCTCTGCATTTTCATCTTTGTCCTTCTTGCAGTGCCCTCTTCTTCACAGAAATCTTTTGCACTCCAGCATGACAAACACCTACCCTTTTTTGCAAATTTCTTGGAACACAGCATGAATCATCCTGTTAAGCAGCTGGCATTCATTTATTGTAAATAGTAGAGGTGCACTGATATATTGGTCCATATCAGATCAGCACCGATAAAAGGAAAATTGACATTATTAGCAATCGGCTTTTTTTGGCCAGTATAGCCAATACTGTCACTGATAAATGCCACGTGCACAGCTGCAGCATGCACACAGCTAGGAAAGCAGGCGGGCAGCTTAGAGAGCAGTGTCCAGCCGGTAAGTCTGTTAGGGGCAAGGATTGTAGTAGGGGCAGATCAAGGCCCCCACAGTAAGGGAGGGAGTGGCACAGAGGCAGGTGCTGCCTGCGTGAGGCACTGGGCAGAGCTGTGGGTGGATTGTTCGGGGCAGACTGGCTCCTGTCACGTGCCCTCCCGGATTTGTGCACAGGGTGAGGCGGGCTGCCCATTGTGGACTTGAGGCCAGGGGCTGCATCCGTTTCTTCGTGGTGTAGGGGCTGGGATGGGGCTGCAGCCAAGGTGGGTGGGGTTTGGGCGGGCTGCCGCAGTGTTGGGGGCGGGTCTGCAGGGTGGGCTACAGACATCCCAAAATTTGCTGCAGTCCCCCCATAGCCATACCCTCCCAGTGCTGCTGCTCCCTGTCCTGAGGGCAGCCCCTGGCTTCGAGCCTGCAGCAGGCAGCCTGCCGTCACCCCATGTACAAATCTGGGGGCACATCCCCCCCAGACCCCTCCTAGGGGGTGCATGCAGTGGTGGGAGCCGCTGCCCCTCCCCCATGGCTCCTGAACAAGCCATCTGTGGCTCCATCCTATGCCCTGTCTCAGCTCGGCAGTGCCTGCCCCAGCCCTACTCTGTCCCTCACTGCGGTGGGCTCGATCTGCTGCCCCCCCCAGCTTACCGGTGGGATGCTGCTCTCCAAGCTGCGGGGCTGCATATTGGCTATCAGATTGGTTAATAATTGGCCATTGATATCGGCCAAAAACATTTTTTATCATAGATTTCATAGACATTAGGGCTGGAAGGGACCTTGCAATATCATCAGGTCCAGCCCTCTGCCCAAGGGGCAGAAAATCAGCTGGGGTCAGATATCAGTGCACCCGTGTTCATTATTCAGTTTATTATAAATCCATCTATCTTGTTAAGAGGTGCTCTGTTTCTCACCATACTCAGAATTGAGACAGTAAACTCCTTTCAAGAGATGCATTTTAGCTGTCTTGTGTGACGTAAGCATTCTGTTGGCATTCAGTGTGAATCACTTTTTCAAAATTAAAATTAATATAACTAACCTCTTCTCAAATTTTTGCATGATGTAAGTTTGAAAGTTGGGCCTTTGGGTTGATAGGACCAGGTAATACCACAGATGTTTTGCAGTGCTAATATTCCCTGGATGATGCTCCACATTTTATGTAATGTAATTTCTAAGTCTACGATGCAGTAGTCCTCTAAAGTAAGCAAAATTAGGATTGTACTGGGAAGGTTAGACCTAAATAATTAGATTCAAATCTGTGTTGATCTTCCTGTTTCAGTACTTTCACTTGTACAGAATTATGCACACCAGTGGATTCTCTTCCTTTTTTTTTTTACCTTTGTCCAATAACAGAGATTTTTTTTCCTGATAGTTTAGAATGCCTCTGTGGTATCATGGTAAGAAGTGGTGCTTATGGTACAAGGCTTGTTTAGGGATGAACAGTTCCAGTTTGGAGCTGTATTGAAGTATCACCCCATCAATACTGTATACTGTTTTCGAAGCAGGAAAAGCCATGTGAGTGAACACTCTCTAGCGCTCTGTCCAGCTGTCAGAATGTTAATATAAAAACTCTTAACTTCTCTGAACACAAGGTTTTACTTGACACAAAGGAAATTCCTGAAATTGGAGCACTGTGTTGAGCAAACCTGTTTTCAGTGTCTCTATTAGGCAAAGAATTAACATCACAAAACAGATTTCACTGAAGGAGTCTCTTGGGTATTTTAACTAGAAAGCCCCTTGTTTTTCTTTCCAGAGCCTGTAGTGTATTTGGCTATCAGCCATCTCATTCAGCTGCCAGTATCCCCAAAGGATCTGATGTTTTAGAAATCATTTTGACAGTGTTAGTGCTGCTGACATAAATGGAACTTTTGACACATCAACATGCTATGTAGGATAGTGTGCAACAGCACCTGCTAAATGCTGTGGTGAGGACAGAGCTCTGCCCTAATGGGCAAAGTTAGCAACTGATTCTGCTTTACACCAAGACTTTTCCTGAACTTTTTTCACCTGCTTGAGTGTTCCCAAAGCTGAAACCTTTCCTCAAGCGGTTTTGTTTTTTTTTTTAATTTTAGCTCAGAGTGGGAATTCCATTTTGGGCTGGGCTGATGAAGATAAGTATAGAAATGTTTGTGAAATTGTAGCATTTAGTATGTATTGCTCCTTTGTTAAGAATGGAAGGTAGTTGCTTATTTTCATGTGTAGAATGAGAATGTGTATGTGGTACCTTGTTTAGATGTAGTAGAGTACCAATTTGAAGGAGTGAGAGCAGGTTTAATTTAAAAAATAGGTTTGTCGATTCTTGCAAACCTACCATGGGGTATTTAAAGATGTTTTGAAAGAAGGGTCTGCACATAATGGGCGCATCTACACATGTGTTTTAATGCGCATTAGGCTATTTTTAATGCACATTAAAGCATCACTAAAACAGCTATTTAGTTACTGCATATTAAAATAGGCTTAAAAACTGCTCTAATGCTCATTTTCTTAGTACCTCACAACAGAGGGTGCCTATACATGAGCGTGGAGGCTATTCTGAGGCACTGTAATTACAGTGAGTTAGAGCAGATTTGATTAATCAGGTCTTCTGGAACGTGGCAATTATTGTGCTCCCACAGCCTCCCGCAAGCATCCCCACACTTAAGAATGGCAGCGGGGGTGCTTAAACTAAGGCACGTCAAACGAGCTTTAGTTCAAGTGCCCCTCCCACCATTTTCAAGCGTGGCAATGCTGAAACACAAGATGCTGTGGCGCTTTAATTAGATCCGCTCTCAGAGTGGCTCTAATTAAAGCACCTTCTACACCATGTGTAGAAGTGCCTGGAGGTACCAGATTTAATTCGCATTAACTAAAGCATGTTAATGCACATGTAGATATGCCCAATGCTTCCCATTTGCAGCTACAGAGAGCTTCCTCCTTTTTTCAGTTAGGTGAAGTCTCCCTTTTTAGTACATACCTTCATATTTATCTGCACATCTGAAAGAGATATACAAAATGTATTGATGAAAAGCTTAGTATCACAGTGTTTTATTATAGGTGA
>NW_017728934.1:328989-376705 GCF_001723895.1 Crocodylus porosus
CGCCTTTGCCCCATACATAAATCCATGGGGGCACATGCCCCCCCATGCCTCCCCTAGAGGTGCTTGCAGCAGTGGGGAGCTGCTCCCCATTCCCCACACCCGCTGGACGAGCTGCCCATGGGGTCACATTCACTGCCCTGGCTGGGCTGCCCCTGCCCCTGCCCCAATCCCTCCTCTGTGGAGGCCTCAGTCTGCCGCTCCCCCACATCCCTTCCTGTCCACAGACTTGCAATAGGAGGCTGCTCTCCAAGTTGCCAGGCTACGTTCCTGTAAATTGGCAATTGGATCGGTATCAGCGTATATTGGTGGTTAGTAATTGGCCATCGGTGTCGGACAAGAAGACCTTTATCGGCACACCCCGAATTTCAGTCTCTTCTTCTTTTTCCGAAGTGTGTGTTTGTTCGTGATCTCTGCTTGCCTTTGATGTCTGATGTCTCCTCTCCATCTTCTCACCTTTATTCTTCAAAACACTAATGCTAAGAACCTCTTCGCTGCCTTGAACATGTACCATCTTGTTTAATCCTTTCATTGGGTTCCAGTCTCCTTCCTTGTCTGTGAAGCTGTACAAAGTTTTGTCCCTACCTATGTCTTGACTTACAATTTCTTATTTATTTTGTTCCTTTCAGTTCTCTCACTTTGCTGCCACCTTATCTCCCACATCTGTTTGCTTGCCCCAAGGCGATAAAAGGTACTTGGCAAATCGGAACAGGGAGACTGTCATTATTTTTTCTATAAGTACCACTGTACATTTACATTTCAAACAAATTCTTCTTTTTTATCAATAATCCCCATACCTTTCCTTCTCTGACCTATGATCTTGTATCCAATATTAAGACTGTAAAGTAGAAAATAAGTTATTCATCTTGGTAAAGGGCCTCCAGCATGTAATGCTAAATATATTGACTAATAAATTCTCAGAAGATCCCTTCTGTACTGAAAGTGCTGTAATTTTGAGGAATACCTGCTGCATTCTTCAGGAATAGGTGCCTGAATTCCTTCTCTGAGCGTAGAACTCAACTCAGGCATGGCCATTGAATCTCAAGTGGCATTTCTATAATACTAAGTGACCTATAATGGAACTTAGAAGTTAGTGTTTTGGTAATTATTTTTGTATCATAGATTAAACTGAAGAATTTAGCAAAGTGAAATGTGTTTGAGTCTCATGTTAGTATTTAATTTGACAAGTTGTTGGTTGTCATATGAAGTTCCTTTGCTTTAAATCTCATCCTGTCTATCAACCATGACATGCATGGAAGCAGGATTGCAGGATCATAATGCATTTCTAAAGATTTGTTTGTTCTCATGCTCTAGTCTTCTGCTATATCCTTTGCATGAAATGCTGCTTCTACTTAGCATCCCTTTCAGTTGATGTGAAATGCTTCAGCAGGAAACTAAATGGTATTGGAGTACTTGGGTGAACTGTACTCCGTTCGTGTTAAGTATAGTTTGACCAGCCTCTGTACTGACAGTCCTCAGTCCTAGTTAGGTCTCTGAACATAGGAGTGACACTTCAGAACTGAGTCAGTGATGCACTGTGGCAGACACATGGAAATATTGCAGGTTCTCTCATGAAGGGAAAGGTTTGCGTAGCCTTGATGTACAGGCAGTCCTTGGACTTACGACAAAATTGTTTCCTGAAAGCTGCATCTTAAGTCGAACATTGCAACTTGGAACTGATTTTTCCCATAGGAAACAATGTTATAAAAGGGGGATTGGTTCCTGAACCAAGGCCCAATACCTTATTTTTATGAAAAATAACACAGAACTTTGTACTCAATCAATTATAGATGAGTAGTATAGCTACATTAATGTATTTATATTGTAAATAGCAATTGTATTGATTTGGAAGGACTTCTTTGAGGTGACTTTGTGAGATTTTTTGAAGGGCTCTTGGTTGGACTTTTTGAAGCGTTCTTGGCAGGAGTCTTCTCAGGAGTCTTGGCTGCTTCCTTAAAGGAAGTTTGGACAGATACTGTCCAGGGAGACTGGTGACGCAGCGAACTTGTTCACTGGCATGGTGTTGCGTTAGATCAAGCATTGAAAAGTCGAAATTGATGTCAGAAAGTAGAAATGGTGTCAATTTATAAACGTTGTAAGTGTGAAATGTTGTAAGTTGAAGACTGCCTGTATTGAAATGTGTAGAGCCAAACTGAGGAAGGTGGCAAGAAGAGTTGGGGCAGAAAAGGCAAACTCTGCCCTTTCATGCTAAACTAATGGGTAATGCGATGATCTGACTGATATCTAAGATGGAAACTTCTACTGAAGAAACCGTGCAAGCACATAATTAACTACAATGATTGTTTCCCTGCTGTGTTTCAAAGGATGAATTTGCCGTTTTACATGGCTATGAAATACTGCAGCTCATATGAACACAGGAAGGGAACAGATCTTTACACAGGGATTTCCAACCTTTTTGAATGTGGGGCCAGATCATGAACTTTTTATCACCCGGTGGGCCGGCCAAAGGCTCCCACCCCACCCCACCCCAGTTAGGAAGCTGCTCAGGGGCTGGGGGAGGGACAAGGGGTGGGAATGAAAGTAAACACCTGTCGCAGCACCTCGGGCCTCAGAAAACGGCTTGGTAGGCCGCATGGTGGCCCGTGGGCCATATGTTGAACAAGCCTGCTTAAACAGGGGCTACTTACTGCAGAAGCTAAATAATTTTTAGGATGTAGCACGGGTGGGTAGGTGGAAGCTGATTCAGTTGTTCAGTTAATTCTCAACCTAATATCCTTGCCAAAAGCATTGTCTGGGGTCTTCATAACTTGTGCCTTTGACCATCTGTTTAAACTTTTATCTTAGCCATTTCTACCTTCACTCATGTCTGTGCAAATGCGGGGTGTGGCGAACCCATCTAGATCATAATTTTCACTGGTTGGGGAGGTTAAGATGTGTGTTAACTAAAACTTCTTCAATAGTTTTGATTTTTTTTCCCCCTCATCTAGCTTCTAGTTTGATAGGTTGTTTCATTAAAAAACTTCTATACTTCAATCTTAGTCTTCATTCTGATCTGTTGAGTGAATTGAGATTAAAGACTCTTTGGAAGTTCTTGCTCTTAAGTTGTCCTTAAAAAACACTGTTTCCACATTTTCAACAAAAGCACAGAATGTGATGATTCTTTTATAGTAGTGTTGGAGTGATGTTGCCGTGAAGGAAGCTAGGAAATACCCAAGAGGCAAGGATTTTTGTGGGTGATACTTTTTATTGGACGAACTGCATGGCGGGATATGCTGTACTCAAAAGCTTGTCTAAGTCTGTCCCAACTGTGCAGTTGGTCTAATGAAAGATGAGACCCACAAAAATCCTTGCTTTTCACATTATTCTGTTATAGAAAATAGCACGGGTATTAAGTCACTATGCTAGAGATTGGCTTACATGGTCTTAAAAAGACTTAACAAAAATAAGTAAACGGAGATTTCTTTTCCCCCTGACATTGTTTGAGCCCTAGTTTTCAAACCTTGGTCTCTGAGACCTTAAATTTATGTATTTTGGAACAATGTAATTTAAGATTAATATTAGAATTGGTTAATCAGATTTTTGTCATTTTTAAAACTCGGTTGTATGTTTTATTAACTGTTATCTTTCAAAGCTTTTGTTTTGTAGTTGGAGCTCTAGATGCCCATTTCTGCTTGCTTTCCCTCTTCCCTAAGAGACTATCTAGAATCACGTACAGGATCTTTATCAAGTAGCAAGATAAAATTATATTAATAGTGCATGGCTTTTCCACCTTTCTTTTGTATTTGCTACTTTAAATGAATGGTTTGGGTGAGAATGATAACCTTAAATGTTAGAAACTTACAACTTCTTATAGTGAAAAGATTGTTTTCATTCAAACAAGAACGTAAAGACTGATTTCCTTCCTTTTCCCTAGCCTGTTCATGTAGTTAGAAATGAAGTGTGGAGTGAATAGTTTTTCTTCCATTACAGGAAGAAACCACTAATGAGGTACATTGGATGGTATTACAAAAGTATTGTACAGCTTTTTAATTTTTGCCTTTTTACTTTACAGGTGATTGGTTTGCTGGATGTATTCACACCTGCCAAGTCACTGGAAGAATTCAATGATGTGTAGGTAACCTTCCTGAAAACTAAGGCCCAAACATCTTCCTTGCTTCCTTGCTGAACTACAGTAGGAGTGTTTAACCGCCCTTGCTCCCTGGTGTAGAAGGAGAGGGATTATGTGGGCAATTTGTCAGAATCGTAGGTCTCTTTCATTTCCGCAGTGTTTTAAATACCTATCCAAGTGCTTGTAGATGTCCTTTGTGTTCTTGCCATATGTGCTTACTCTTTGCTTTACCAATCTATGGATATTTAGGCTGGGATGTGCAAAGGCATCTAGTGCATTTGGGTCCTTGGCACCCTTAAATGCCTTTGCAAATCCAAGCTTTAGCTCTGCTAATCTTTTTTTAATGATACAGAATAAGCAGCCTTTTCTGAATGGCCCCAAACATGGCTGTAGCAAGAAAAGTGTTGTGGGTTCTATGAAGCCATAAAATGTACCAGTGGGAGGCCCTGATCAGATATTTTTGTGCTGCTGGGCAATTCATTGGGTATCTGTCTGTCTCGATGAGTTGGAGTGGTTTGGCATTGATTCTGATCAGTGTCTGCAAATATGCTGGACTGGAAAACTAAGCTTACGTTGCTTTGAAAAAAGCTACCTGTACCTAGGCACCCATAAATCCTTGTAGGGTGTGATCCAGTAGGTTGTATTCCTCACACATATACCCATACTAAATTAAGCCTGAATCTTACTCACTTCAGCAGAGCAGTGAACCTGGGCTCATAGCCTGGAATTTACCTCTGGAGAGTAAATAAAAGAAGGGTTATTTTTTGTTATTTTAGTGACTCTGTGACTGCTGTAATTTATACCAAATTCCAGCCCCATGCAGCAGATATGTATTTCTGGAGCTACTCTAAGTTGTAAGGGATCCTGTGGCAGGATAGTTATAGGAGCTCACCAGCATCTAGCAAGGCACCGTCATAGGAAGCTTTATAAATAGAATTTTTTAACCTGATAAATGGGGGCAAGGGTGGATACCTAGATCAGTAATGTGTTGCAAATCTGGTGTACAGAGAAAGAGAGAGTGCATGTTCTGTTAATTCAAATGTAGGCCATATCGCCGTTAAAACGCTGCATGTGATGTGGGGCCATTTTAAGCTTGTCTGTTGACATGTGAAAGGCATATATGGTCATTGGTTATTGACTCTTAGCTAGCAGGAAGTCACTAGTATTTGATGCATGGGTAATGGACATCTCTCTTGTTGCAGAAGCCCACTGTTCTAGCAACACTTTGGAGCCCAGAGGTAGTTGCTGCTTTAAGAAACCTACATCTGAGGAGGCTGTTCATTTAGGCAGGAAAGGGCATGCACTGAAATTATTCCTTTTATTTTATTTTTACTTTGAATGAGAAGGGGGGGTGCAGAGATGAAAAGGGAAATTTTCTGATGAAACAAATAATCCAGTTGATATGAACTTATTTGTTCCCTGTCTTTTTGGTATGCCCTGTTGGCTGGAAACAAGGGCAATAAAACTGTCTTTGTCATGTGACCTTGCTTTGGCCCTTTGGTTAAGTTTGTTGAAAGAGCTAATGAAATAACCATTTCCTCCAGAGTCTGTTTTGAAGCTGTAATGTTGAGCTGTGTGACTGAAGGTTATCAAATTCCACCTGTCCTGAATAGTAATGTGGAACTTACATTTGAGTCCAACAAAGCCCATGTGAAAACGTGATTGCTTAATAACAGACCCTGTAGGAGTTGTTTTATATCCGGTGTTTAGAGTGTTTAATATTTTAACTGTCCTTTCTTCACTTTCCGCCTTGTCATGGTGAGCTAGAAGTGTTGAAACATTGCTTCTTTACAAAATTGTAATGAATTGAAATATTTTGAGTTCTTAATTAAAAAAAAAAGTAAGTCCTACTCTTAAGTTGCTCTATATTCTCTGTCAGCTGTTTTTTGGAGAATAATTGAATTCATAATTAGGTTCCTTCCACTTTTAATCATAATTAGCAATTAACTAGGTGTTTAAATTGACTTCACTTTATGAAAAATAGAAGGTGTTTGGATAGATTAGGCTTCCCGATATTGAACTACATATATTGTAAATAGTGTTTCACTGTAGGCTTCTTGGGGTTTGTTTGTCTGTGGACAAATTCAGGAAGTGTAGACATGATAATCTTTGCAACCTAGTTTTGATTCCTTGCACTTATGAAAAAAGATGGCAAGTTCAGTATTAAAGCATAATAAAAAGGTATGAGAATGTGAATGAAAGATTTACTACAGCTTATCGTTCTTCCATCTTTAACAATGCTAACACTGACAATAGGTTTCCCCTACAGGGGTGAGCACGATTGCAAGATGGTGCCTTTCTTGTGGATTTATGTATGGATATCTGACCATCTACTGCTTATTTCTGCAGAAGGATTTTAACTTAGAGATGCAAACAGTAGCCTCAATTTAATGTTTTCAGTCTCTGCCTAATAAGTGTTTTAATATAGATGCTTATTTTTCTTTCTCTAATCTTAAACGGTTCTGCAGTTGGAGGTGAATTTATGATTGAAAGGACATAGCATTAACTTTAAGAGTTACATTTTACAAAACATCATAATGGGTGTCTGAAATACAGTTTATTGGGTCCTTTAATCTTTCTTCTGTGTAGTTGTTAGGTTATCCTTGTACGTTTCAATCTTTGGAAGGTAAACGAATAGGTGTTCGCTGTGTTTCAAGATCTCCTAAGCTTAAAATGAAATTACTATCTCTTACAAATATATTTGCATATAGAAGGAAAGAGGAGTCTTAAAGGGAGCTGCTTTTTAGGTATCAGAAATGTTTTCTTAAACATTGTTCAGGAATCTGTGGCAAGCAGGTATGGTGAAGAAAATGCAGTTTCAATTTTAAAGGAAAGGTGTTGATTCCCTCCTGTGGTGGGCTCTTCTACTAAACCATGCTGCAAAAGGAGCAGGTTTAGTCCAAGTCCTATCGGAGCGCTCATGTTGTTCTTCGTGGAATGAGGGTGGATTCGTGGCTGGCTCTATCTTATGTTTTTCTTCTGTTTCCAGATACCTGGTGACGCACCTCATGGGAGCAGATCTTAACAATATTGTAAAATGCCAAAAGCTCACAGATGACCATGTACAGTTTCTCATATATCAAATTCTTCGGGGATTGAAGGTAGTTGCATCAGTTTTATCTGAGACTGAACACACAACTCTGGCAAAATCCTTGATGCCTGTTGCACCCTTCATGATGAATGGATTTTGAAATGTTTATGAACTCTACTAATGTGGAACAGAGAGAGAGCCATGTTAGTCTGAAGTAAGGCAGAAGGCAGGGCAGGGTGACCCCTTAGAGACTAACTGAGGCAAGCTTTCAACCTTTCATGAAGTAGACTGTCACCTACAAAAACTTACGCTTCTCCAGTTTGTTTTCAAGGTGTCAGCTGCCTTCTCTTGTACCTGCTATAAAAGAGGGTAACCTTGTTTCTGGTGTCCCTTTCCTGTTGTCTCTATAATTCAGTGATACCGATAGGGAACTCCACTAGGAAAATGCACATAATTCATAGATGCCAGGGCCGGAAGGGACCTCAACAGATCATCGAGTCCAACCCCCTGTCTAGGCAGGAAGGAGTGCTGGGGTCAGATGACCCCAGCCAGACGCCTGTCTACATTCTTTTTATATATATGGATAGGTCGACACTGGAAAATTATGTAGGAGAGAGGCAATCTATTCACTGTCAAATAAACTTTTATTATTTGAATAAAATAATAATGCTACTTGTCTAGGTACACCTTGGGTAATAGGGGGGACAGGGTAGCAGCTTTCTAAGACTAACTGGTTCAGAGAAGCATAAGCTTCTGTAGATGAGAGCATCCTAATAATAATCAGGGAGATGGTCTGAGAATAAAACATTCCTGTACCTACAATCTACAGAAGGCTTAGGCAAACAGATTACTCAGTCTGACTTGGGAAGGAAGGTGTTATGCTCTAGTGAGGAAATGAAGGAAGTTTGCTGATGTACTATGTAAAATATCTGTCTTTTTGTTTTACAGTATATCCATTCAGCTGACATAATACACAGAGTGAGTATTTGCACTGAAATCAATCATTTTAAAGGGTTTGGCATTCATTCTTTATAATATAGAAGCTGTAGACTTGGGAAGAAAGTTTTGGGGGAATATTGCAGTTGGTGGTCTAGTGGTTAGAGGTGGGAAATGGGTGTCAAGACTCTTAGTTACTATTCCCAGCTCTGCCTTGACTGACTGTGTCCTGGGATATGTTGCTTTACCCCAAATTGGTTGCTCTATTTGTGCAATATACGGCTACTTAACAGAGGTATTGAGATTTTAAAGTACTGTATCTGTTTATCAAAGGATCTTGTAAAACAGCTTATCGTAGCTTATACAGAGGGCCTGGAAAGAAAACCGGAGCTGGCTCTAAGATGAGATTTTTCCCTCACAATACATAGCTGACATTGAAAGCCAGTTTGATATAAATGCAAATGCAAACGATGCATAGACTCCACTGTAGTTGCAGCAAATGTTATTGCACAAGACTGATGCTGATGTTGTTTCCATTTTTAGGACTTAAAACCTAGTAACCTAGCTGTAAATGAAGACTGTGAGCTGAAGGTAACCTAATGACAGCATGCAGTTGGTTTGGCTACTGGTTTGAGTGGGAAGTATGGTGCCTATTTCTTGGAATTAAAGGGTCAAACAAAAATTATTTTGGAAATGTAGGTGTATATGGAGCATATTGCCCTTTTTAGTAGCACAGGTTAAAATGGTCTAGAATGATTTAGTCTGTTCCTCACTAGTTTGTTTTCAAGGAGCTATGAGGAGATTTGTGCTAACTTTAGTTAACTTTTTTGTGTGATGAGAGAAGTTAGTAGTAATCAGTGTGAAGAGGGGACAGCTTTGGCTTGGAATTGAGCACAGGTCTGAGAGAGGCAAGTTATCTATACGTGTGATACTTTCTGATACCCAAGGTCCATGCTCCTCTACTCTAGTACGTTCAAACTGGTTGTGAAATTCAGCTTTCATAATCTGCTCTTGCAATTGTTCCACTGTTTCTTCCTCCACCCAGCCTCAGAACTGTCTAGTTATTTGCTCTAAACAGTATGTCGTTTCACTTTTCTACTGCATCAGTTTGTGCTTGTCCTTTCTGTTCTGCAGATTCTGGATTTTGGTTTGGCCCGGCACACAGATGATGAAATGACTGGGTATGTGGCTACCAGGTGGTACAGGGCTCCTGAAATCATGTTGAACTGGATGCATTACAACCAGACAGGTATTGCATGCAGGGGTTCTCAAAAATTTTTGAACTATGGGCCTCATGAAAGGGACTGACTTATGTTTGGTTGTGTAATGGGGACAGTTATAACAGCTGTGTGCTAATAAAGCTAGTTACAGGAAGGAAGAGAGTGGTATTAGGTGATCATCCAACAGTTCATGGACTGTATTTGGGGAGTTTAGCAGCAGCATTTGCAAGATTTATTTAAATAAAGTAGTTAAAATATCTTTTCTTATCCTCTACTTTTAGGACATAATTTCCTATAGGGACCGTTGGGCTACCCTGATTTCATCCCTCTTATTTATGTTTTCTTCTCTTTCCTCTCCTCTTATTCATGCACCAACACCCCACATTATTTCATATCCTTCCTTTACCTTTACAGTGTGACCAGGTCCCCTTCCAACATGCATCTTATTCCTTCTGAACACTGCCTATCTTAAACAGGTTTCTACTTCCCATGTGCAGATTTCTTCTTAATGCTTTAGAGGCTGCTGTATATTAGGTCTAGTGAGGAAATCTACATTGGCATTAGCAGATTATTTCAGGCTATCAGGGTTGAGTTTCAGCTGAAGAGGTGACTGAACGTTGTTGCTTAGCCCAGGTTTATATTACAAGTTGCATTTTAATACCATAAAGGTCTTTAAAATATGGAGTTATTTTGACTTGTTAATCAGAGTAACTGTTGAGATTTTATCTTCCTATATTACAACTCTTTGTTGTTGTTGTTTTGTTTTGCTCAGTTGATATTTGGTCAGTGGGCTGCATTATGGCTGAGCTGTTGACTGGAAGAACGTTGTTTCCTGGTACAGACCGTATCCTTTAAAATTTTTTTTTTTTTTTTTTTTTTTAATGTAAATACACTCAGAGCCATTTCACAAGGAAACAGGTTTATTTTTCTTAAGAATTGCATCTTGTGTTCCAGGTATGGCTAGGTGAGTCCTACCTTGCTGCATGCTGCCGCGTTCATAAAGTCATTACAATGCAAAAGAAGGTAGATCCCCTGCTTGGCATGGATAGCTTGCACTTCTGCTAGTATATTGTCCGTTTTGGGCAGTTCCTCAACTTCTTAGCCTGGCCAAATTATTTGAGCTCCAAGTTTGCTGAAAGTCAGTGGCACAAGCCCCTCATCTTTATCCTTATTGTACCCTTCATGTGGAATCTGCACTAAGCTTACAAATGTGCAGCATCTGTTATCAGAAAGATGATTCCTCTCTCATGGCAGACTGCTGTAAAATAAGCAGTTCTCCTAATTCTTTGCTAAGTGTCCAGTTCCCCTGTCAAACATCTGAATCCAAATGAACTTCTTGCTAGTCTTGAAGTGAGAGAGAAAGCTTTAAGACTTTCTTAAGGGTTGTTTTGGCAGCACAACAGTGGCCTAGAATGAGAGAGTAATTTATAAGGCAAGCAACTCTAGGAGAACCTGGGAGTAAGTTCCCCAGAAAATATAAATTTATTTGGTACAAATTGTCATGACCCAAAGGTGTGAAAGCGAGCCAAGGTTTTGTTCAGACATTATATATTTCAAGATGAGACTAATCCCTGGCAGAGAGAATTTAGTGCCTGGATATACAGATTAACTGTACTCTGCCCACCTAGCTACTACCCACCTTGTCAGCCCTATACACACTGTTGATCAGCATGACACTTAATATTTATATCTACTTATTAAAATGTATCGGTATTAAATTTTATGTTAGAAGCATTTAAAACACTAACCTACTATTTATCATTGTACCTCAGACTGCGCTTTCCAAGCATATCTAGCACATCTTGTATATAGAGAGTTTAGTCCTTTAAAAAAATCCTTTTCTTCTTTTCGTCCTCTTTCACTTGTCTCCAGATTTATTTTCTCTTTCAGTGTTTATCCTTCTTTTTCAGTGTCTTCTCCCACAGTACCTCAAAACTTGCTGTCATTTGGCATTAGTAGTCTTTCTAATTTCAGTTCTGCAGTTGTCACACGAGTTCTATTTCTGTCCTTCTCAGTGACTTAAAGGTGGAAATGGACAAAAAACTTCTGCTTCTGTTTTGCCCGTCTGGAAGCTAAGGTCAACTTTTAAAAGTTCCAAACCAGTTTAGCATGTTGCCAGATTTGGTAAGGAAATCCAAAATGCATATACTGACAACACTCACAAATGCTGGTGCAATCTGACCCTGGAAGCACAGTAATTCTTGTTCGAATTGTAAATAGCAGATGCATCAATTTGGAATACCTAATAAAAGCTGCGTATGACTCAGGTGTTTAAAATAATGTTTCTTTTGCAAGATGCAGACAAAAACCTTCATAAATTTATAATTAGGATAGTGAAATCCCATTAGACCACAGTATATCAATAAGTGTTTCTTAATGTGTACCTTCCTGTGCTGAGCAAAATAGAAACAACTTGCCTTTCAGATCTGAGACCTGTTTACTCTGACTGTTTTACTGTGTGTTACATTCCTATCTGAGGATTATAGGCAGAGTTTAATTTTTGAGGTATAAAGCAATCCTGCCATTTCCTATCGCATAAAGATGCTTCGCTTATTTATATCTGCCTGCAGGCCCTTGCCATTTGCTATCTTCAGTACTTCAGCTCCTTCACCTGGGTTGGTAACTTTTTAGGGCAAAGAGAATAATCTACTGTCCTAACGAGCGTATGATTCTATTTGAAAAGTATTCAGACTTCCTTCTCAAGTAAAGAAACCCTTTGGTAGCTTTCTGAGCACTGTGTGCGGGGATGCTCTCCTTAAATTATATGCCTCCCCTCAGCATTTGAGTTGGGAACTTTATGGCAAGCAGTTGGGGTTAAATATCCATCTTTTATGTGTATTTATAACAGGTATTCAAGTATGTTAGGAGGGAGCTAAACTCCCAATGATCCCTCTCTGTTCTGATCTCCACAGGAATTGGGGGTAGTGACAGTCTGCCCTTTCTGCTGGAATAATCCAGTGTTTTTCATTTGGACCCTTCATTTTGATTTCTTTGAGCCTACTATGTCACTATGCTTTGGCAGCTTGAGGTTAAATTGGCTTCAAGCTGTGCCCCTTTTTGCAGTGGCACCATAAAGTTTTATGGCAGTGGAAGTCGGTAGCATCATGCTTGAGCTGATGTTCTGTCTCAGGCTTTTAATAATTTTGCTAATTTAGTTTGTCCAAATCTACATTTATTGCCATGGAATTTTCAGATAAGACTTATGGGGACAACAAAGGTTTGCGTTTGAGGGAGCATCCAGGAGTTCAGTCTGTTCGACCCGGAAAGCTGAAAAGAGATGCAGTCAAAAGAGAGAAGTTCCAAAATACCCAGCCTTTCCTTTTTTTCCCCCTTAGAATAGGAAGATGAGGGGGCTGTTGATTAATGCTACTTCAGAAGGTCCTGCCTTTTCATCCTTATTTCTGGATGGCTTTGAGGTTCAGCAAAGAATTACGTAACAATTGTCCTTAGGGTCCAGGAGACACTGCTTTCCATGAAGTCTGAGCTTATACACCAAAAGTGTATGTATTGCAGAATCAAGTGAGATCTATAAATCAGTCACTCTAGCAACAATTGCTTATTTCCGGACAGTCTCCTTTGCTACTGCTTATGGTGATTTATCCCACTGTGATTTAACTGATGCTAAGGTTGGGGGATGGGGACAGATCAGAGAGAGAGACAGGCTGAGGAACGCAGGGCATTCATTCACAGCAGTGCTGAACATCTTTAACCACCATTGATTTTGGGTGCTGTACATTCCTGAAAAATGGCCCAGAGTTGTCTAGCTGTTCAATTTTGTGGGTTATCCCTATGTTTCTGAAACATAATCTCTACAGCATGAACAATTTAGAGATTTACAATGGTCTCTTATCTAAAGGTCATGGCTTGTAGGTTTAACAAAGGGTTTCTTTGTTTTTTTTTCCCTCTCCTGTGGGGAGGACGGTTTAGGGGACAAATATAGACATTTTTGGGGAGATGCTTGAAATAAACTCAGGGATTAAATTGAAGCATTTAGTCCATGTCACCAGTGCCAGGTGCAGTCTGATAACTGGGATAGTGTTGTGTTTAAAATTCAGTCGGCTTCAGAAAATGAATTTTTACTGGTATGAGTTTTTGGTAGTTCTCCAAGCATTTTTTTTTAATTTTTAAAAGCACTTTTCTTACTAATTCCAATGTAAATAATTGGAGAAGCTGACTGAATAGAACACTTCCACTGTTTTCCCTGTTTTAAATTGTTGTCATGCAAAACCCCCCCCAGTTTTTTCTGTTAAATATGGGATGATGCATAGACAGCTTTTTTTTCTGACTAGACTAAGCTGACTGTATCCCTTTTAAAATGCTAACAATTGTTTGCTGTATATTTGCTTTCAGTAGGACAGATTTCATGACAACCAACTCATTCAAAATTGTGTATTCTGCTGGTCCTTTTTTTTTTGTGGCTTATATTGCCACTGAAATAGTCTTATGACCTGTAGCCTTGAAGTATCTGCTGCTAATGGTGATGGAAGATTTCTATAAAATTTCAGAATTGGCGGGACTTGCCAGTCCTTGGAAAATTTGTGGTGACCCTGTTTGAAGTTTGCATGCCCTGCCTTCCCCTTCCTTTTGACTTCCTTCCTTTCTATGAGGCTTTTACCTTTTACTTCGTGTGTTTACTAACCTTTTTTGTGTAACCGTAGTTTATTTCACTGTGGCACCGTTTGCCTTTTAAGAGTGTGCTAGTAATTCAGTTAGATATTGATGCTAGGCTAGGTGCAAAAATGGATGCAACAGGTTTTGGCTTGGTTTATAGGTATGCACATCACAATGTCTGCACATGCTGTTTTCTCAACTAGCAAAATACTGAAGCTATCATTTCCAGTATCTCTCTCTTCCCTGAAAGTGGGGCTGCCAGGGCAGACAGCACATTGCAGTAGTGCTATCGGCACACCTGTTGTGTGCACCTGACAAAAGTCAGCACTTCTGGTTTGTGAATGGCTCCTGAAATTTGAGACCATAATCCCACTGCAGTTCATCACTTTGATCATCTTTCTTTTTGGATACTCTTTAAAAGAAGCGTGACTTTTGTTTTCTTAATAAAATAAATCAAAGAAACTTTGAAGTCCCAAACTTTTATTTTAGCTTTCGGAAGTGTTACTACCAAATCAAAGCTGATGATGCTTCTGGCTTGTAGTTTTGTTAGATTCCTTGCATTCGTAGTAAATCAAGTAGCTCTCTTCTTGTAAAGCAACAGGGAACAAACTAAATAAATTGAGGGTTGTGGTACTTAAGATCTTTATTTAAGATCTTTCTAGATCAGGTCTGACTGATTCAATTACAGTATTGATTTAATTGCAGGAAAATGCCTTTTCCTGGATGATCCTTACATGCTACTCTTGCAGCTGCCTCTAGGTTTGCTGCACAGTCCATTTTAGATAGTTTCATTTAGGGCAAGGAGTGAAGACGTGACCAAGTGAAAACAACAGGGAATTCTTAAAGCATTAATGTATCCAACACTTAACTTTCCGTACCAAGCCCAGGAATTACTAAATTCTCTTAATTGAAAGAAAAAACCATAGGGATTTCCATTGATCACAAGTGGTGGTAACCTTAAGTTTTATTTTTAAATGGTGCTTGACTTGTCATTGTACTTTAATATACAGGAAATCAGGATATGTGATTTAATGGTCCTTTTTGGCATTATATTTCTGTGGTTATAACAGCTGTTTTCATAATATTTCTTATTATGATGTCAGTAAGCGTAATGGCTCAGTGTTTCAAATTTAGTACTATACTTGCTCCCTTTGGGTAACCATGTTATGAATAGCTGCCCTACTCTGAGCATAATTTTTTTTAAATTCCTTTTCTAGACTTTCAGTTTAAAATTTAATAAAAACCAAAGGCATGGTTCATTGGAACTGAGGCATGTAAATAGTCTGAAGCTTATGCAAACTCCTTCTCTTGCTTAAAAACATGTGAAGGGTGGAACGGCTGTCTTAATTGGCACTGATGAAAAATAATTTTAAATGCACTACTGCGTTGTTTGGATTTTAAGTCAGCCCCTCCTCCCCATCAAGAAGATCTACATAAAATTTTCACTTGACTTCATATTCAGGGTGGACCTATAATCAGGTTTCTGGCAGTCAGGTTATAATCGCACAATAATATTCACATTTGAATTCATCCTTTCAGAAATAGAGACTTATCTGGAGAAAAGATGTTTTTCCTAAAATTGAACCTGAAATATAGGACTAACTTGCATATGTAGGGTTGACTTTGGGAGCAACGTGGCAGTTGTTAACTGTAATAACCTTTTACTAATTCTGTCTCAAGTATTGATTGCTGGTGTCCTAATAAGCAGTAGTCATTAGTTTGCAGTGTTGCAGTTACAGTAAATATGTCTAGGTACATGAAATCATTTCCTGTAGTGTTTGATCAACATTTGGTAAGTAATTTAATGCCAGTGTTTCAGGGATGTTGACTGTAGCCATGTTGGTTTAAGGATGTAGGCAGACAAGGTTCTTTGGATAAACCTGATATTTTTATTAGGCCAACTAAAATAGTTGGAAAAAATCTTCTTCGCAAGCTTTTGGGTACAAACACCCTTCTTCAGGCAGAGAAAGCATCTGCAGTTCTTTTGTGCAAACTTAATACCAGTGTGAATGTTCTGTAATTTAATTTTCTGCAAATTATTTGATCTATCAAGGCGGATTTTTAATATAGAAAAATACAACTTGCAAATAGAATTCTATGTGGGGCAAGCCCTTTGTATCACCTGGTATGTTTTGTTGAGCGTATGACAGTTTTAAGTCTTTGAAAACCAGGTAGTTGGCATGTACAAAATTTCCTTTAAATGAACAGGATGCTTATGCTTCCAAAAGACCTTTCGTAGACGAGTCTACAAACTTCATTTCATAAATCTGCTGGATACAAAAAAATCATGGACTGCATATAGACATTACAACCTGTGTGACATCTAAGACACCAGGTAACCTGCCTTTAGCTGAAGACCTGCATTCCTTCACACTTTTCCCTCCCCTCCTGTCTTTACCCATTGTCTTCCAAATTTCCATCTATTTACATTTTCACAGACTTCTTGTCACATTTTTAGTTTCTGTTCTACCTTGGAGATCTCAGAACAGTAGCAGTGTCTCCCAGTGCCTGAGGAAGGGTGTTTGCACCCAGAAGCTTGCAAAGAACTATTGTCCAACTATTTAGTTGGTCTAATAAAAGGTATCACTGCTACCCAAAGAACCTTGCCTGCCTGTGCCACTCAAAGACTTTAATATAGTAAGAATTGTCTTCCTGTACTCTTTGAATTAAAAGATCTTATGTAATAAGCTATGATCCCAGCTGCATGCTAGGAGATCAGAAAAGCAGTGTTTCCATTAAAGCTAGTATTAGAAAGTCCCTTTTTAAAAGAAGAAGCCTATGGATATGTTACTTGCAAGGGGATGGTATTCCAGAAACAGATGGAGAAATCAGTTATTGCCTACATCTGTAATGGGATTTGAACTGCAAATTGGCAGAAAAGTTTAGATGTGGAGCAAGATTGCCTGTAACTACCTGGAAAACTTATTTTTAAGAGCTACCTTTTACGTACGTTTTTTGCCACCTGTTTGGAAAGACAAAGACCAAGAAAATGCATCTTTAAAAAAGGGCAGCTCAGGTATCTAATTGACTCGTTGGTGGTTCTGTTTTGGAACAGGTACCTGCTGTCCTGTTGGATGTGCACAGCTCTGTCCCCATAGATGTCTAACTTTTAGTTTGAGGACTCCTGTTGTTAGTGGCTTGCAGACCATATTGTTTCTGGCTGTATGTTGAAACAGGAAGTTAGGGTCCACTCTGTTCTAAAAGGACCCAGAGGGAGTGAGCACCCTCTGCTGACCATATTAGCTACTTTTGTGTCCTCTGGTGAGAATGAGGGAGAAGCACTCTCTAGGAGCATTTTTACACTTGCAAGCACCGCAGTGCTGGGTGCTTCGAAAAGCACCGGGCACTGCGATGCTTACACTTGTGTAAGTGTCGAAATGCATGTCAGCGCTGAGAAAATGGAGGCAGCACACTTTTGAACTAAAATACCTTGGGGGTGTTTTAGTTCAAAAGCACACCGCTACCATTTTCTGCGCACTGACCGCTTATACAGCTGCATGCGGCACAGTGCAGGTCACCTCCGCTTGCGTGCAGAGATCAAGTGTGCCCCGAAGCAGCTGATCTCCGGCATGTTTTGGGGGGGGGGGGAGGGGGGAAGTATGTGTATAAATGCCCTCAAATTCTACTTCTGTCTGGTCTGGTGCACCCACCATCTAATTGTGCTCTGGTTTTCTGAGTTTGTGACATCTCGCAGTGTGTTTGCAAGTGGGCTTGTGTTGATGTTGGTGTGCAACAGTATTTCTCAACATTTTGCTTTATTGTGCCTGCCACTAATGCAATTCTAATTCCCCTAACTTTTGCTAATGCTTTGATAGAGGGCCAACGGTGTTAAGTGAGCATATGAATTGAGCCGTGCCTTTGGACAAAGTTCCTCTCACTTCTGCTGTGCATTCTTGGTCTCTGCACATGTGTGGTCTGTTTGTTTAATATTTATGCCTCGGCACACAAGTGTGCATGTGGCAGGGTGTGTTTATACAATTTATACAGTTTGCTTTAAATGACTGTACAGTCAAGGCTTTGCAATCCATAACACACTAGCATCGTTAGCAGATACTCTGATTTTTTTTTTTATTATTATTATTGTTGTTATTATTTTTCATTTTGATTTGTCCCAGCATTTTCCTTTATGGTCCATCATTAGATATTGATCAGTTGAAGCTCATTTTGAGACTCGTTGGAACCCCAGGGCCTGAGCTTTTGACGAAAATCTCCTCAGAGTCTGTGAGTTTTATACTTTGATTGTAATATCTATCCTTTTGGAAGTCCAGGTTTGTGTTTTATTTCTGCTTTGCCTTCTTGTTGTCTGTGTCATTAGCTTTCTCTTTTTCTTCCTCTTTTCTTCTATCTTGGGTGTCTTCTGGGGTTCAGATTTCCTGTCACACCTCTCTTCCTTCTGCCTCATCTGTGGTTTGCCTCCTTCCCCCTCATGTCCTCATTTTACCTGTTTGACTTTTCTTTGGGTTTATGATTTTACACTTATAGATCACATAGACATATGTATGTCAAGATTCTTGAGATTCGCTCAAATTTGGTGTTTCTTTAGATTGCTTCTTCCTAGGATTTGCAGGGGAGAATTCATGTTACTGGGGAATAGTAACCTCCTAAATACATGCAGTCCCCCATGTGAATGTATATGTTATTCCCAAACCAGTCTCTTTTTATGACAGATTGAGATGCTGCTGCCACCACTAACTCTTGTTTCTCTAAACATAAAATCCAAACTACAATACAGATCTTAAATCATGGAAGAGATGGCCACCCTAGATGTACACAGCCCACCTAGCTGCTAAGCAGCCATACTGGACATTTGGGCGATTCGTATTTGCTGTGTCCTTTTACTGTGACAACCAGTGAAAGCTTTATTTAGACAGGCTTCTCCTATTTAAAAGGTCTTGAGCTTTCCGAGTGACCTTTCCTATATAAAAATACTTTGGTCATTGATTGTGAACTTGAGGCAAAGCATTAAATAGGATTTAATCTTTTTTGTTTATGAAAATAATATGCATGGAGATCAACAAGGGAATCTGTACTTTTCCAATAAAAAAAATCAAAGTATATGAAGAGAACAGAGGAGAATAATAGGTGGTTAATGCATAGCGAGTACCAGGATGATGAACTGGCTTAGTGTCAGACTGGAAAGAAGTGACACTGAGCTGCTCATTAAAGAAATGGAAGATCAGCACAGTGGAGGTAGGTGAGTAAACTGTTCCAGGTATCTGATTCAGCAGCAGCCAAAGTTTGACCTCTGATGTGTGAGAAATTAAATGAGGCTGGAATTGGCAGACAAACAAGAAGGGTCATAAGAGTTGGGATTCTAGGGCCTAGAAATGGCCTGAAAGATGACAGATTTGCAAATGGCAACTTTGGGAAACCATCAAGGAGGGAACGTAAGGCATGGAATCAATGAGCAGTGCTGCAGAATGAATGTGAATGGTAGGTAGTTTTGTTGCAGAAGTGATAGTACCTGGATGTACAGACCCCGGTCATGTAGAGTACAGAGAAACTTAGCTACTGTGGTATCGGGAGATCTAAGACATTGAACTTGTTTGGAACGGAAGAGAGAATCTAGAAAACTGCAGCTGATGCCATTTGCCTTATCAGGTAACAGGATATCTGTCAGTGGTGGCTGAATGAATTGAGGCTAGAGATTAAAAAAATATATTTGAGGCAGGTAAGCATATAGTTGAGAAAAACCTGAGCAAAATTTCATTGCCTAAAAATGGCACTGGAATGCTTATGTTACTGAAAAGAAGTGGGAGGAAGTGGATGCAAAAGAGAGAGAATGGTTAAGAACAAAGCCTTAAAGCAGGGGTAGGCAATGTTTTTGGCCGGAGTGCTGAGAATAATGTAATGTCTATCTTGTAAGGTGCCAGAGTGCCAGAAAAACAAAACTGGGGCAGGGGCTACATGGCAGGACGCACTGCACATTAATATAGTTAACAATCATAAATGTTGCTTTTTTTTAAACAGTAAATAGCAGGTTTTCTAAAAATTCTAAACTTGGTGACAATAAATAAAACTTCATATACTACTTTTGTTGTGTATTTTTTTGTAAGGTACGTTCTGATAGAGGAAAAAAGAAAGAGAAAAGGGAGAGAGAGAGAAAAGAAAGAGAGCAAAGAGGGAGGGAAAAAAGAGAAAGGAAAAAAAAATGGAAGAAAAGGAGAGAGAAAAAAGAGAAAAGCACTAATCACCTAGGTGGGAGGTAGGGCAGGCTCAGCTGCACAGAGCAGGCAGCAGTGGCCTGGGCAGTGCTGGAGGGGTGGCTTTGGGGGCGCTAAGGCAACTTTTTGGGTGGCTGTAGCTCCCCTAAGTCACCTCCAAGTGTTGCCTGTGTGCACCAGGCTCCAGTGCCCCCAGCCAGGCTGTGCCAGCGACAGCTGCACGCATCCCACTGGGCAGATGGTGGAGAAGGGGGCTGAGGCAGCGCAACCCCGGGCCCCTGCCCCATCATCTGCTCTGAGGTGCAGGGCAGCAAAGGGGCTGGGACAGTGCAATGCCAGCCCCTCCACCAACATCCACCCAGGGGTACACACAGCCACTGCTGGTACAAAGCCTAGCTGGAACTTTGTAGCCTGGTGCACAGGGGTGGTTGGGGGGGGGGGGCTATAGTCACCCCACAATTTGCATTAGCCACCCCTCCAGCAGTGTCCAGGCCACCACTACTACCGCCGCCCCCCCCGCTAGACCCCACCACTGGGAAGAGGCTGGTACCACCTCAGCAGTCGGTCCAGGCTCTGGATAGCTGCTGCCACTGTGGAGCTTGGGCTGCTTGCAGCAGGGCTTGCAGCCTCCCAGCCGCCTGCTGGGAGCAGCCCAGGCTCAGTGGTGGGAAGCTGCTTCCAGAGCCTGGCGGGCAGTGGTGTGCCGAGCAAAATGGCCTCGAGTGCCATGCTCTGGCACATGTGCTGGGGGTTGCCAATCCCTGCCTTAAAGTCTTTTTGGAGGGATAGTCTTTTTTGCCTGTGGAATTTGTAGCATCCTTTATCTAACCCAGAACTGCAGAGGTAGAGGGCAAGATATGGCAGTGTTGCATTCCAAGAGAGTGCTCTGGTCTGTTAAACCAGAGGTCAAAGAGGCTGAATGAGGTAGGTGTGAAGGTGGCAGTGGCCTCTCTGAGAAGAGGGTGTGGACATTGTACATGCCAAGAGATGGGATTTTCTTCAGTATTTACATTTTAAATTTATTTAAATTGGATCTGGGTCTCTCTGTTGGATGGGACCACCAGCATGTCAGCCTTTATTTGGAGTAAGCTTTGCCCTACTAGCACTGATTATCAACCAGATGCTGTAAAAACAAAAGTGACTGAATTTTCTGGGTCAGAAGGAAGATGTAGAAGTGAATTGAAAACAAAGTTAATGAGGTGCAACCCAACCCACATTTGCTAGCTACCCAAGCAGCTTCCGGTGACGGGTAGAGGGAGGTGACAGAATAGGACCCTGGTGCATTTAGGCCCTCTTCAGAACAACTGCTCCCTATATGGCCTTCCATTAAGTTTTTTGGGGTAACAGCACTAACGTTAGCGAGAATAGAGGTGATGGCTGCATTGCATTCATGAATGGTTGCAGTTTTAGTGGAGTTCAGGTGTTGAGTTAAATGTAGTAGTCAGATGGGAAAAAAAGACAGGTAAATGAACTCAGACAAGATCACACTGAAATCGGGTATTTTAGTAACTTCAGAAACTGGAGAATGATTAAGATGCTTACTGAGTGGCCGTGAACTTCATAGGACTAATATGACCTTTCCAGACCCCTCCGTAACCTAGAGACTTCTGTTTGGTGCATCTGGCTTGCTAATGACTTCTATTTCTACAACGCTGAAGCTCAAGTTTGTACTAGGCCTCCAAAGTGGGAGAGATGCCTAGATGACAACGTAGCTGAGAGACGTGCAAGAAGTTTACAGTTTTCTGCATTTGAGGAGTTTGGGAGGCAAAGGACCCAGGGGTGAAAATGAGTTGTGGTTAGGAGGATATAAATTACTGAGCTGAGAAGTAAAGGGATGTGGAAAGAGAGGTTTAGGGAACTGGAGATTAAATTGAATTATGCATTGGTAATTAACTGGTGGATAGCGCAGGTAAAATTATTGATGGTCTAGCTAACCATGCAGTTCCTTATCGTAGAATCACGTGGTTGGAAGGGACCTACCAGTCTCTTAGTCCAATCCTAAACCATCCCTATCAAATGTGATTCTTCCTTTAGGAAGGTCTGGGGGAATGGGAAGGGAAGTCTCAGAACGAGAGAAAATAAAGGTGTTAGGAAAAGGCAGTACTATTTGGGCTGTATTTGAAGCTCCCAAATGCAGGCTGATTAAAATGCAAAGTCAGGTGAAATGCTGAAAGAAGAAAGACTTGGTTACAAGCTCAATAACTGAATTCTAATTTTCTGAAAGATACTAGACAGTGAGAGGTACTGTGGAAGGAAGAAAAACAGAGGACTAGATGGGGCAGGGGGAAGGTTGGGAAATGAATGGAAAATGGTGGTCTCTGTCGGTGATATAATAGAGACTTGGTGGTGAGGGGGAAGAGAGGAGTTGATGAAAGGGCTTGTGTAAGATTACTTTTTATACAGTTAGAACCAGGACATTTAATAGGGTTTTGCAAACTAAGCAGAGGTAGAAAAAGCTTCAGCAGACAGTGCATGGGGCTACTGAGGTGCTCCAGCTGTAGAAAAAGCTGCAGCCAACAAAGGGCACTCTCTCCAATCTGCACGTGGGACTGCTGATGCCCTCCAGCTGAGAGGAGAAGTCGTGCCCTTTGAAGTAAAAACCACAGCAAATGCTCAAGTGGCTCATCCTTAATTTGGAAGCCTGCTACAAATGGAGCAGATTGTGAACCACACAGATATGAGTTATACGGATTCTTTTCTATTTTAGAGACCTGCCTTCACATCACAGTCACTGAGGCGGGCAACAAAGGCAAAGTAGAGATCCTCTGTCACATCCAAGTCAAGAACGCTACGTAAAATGCAGTGCAATGTTCTCTGCTCTGTTTTGGCCTGTAGAAATGAACTCTTAGCTAAATTGAGGTTTTGTAGGACTATGGTGGCATCCCTCTAATGAGCTCTGCATTTGGTTTGTGCTTTGTGCCTGCACCAGTGGTTTCCTGCGTTAGGTTAGTTGCTGTTGCACCCTACTTCTGTTTACTGACATCGCCTAACATGTCATCTTGTGCAGTGCTAACGTTTTGCTAATTCTGCATTTGTAGCCTTCTGTCTCCTCGCCCGCATAACACGATTCACTGATAGCTGTTCAGACAGAGGTGCCAGTTGATGAGCTGATTTCACCAGCACCTATGCCACAAGGGGCTTCCTGTGCATGAAGTTAGAAACTATGTAGTATAAAGCCAATGTCGAGGATAAACCTGTTCCTAAGGTCTTCTGTGGCTGCAGCAGCCCAAGACACCTGACGGAGCACATACATCTAAAAGAAATATTTACTCCAGTGCCCTATAACTGCTGGAAAATTTGGAAGATAAAGTCCTAAATGAAGGTTACTGGTGCCTGACAAAAATAACCAGCTGGTTACTTTGTGCCATTAGCCAAGTAGTCCTTCTCAGTTGCTTCAGCTGCTCACGAGTCCACATTGCTAAACCCTCATATATGTATCTGAAAACAAGAGTGGTTCCTGCCTGTTCAGTCCGTGCCTTGTGCAGAAAAGAGGCTTATACATAGCTGTGTTGTCTGTTTAAAACGGTTTTTGCACTATTTTTAACAAAGCCCTTGACTAGGCAACTAAGATATTAACCAGCTTCAGCAGATCATGCGTCTGACGGGAACACCCCCTGCATACCTCATTAACAGGATGCCCAGCCATGAGGTGAGACCTGAGCAGAGATAGAGGGGTTGGTAGTTCAGGTCATCACTTCTAGCGTTCGCTGCTTGCATGCTGCATGGGGAGGGCGCTGAGATACCTGCTTGCTACAGCAAGGCTTTTCAGACAAAGCCAAGCCAACATTTCAGACTTTGTGCAGACTAAATGGTCAGTCTCTGGGGCCCAGGGAAATGCAAATTAATTTCAGGTCGTTACTTTGGTTAATAGTTTGATAATTTACCATCAGATAGCATAGAATCCATTAGCTAGTTCTGACAGATTTCTGTATTGCATGTATATGCTTCCAGCCTTGCCTAAACCATGGAGAAAGGTCATCTTTCCCCACTACAAGAAATAGTCTGTGGGTGAGAAGGAGAAAGCTGATGTGTGTAGTAAAATGTCTTGGAGATAAGAGCAGGGAAAGCAGAGTAGGGAGCCAGGACATTTAACAAAGTGCATCAGGGAAACCTGAAAGTGTCTGTATCCTGGCAGCTGGGAGATGTACTTTAACAAAGCATTTATTTCCACAGGCGAGAAACTACATTCAGTCTTTGTCCTACATGCCGAAAATGAACTTTGAAAATGTGTTTATCGGTGCCAATCCCCTGGGTAAGGCTTTGGAGCATTTCTCCTGGGAAAGGGGTTTAGTGGCAGATGTTGCTAAGCCGTGTTTACTGATTTGAGGCTATGGGGTATTTCTCTTGAGTTGACAGGAGTATGGATTTCTGTTTTAGAGGGATTTGGGGAGATGGAAAGGTAGGAACTAAATTCAGTCTTGGCAGTGAAGGGAAAAAGCTGTCATCTATATGGACAACTACTTTTCTACAGCAAGGTGTGTATAAAAAAAAAAAAAATTGGACTGCGAAGTTTGAATACAGTGATCCTTGCTATAACTTATTAACTGCATACTTTAAAACCCTTCACATTTTTAGAAATGAAGAGAGATGGATTGGAAAAATGTACCTGTTAGTGTTTCAGTTAATGCTTGGCTCTGGTTGCTAAAGAGCTGCTGCTTCTTTATGTTGTTACTGCAGTCTTAGGGCACCTATGCACATGCCCAGTGCCTGCTCCAACACGGTCTAATTGGAACGTATCAGCGCAGGCTTAATTAATCACGTCTGCTGGAGTGCACTACTTAGCACGCTCCGGCAGCTGGCATCGCGTGTATTCAGTGTCCTTATGCTTCAAAATGGCAGCCAGGATTCTTTAAAGCTCATTGAATGAGCCTCAGCTAAATTGCCCCCACTGCCATTTTGAAGCGTTTGATGCTGAATACACAAGATGCTACTGGTACCCACCTCAGAGCATGTGTAAAGAGTTCTCAGAAGACTGAAACTTTTTTCTTGGCTTAGTCCCCTCTCTGCTTCAAAGATGCCCCTCTCTGCTTCTTGGCTTAGTCCTCTATTGTGGTTTGTTATCTTAAAAGTAGAATCCAATGCTGTGTGTTGGACTAACTAGTCGTTATTTTAAATTTGTGCTTCTAATGTTTTTAAAATATTGTATGGAAGTTGAATTTTTGCATTCCCAGGGTCCCAATTCTTTTTTTTGACTACAGCATAGTTTAGCAAGGAAGTGCCTCCTGCATCTTGAAAGGAATATTTGTGGTGAGGTTCTCAGAAAAAATACAAACTCCTTTTTAGATGAGGATTTTAAGAACTTGAGTTCTGGAATAGTGTCATGATGGCTTGGTATATGTGTAAAACTCTTTCCTTTTTTCTCTTTCTGTCTTGGGACTTGATAGCTGTGGACTTGCTGGAGAAGATGTTGGTGCTGGACACAGACAAACGAATTACTGCAGCTGAAGCACTAGCCCATGCCTACTTTGCTCAGTATCACGATCCAGATGACGAGCCGGTGGCAGACCCCTATGACCAGTCCTTTGAAAGCCGAGAACTTGAGATTGAAGAATGGAAAAGTGAGTCTTGGGGAGCAACCGAGTCAGATTCCCTCTCTTGCCGGGCACCGGAGCTTACCGTGAAACAGGAGCTCGTGCAGTAGTGGAAGTAGACCTTGAGAGGTGGGAGCACAAGAGGAACTGCTAGAACTGTTGTGTGATTAGGCACCTTTTAATTTTGTTGCCTCTTCACTCAGTGAAGGTCTCTCATACTGTTCCAGTAGCAGGCTGCATCCAGAATGAATGCAGTCCTTGGCCTGCTAGCTCTTATTACAAATACCAGCTCATGCAGGCAGTTATTGTTCATCCCAGCAGAAGTACAGCTTCCCTGCACTCTGGAAAGACCATTATTTTGAATGTTAGCCTGAACTGACGTACACCAACCACTGACTTTTTTTTTTTGTTCAAGTTATTTGTATGGGGGGTGTTTCATTTTGCAACGTGGCTAGGAGGAATCCATTTAACAGCTCCAGTTCCTCAGGGGAGAAATCACTGCTGTCTTTCTTTCTGTTCTAAATCCGTTTCTTTTTTTTCTTGCCTGCAGGCCTCACTTACGATGAAGTCACGAGCTTTGTGCCACCACCGCTTGACCAAGAGGAGATGGAGTCCTGAGAAACTGCCTGTCTTCTGTTTGTCCCACTTCACTGTGAGGGGAAGGCCTTTTCATAGGGACTCTCCAAATATCATTCAAGTGCCTCTTGTCACAAAGATATTCTCCTTGGTGAAGGGGTTTTGTGTGCGTGTGGAATGGGGGGAGGGAGAAAGGTCGTATGTAAACATGCTGCATGCTCTTGTATTCTCTGTACAACCTGGGACAAGCCTCTGAAGTCCTGTTTTGACTGCTTTTTAGCCCTTCCAGAGAGACCATTGTCAACCAGTTTGCACTGCTGCTGAGCAAGTCAGGGAAGCCGATAGTTAATGTCTCATCACACTTGTTGCCATTTAAATGGTTCTCTTGCAGTAAAATGACTTCACAGATCATGGAAGGCTGGTTATATGCTTGGAGAGTCCTCTTTTCTGCAGCAGCGGAGTAGGGGTGAGGGATATCTTTTTTTGTTTCATGCCAGACGGCTGATCTACATCCAAGGTCTCTTCCCAGCGCTGCATACAACAGAACATACAAGCCTGTTGATGACTATCTCTGCTTGATTCTTGGAACACGAGAAGGATTTGTTTGAAACTGTAAATATGTTTGTGCCTTAAATGGATGGAGAAAGAGTCTGGAATTAAGTCTGGAGTGGAATTCAGAGCCTGCTGCTCTTCTGGAAGTGAGCCGCAGGGTAGTCAGGCCCGGGCGCTGTCACCAGGAAACAACCTTCCAAGGCACAGTCCCGTGACCCTAGGTTGGGTATTGCCATACTTCTCCCTCTTCCCCTTCTCTCATCCTGAGGCTTCCCAGCATTAAATCCTGATGGGCACAAGCAGAGGCTGGAGATGATTCTTGCTGTCTGTACATATTTGTGTACTTTATTTCTAAACAGGTGGGGTATTTTTTGCATGTTGTAGCTGTATGTGCATGTAGAGCTACTTGTTGCATTATCTTGGAGGAGGGTACTGGGACAGTAAGTCCGCCAGTGACATACTGTACTGAGTACCTCAGCCAGTGCTGTAGGAAGATCACAGCATCCTCCCTCTTGTTCTGCAACTCGGTGTGAACGTACCTGCCATTCTGGATGCTGTGATAAGGACGGGACAGAAACTCGCCACTCTTTTTGTTCTGGTGTTTGTGGTTTCAGAAAAGAAGAGATTTTTTTGTGGGGTTAAAGTAAAGCAGAGTCTGCAAAAGAGTACATAGAGCCATTTAAGTGCCCAAAGTTCAAAGCAACTTCCTCAAAAGAAACACTTAGAAATGTTGTATGCCAAACAATGAATAAGCACGCATGAAGCCAGAACCTCCCTTTCACTGTTTGTATCTACAGCTATATATACTGCGTAACACTTTATTAAGGTGGGTTTATACCTCATAGGACAAGAGCTTATTGCCTTTTTTTAGGGAGTTGATCTCTGCTGGGAAGAACAGGGAAAGGCAGTATGTTTGAAGCAAAAAAAAAAAAAGTTAATGTATTTTGTTATCTTAGGGCTGCTGGTGTAATGAAATCCCCCTGGTTAGGGACTGGCTACAGAGGGAAGGGTCTGTCAGTATTTTGTGTACTAGAGGTATCCTGGGTAACCTGGATGCCCTTTTTTTAGGGTCTGGAGTGAGAGGTTTTCCGAAGTTCATATATTGGTGGGATATATGTGAACAAAGTGTATGCAAGGAAAAAGGCTTTTGCAGTATTTTGTATCCTGATGGATCTTGGATTTAGGGGTGGAGAGAAGCTGTTTTTAGTATATTTATCCCTATGTATAAAGAGGCAGCACAAAGGGATGCGAGGTAAACGATGAAGCCATCGCTTTCTTAGAACACTTTCCCATTATCTCATCAGGTCAAACCCTTTAGAGAAATTTGGGGTGAGGAGGAGAGAGTTGTTCTTTCATGCCTTGGGTATTGAACCCTGCCCCAGACCAAACAAAATCACCCATAGAAAACCTCCCTGCCCTGCTGGACCTGTAGTCCAGGTATTCAGATGGAAATGTAGATGCACTCTGTAAACCTACAGCAAGATTATTTTTATCAACCATTTTATGTGTAGAAGCAACAGTGTGTTTTCATGCAGAAGTATTGCTAAAGATTTTTAAAACAATAGACATTGCGTGTGTGTGAGTGTGTGTGTGTGTGTGAATGGGAATGTTGAAGTCCAGACTCTAATGGGAGCCCATGTGGCATGCGCTCCCTGTCTTCAGCACAGTGCTGTTTTACTGCCTGGAATTACATTGGAAGTACACTTCAAAAAGATTCTGCTATTTTGTTTCTATCCATGAACCTTGCTGTAATTGGTTATGCCATATAGGATGTCACAATACCACTGGTTTAAAATAAAACCTATTTTTCAGACTTACTGGCCTGCTGGTGCTTATAAACCTGTGCTGAGTTCAATGGTCTGTTTAATGGAGTTAGTTATGTAATGTTTGGATTCATACAGAATCTTTTGTGATGATGGCCAAGGCTCCCGTTCATCAGTCTTGCTTCACTTTGAAATCCTGTGCCCTCCTATCTGGCTTCTGTGGCTCATTACAGAGCCAGGCAGGACCTGACCCGTGAATGTTGTCACCCAGTGAAAGTCTGCCTTCATTTCCTGCTCTCCTCAGTTAGCAGAAATGTCAAAAGTGTTTATCCAACCTAATAGTCCAAGGTTTTGCCGCTGCTATGGAAATGGGCCTTGTACAAATGTGTATCAGTTGTAATAACAACTGTTCACCTGTGCCTTTGTAGAATCAAACTGTCCCCTCTCACACTTTCAACCCTTCCTGTATCTCATTGTACAGTACTTACAACTTAGAAATTTTAACTAGTTTGCTTCAGTGCCCAAGGACCGAGTCTTTTATAGAATAAAACTGAGAGCCTTTGTTCAAAACCACAACTTACTAACATGAACATCAACACCAGCATATGGATGCTGCTTCTTCACCAGGTAAATGGAAGGAGAGACCAGTGCAGAAAACGGAAAACAAAAGCTGCTGGTAGAAATCTTTGCTTTTATATTGTACTTCTTTATTTGAGCTGTGGGGGTGATCAGATTTGTTTTCATATACTTTCCCTAGCTTGGAAGCAGAATTTTAATTGGTTACCCAATTGCTCTTCCTTTCAGCAAACCTGGCTGAATATTGGATGGTTTTTGTTTCGGTTATAGAGCTGGGCCAGCACTTGATTCCTGATTGGGTTCAAAGAGTATTAGATCAGCAAAATGACTTAAGCATTGCAAAGCTTGGTGCCAGGCTTCTAGGCACTGTCCCCTCATGGCATCCAGTTAAACACCGAGACATCCATGTATGCCCCAGAGGAGTTAAGCATGTACAATCAGGATCCACAAAAGCCAGCACACTGAGTGGACAGCTGTCTTAAGCTACCTAAGAGAGCTATGGGGCCTAAGTCGTGTCCCTGGCAGAGAGTGTGGCACCGAACTGTAGGCTGCGGGAAAATACTCCCTCCACCCAAGAGTCTCAGCCATGAATTCGAGTAAGACAGCTCTTCACAAAACACAGCTGGATGCCCTGACCCATTTATCTAAAAACCTAGGGCATAGATCACTTCTCTGGGGAGCAGGAACCTTTTTGTTTTCTTCTGGCTGAGGGGAGTTGCACCCACATCTCTTGCTACCCAGGAAAGTCTACCTGCCAAGGGATAAGGTATTTTGGAATGGCTCATGCTCAGTCATCCTGTGGAAGCTTTCATTTCGTATTAATCGCCTTGACTGGCACCTGTCTTTTCTCCCAGCTACTCTGGGAGACGCGGGTCCCGGGCAGGGCAGGGATTCAAGCCCAGATCTTCCCCATTCGATTTTTATGGAAGGAAGACAACCAGCCCCTCTTTTCCCCCATGCACCCACTACAACTTGCATTGTGTTAAGTTTGCTGTGAGAGTGCCTGCAAGATTTGGTTCCTGCAGGTCAGGTAGGTGGAGAATCCTCTTTGTTTGAATCCAGCAAGTAGGTATAAGGAAAACATGTCTGGACTTCAGTGACTTCATCTGCCTAATGGGAGATAATTAGGCATGCAGGGAACTTAACAAGTGAAAACAAATCACATTCAGGGGTAGGCAACAGCTGAGCTGGAGATTTGAAGACCTAATTTTTGGATTTAAGCAGCTGCCAATTCAGGCACGCTAGTCTTTTTGTGACTCTTGGCCTTCAAGATTTATTTTGTTATCTTGTCTGGTTTTTTTTTGTTTTTTGTTTTTTTTAAAAGGAGGAAAAGAAGTCTGGGCAGGGAGGAATTACATCCCAGATTAATTTACTGTTCTTACTCTTCATCTGTGCTCCTGTCTTAAAAGCAGTCTGTGGATGCCGAATGCCAGAATGCCTTCTTTTTCGAGGCAGTGGGAAATTGCAGCACGCTGAAAGTCAGCCAGTGAGCTGCTGTGCTTTTAATGGACTTATTTCCTGATGGCCTGACTATTGTTGGAACCCCTTGAGCCTTGACAGTGTATGGGTTGTTGCAGAAGACAAACAAATGTAATGCATCACTTTTCTTACACAAAACCTAGAAACAACATTAAAAATTAACGTATTTTTTGTGTGTTTGTGGGATGGGGAGAGGAATAAGGTTTTTTTTGTTTGTTTTTTTTAATGTAGCAAAAGGTTCTGTTCTAGGACTGGTAATACATAGAAATGGCTTTGGAAAAAGGGGCTGAACGTTGGCCTGCCAGTTGTATACAAAGAGCTAATTGGCATTGGAAGATAATGTTCAGTAATAACCAGGTAATGCACATGGAAACGGCTTCTTGGAACCATATCTGCACTGCTGGACTCTGCATGAACTGTACCCACTTGGGGAGAGGAGGGAGGGTATGTCACTAAGCTGTTGTAGTGGTCAGAAAGCAATGTAGACCAGTGGGAATCAACCTTTCTGACAGGCATGCCACAAGTTAGTCCCACACCCTCCCCAAATGCCACTCCAAACCCTTCCCCCTGCCTACTCCACTGCTCTGCTTTCTGCTCCTTCTTGCAGCTGTACTGCCTGTCCCCTTCCAGTCATGACATGGTGGCATGTGCTGCAGGCTGGCCACCCCTGTTACAGACTAAGACACAGGATGGAGAATGTCAGAACATGTAGCATGCAACTTTGAATACTTTGTGCCATTTTTGTCAAGTCTCATGTGGGCTGGGGGTTCAGAAGGAGAAGAGGTTCAGATGCAAGAAATGAAAATGGTTAGAAATGTTATGGGACATCCAGGAGACACGTCAGGAGCAATGGGACTATGTTGGGAGGAAGGTAATAAGAAAGAGCAGGAGTTCTTTAAAAAGATCGTAGGTAAGATAAATTGTGGTTGCTTTGGTTCAATGCAAGAACAAGGGCACAGCCAAAGACATCAAATGATGGATTCAGTGCTGATTAAATGAAATACTTTTTTAAATGACATGCAAAATTAATCTGTGCAACTCCTCGGGACTAGTTTTTATGGAGACCTTGAAGTTGATAAAAGGTAAAGACCAATTTGGTGTTTTTAGGAATGTAAATGAACAGTCTTGTGGCACTGAAGTGTTTTAGGAGGGTTCAATGCTTCAGGGAATAAACTCAGAGGAGGATGCTTTGCTTATGGGCAGGTCGTTCTACTGCATGAAGTTTCTTGGACCTGCGTTTGAATTATTTGGTGCTGGACAAGATGGACCATTGGTCTGATGCAATCAATACCTGTTCTCCAGCAGCTTCTTGTGGAGACCTGTTTTAACTTGATGGGGCACAGCCTGATGAGTGTACACATGCAGTTTGTGGCACCTCAGACCAGTTCAAGGTACCACAAACCGCACCTGCACCCATTTGCTGCACTGCTAATTTGCAGCGCAGTGCGGTTTTTAGCACTGGGAGATCCTGGTGTTGGAAAACCCCACCATTGAAAAAAGCAGTATGGCACACATGGCGGCAGTGTGTTCTACCAGAAAGGGAGCCTGGCTGGCCAGAGCCACTTTCTGGTTGCTGGCCAACCTCCAAGCAGCTGGCTCAGCACTACTGCTGCCCCAGGAGTCGCCCAGGTAGGACAGGTGGGGCACCGCACAGGTGCTGGCCCCAGCCTCCCCTCCCCTACCTAGGCCACTTTGCCACGTGCCGGAGCATGTGTGCAGGGGCGTCTGGGGACAAATAGCAGCGTTGCTATTTGTCCTGCGGGAAATACATGCCCCTGCATGTGCATGCTCATCAGGACGTGCCTTTAATCGTTAAGAGTTCACTGCTCTCATTCCTTCATTGCGTGGTTCCTACACGTTTCGTAGTTGTGTGGATTGTTTTAAAAAAAAAAAAAAAAGCAGTTTTCCCAAAGTTTTAGAATGAAAAGCCAACGCACAAAAAGCTTAGAACAGCTCCCTTGGTAATAATTCCTCCTTCTTCCATTGCAGATGGAAATCAGGTGCAAATTGCAACAGCTTTAAATATGTGACCCCTTCAGGTGCTTGTGCTGCCCTTCTGCCTTCCTACCTTAGTGTTTTACAAAATTCAAGACAGCAACAACCAAATACACACCGATTCTGAAAGCAATCCTCAGTGGCAGGACCTTGGCAGTGCCCTCATCCCCCTGCTTGGCCTGATAAAGGGTTTTTGATGTTTTGGGCATTATGCCTGGCAGTTGTCCATGAGGGCTGTTCCCTGCCTGGCGGGGTTTAGACAGGGATGAGCCTACTTTGAGCAGGGGGGTTGTATTAGATGACTTCCTGAGGTCCCTTCAAGCCCTACTTCTCTGATTTTATGATCCCTGTGATGTATCTAGATACACTTCCCATTTCAGAATAATGATTTTGAAAGCAAATTTTCTTCCGGGATTCCCAGTGTTTGAGGCTAAAAGCTCAAAGACATGTCTATAATAATGTACCAACATAACATACCCTCTATAATATATGCTCATGCACAAAGACTAATAAGCCTTTCAAAGCTTATGGATTATGTCTATTTTTGTATATGTAGGAGGCAGTATTTCGCAGTATGAAGTGCAAACAAGTAAGACGTGAGAATGCTAAGAGGGGGGCACCATCAAGAAGAAGCGAATCCAAACAGACTTAACAACGTAGAACATGAGGAGTTCTGGCATTTGTAGCATATTTAAATAAATGTTGTAGTATGGCTAACCTGAGGCTCATGCCTCTGTAGAAAAAAAGTGTGCAGAGCAAACTATGGAGCTGTTGTCTTCAAGGGAACAGTCTGAAGCAGGCTCCAAAGACACTTTGCTCTAAAGAACGAGTCTTGCTGTTTCACGATCACATTTAGTATTGGTGTGTACAGACTAAAAGCTGGACAGATGCTCTAAGGGTTTCAGTTGCCCTCATTTAATAAAGCACTGGAGCAGTTTTGCAGGTGTCTTCAAGGGGCAAGTCTGAGTTGGGCTACAAAAGCTCTGTCCCACGGAGCTTCTAGCAAAGAGTCTGACTGAATGGTCAGCAGGATGTTAGGAGAAGTGTAGGAAGGATTATTTAGGTAGCACCTGGTGGTCACTGCCTCTGGCAGGACTTGTGGCTGCAACCAAAGCACCGCTTTACGCTTATAAAACCAAATGGAAGGGTGGCACATTCACTAGATCCAAGAGCTCATCATGCCACGAAGTCTCTGCTTCCAGGAAAACGGCCTTTTATATGAGGTACATTGTTTTACTGGTGGCTCAGAAGAACTTGGCAACATAACTGTTCTTTGGCTCTCTATGATCAGAAAAGCTAAGGCGTTAGACCAGACGCAAGGACCAGAAAGCGTGCGTGGCTGTGGCTTCCTGAGGTCTTGTCTGGCCAAATTAAAGCCAACGTGCCAAATAGCACTCTAAATGCATACAACCTACACCGCGAGGCAGCAAATGAGATGAGCTGCATGGAGGCAGGAGAGCAGTAAGCATTGCTGGGAGCTAGAATGATCCTTGCTGAGCTCTTCTTCAGACTGCAGTCAAAACTGATTTTGAAGGGCAGGGAGGAGCCCGGCTGCCTGGCAGAGGTACATATATATGATGCCACCAAGACTGCTTTCAAGTCACAGGAGTGCCCACCTGCGCTCTGCTGCCAGCCTGGGCCCAGGAGCTTACCAGAATAATGACCATAGCTCACTAATCCATTAGGTATTGCCGCGGCCCCTCAGACTTAACTGCCTCACGTGCTTCCTAGTCTCCCCTTGGTCTTCTCTCCAAGGTCTTGAGACTTCAGGCATTTCTTCGTGTACTACAGAACTGTCCCCTGGTGTCAGCTGTGATCATCCTGGCTGCTCTGGTGTGGGCTGGTCCCTGCAGGTCTCTTCTTACTGGGGAAGTGCCAGTACTGATCAAACAGCTTCCTTGGAGCAAATTGTTTCAGAGTCAGCAGATCTCAAAACCAATGATGCCTCATCATCACCTTTGAGGATTGTGCCCATCCCCGAGATGTGGAAGGGCCCAGTCCTTCCGATTCTCTCCACAGTCTGCTTCATCTTGGCCACTTGGCAGCTGATTAGCGAGTCCCTCTATCCCCTCCCAGACTCCAGAAAGGCTTTTTAACTCTAGTTGTCTTTTTGTCTCTGCATCCTGCCATGCCAAATTGAAGTTTACAACAGCAGGCAGAATCTCTGAAGCTAATGGCTACTCGCACTGGTTGGTTGTGTTTTGTTTCAAGCATCCTTCTAGGTGTTCCTATCAGAGAAGTCATGCTTTTGATTAGCTGTGTTCCCTGTCCTCAGCTTGTGGTGAATTCAAGCATTATGGCATCTATTAAATATTTGACTACCCCCTCCGAGTTGTACAGTCTTGCTCAGTAACTAGGTCGCCAATCAATATTTGAAGGGAGCTCCGGCAGCATTTGTAACATGATGATTACACACCACTGTTTCTGCCCCTGGGATACTCCCGTTTCAACTTATCCTTTGCACAAGTCAGTTCTGACAAATGTTTGTATTATGTAGAAAACTGTATTTTCCTCCTTCTCCCTCTGTCTGGCCAAGCACAAAAAAAGCAGCTCTCAGTCTCTGTGCATCTACTTCATTAGGAAAGCTAAAGTGAAGCCCTGGGACTGGAAAGATCCCGAAGATATCTGGCTTTTTAGGCTGGGTGAATCAGATGCCCCAGTATCTGCAGGATTAGGAGTTCAAAACTTTCCCTCTCTCCAGTCAGAAAAAAAATGTGACCTGAACTCCCTCCCTTCATGCAGGACCCAGTGCAGGGAAAGCGGGCAGCTTTTGGTATGAACTTTGGTCCAAATCTGGCCTCTACTTCTCAGCTGGAGTGACCAAAAACATGCAAATATTAATTGACCTGTTCAAGCAAAGACTGTGCTGAGGGCAGACAGATGCAAGAGCATTATGGCCTAAGGTTCCTTTTATTCAAGGCTCACGTTGCACATTACAAATAGAGTAGACCTCATTAACACCCTCTATGGTAGGTCATTATATATATATTTAATAGAGGTGGGGAAGCACAGACAGGGAAAGAAGTGATTTGGTTGGGGTCATACAGACAGTCAGTGGCCAAGCTTGAACTAGACCCCAGGTTTCTTGGCGTCCACAACACAATCCTCATCCACCTCTGGAAGAATCTTGATTTTTACAGGACCTGATGTAACAACATAAAGGAAATTTTAAATGAAGGGCGAGTGCACTTGTGGACAAGGGGGAAGGTTTCAGGAATCCAGAGATCCCCAGTGTGAATAGCAGCTTCTGGTTCCACATTTTGCAGGCACCTGCCAGCTGCTGCTCAACTGCTTGGACAGGAGAGGACTGGGAAGTGCCTTATGAGATAGAGGTGTGTCCAGCCTGGAGGACTTCGCTCCTCCCTCCTGTAGAGAGGCCCCACAAGTACCTGTATGAGGTAGAGGTGTGTCTGTGAAACCTGATGCCTCGTCACTGGGCTGATGTGGGGGCGGAGGGAGGAGGGACGTATACCATCCTGCACAGGGCAGTTGAAACTCGGGAAGGAAACTGTCCAGGACTGTCCTCCCAGGCAAAAGGAACAATTAGGGAATTTTGCCTCCCCCTCGTCTCCCCCCAGAAGCATCAGTGTAGTCCTGTGCGCTGGGAGGACGTCACTCCAGGACCCGGGAGACCACGAACATGTCAAGGAGAAAAGGGTTCTACAGACAGGAAGTAAACAAAACCGTCTGGGAGCTGCCCAGAAGATACACGTCCATCATCCCCGTGGGATCTGGGGCTTATGGCTCTGTCTGGTGAGTGGGTCTTGTTTTTCCTTGGTCCCAGGGTCCTGGCAAGTGGGGGGGGAACGAATGGGGTGGTCAGAGCTTAAAGCATGGGCTCATGGGAAGAAAACAAGGGAGGTGCCTCCTTGTGCTCCACCGTTGTGAAATACGTCTGCATGTTAGGCGAAGAAGATGACTGTTGTAACTTCTTTCACTTCCAGCTTGAGCAGCTGTTAGTTTGCATGTTAGGGCATTTACTGCCTAAAGAGCTGGGCCTCCCTGTTACACAATCGGTACGCTTTCTGCCGGGGCTACCCCAGATGACAGGGAATACAGTCTCGTCCCGTAGGTTTGACTTGACTTGTTCAGCCCCTCTCTTTCCCTTCTCTTAGCGGTGACCAGGATACAAGTGAGGCAGGGCTAATAGTGCCAGAAGGCAAAAGTCTGTTTCCAGCAGTGATACTCTTTCCCCAAAAAGGATTTGGAGACATGCACAGACTGTCTCTCATTCCCCAATGGGAAAGGGTCTCTCCTGATGAAGCAACACAGAAGGGTTAAGTTGGACATTAGGAAAAGTTTCTAACTGTAAGGATAATTAAGCGTTGGGACAGGTGACCTGGGGAGGTGGTGGAATCCCCTTCAGTGGAGGTCTTCAAGATTAGGACAGACATCTATTCAGGATGGTTTAGGGCAGAGGTGGGCAAAATGTGGGCTGGATGCAGCCCGCCAGGCCATACTTTCCAGCCCATGGAGCCCCTAAAAAATTTAGAAAATTAATATTTATCTGCCTCTGGCTGCCTGTCAAGTGGCCCTCAATGGCTTGCCAAAACTCAGTAAGCGGCCCTCCACCTGAAATAATTCCCTGCCCCTGGTCTAGGAACACTTGATCCTGCCTCAGACCAGAGGTTGAAATAAGAAAACTTCTTGAAGTCCCTTCCAGCTCAACATTTCTATGTTAATTCAATATCTAACAAGCTACGTTATTTCATATTAATGCAATCCCTCATCAGTGACACCCTGGAATCTATTGATGATGAGTTCTCAGACTGAATGAATAAGACCACACAAAGAGCACTTCAGTCACTATTAGTCAAACCGGCTGAACAAAGGCAGCCGTGACACATGTGAATGTGTATGGTTGGATTCTGCTCAGTTACGCTGCTGTAAATCTAATACAACTCCACTGATTTCCATGTGGATGTAAACTTTATCCTGTGTCCCATGCCATGAAAGGAAGAGAAGTATTCCCTGTTCTAGGTATTCTGCAGAAATGTTCCTCAGTTGTCAGAACAAGGATTATGAAACACCCTTGCTTCGCATCCCAGGGCCACTGGATATGAGGTTGCGCAATGGTGTTCACTTCTTTATGGCATGTAAAGTTACACTGGAAGGGTTGCTTCTGTTCCTCATTTCTTATATTAGAAATTGTATTTCTCTAAGACATGCTAAGGAGACGTTTAGGTAGACAGGAAAGGCCTGGCTTGACATTTTGGATCTTTGTGAAGGTTTTAAAGATAGAGGGGATGGGAGAGGGAAGGAGAGAGGGATACATCTTTTGGAGGGTTCCTTACACATCATAAAGAAATCAAAACACAAATGAAAGAAATATGATTCTGGTCCCTTTTAAAGAAAGGTTCTCAGCGACTGTAGAAATTCCCAGAAAAAGGAGCTAGATACAGGTGAGTAAGTCAAGTGGTATCACTATTACCTGTTCAATGAATGCTATACTATAGGCTCAATGTTGGTGTTCAATTCCTGGGGGAAGCATGAATGGAAATGTAGGGAGTTAGGATTTGCTGTCCTCTGCTGGGAACCACTGGGATGTTTCTTTCTACAGTACTGATGTAGAGTGCTCTTGGAACAGCTTCTCTGTGTTCTTCCAGGTGTTTAAAATGGACAAAAAAATGGAGCAATTTATTAGAACTTGGTATTGGGACTCTTGACAAATCAACAGTCATCCCAGCAGCGATAGGTCTCATAGGGATCACTTTTGCTCCCTCCTTCTAATACCTGAAATCCGCAGAACCTTTGTTTGAAAGAACGCAGCAAAGAAAGCTGTCTAACATACCCAACACCAGATGCACCAGAAGCTATAGTTCACACTGGTTATCCGGCTAACTGGTTCCCACCCCATTCATTTCAACTGGATTGAACAATAAATACAACCTGAAGTCAAGTGTGAATGTTATACAGAAAATCCTAAAATTATATCAGAAAGACTTTCCCATGTTGACAGGTTTGTGGACAGAGGGGTTAACTACCTGTTTCACAGGGCAGAAGCTACTGCACGAAGGACAAATTAACTCTAAGAATAAGAAAGTAGCCTTGGGAAATATTTAAATATGTGATCCATTCAGTCCTCCCTTATCCTTCTTACTCCCCCAGAGTAGCAGCTCCACAAAAGACATCTGCTGGAGTCTGACTAGAAGTACTAGGTGAGGCTTACCTTTCATCATCACAAGAGGGTTTTCTCCTGTCATCCCCTCTTCAGTACTGATTCCAGCTCATTTATTTATTTCACCCTGCTTTTTACCTTCACTCCATCTGCAATTGAATCAAAATTCTGCCATCAAATGATGAGCTTGCACCCTCAATGCCTGAATTGGTGCTATCTTAAGAGACATTAATTCCTGAACATGAAACTCGTTCATGTGAAAGAGACAGGTTCTGCTGCATAAATGAGTATCGGATAGTAACAATGTTTTGCCTCACTCCATTAAATGCTAAACTGCAAAGGAATAATTTCTTCGCCAAGAGCACCTTAGAGTGGCTGATTCTTGCTCAGATGTACGTACGATTCTGTTCTGCAAGTATTAAGTGTTTGGGAAATGTGCTGAGTTGGTGACTCTCGTGAAAAAGCTCAGCTTCCGTAAAAGCCATGCCGTTTTGACACTAGAGCAGAACCATCTTGTAAGCCGAGCTGACCAAGAACTTTCTGGAGGTGCTGATACTTGTAGTCAAGCCAATTAAATGAATTGTGATGAGATGGAAAAGAACAGAAAGAGTCCAGATAAAACCATGGGGTGCGTCCAGGCAAGCGTGGATGTTTGTTTCCCTGGGGACCTTGTGCCACTGCTGCTTGTCCCCAGGGAATGCCCATGCCACACGTGCTCTGGCATGTGGCAGGTTCCCTCACGTGGGGTTGGGGAGGCTGAGGCCAGCAAACGTGCTGGCCCCAGCAGTCTTATTTAGGGTCCTGGGGGCCTCCTGGGGCTGCAGCCATGGCAGGAAGCCTGGCTAGTAGCTGGAATGTGGCTCCGGCCAGTCAGGCTCTGGTTTTGGGCAGCACGGGCTGCCGCCACACACGCTGCCCCGCTTTTTTTCAGTGTGTTTTTTTTTACCCCAGGATCACAAAAAAACCCTTGTGCTTCTGCATGTGTGGTGTGTGGCACCATATACTCAGTGCCGTAGCAACGAAGTTTGGTGCCCAGGACAAAGCCCACAGTGGCAGCCCGCCCTTGCCCTGTGCACAGATCTGGGGGGCACATGCCGCCCCCATGCTTGCCTGGGAGTACATGCAGCAGTGGGAGCCACCCTTCCCCTGTCCCCATGCCCCCCTAATGTGCTGCTTGAGGCTCTGTTCTGCACCCTGCTCAGGCTGGGCAGCGCCTGTTAGCACTCCTTTGCTTTGGCGCCCAGGACGGTCACCCCATTGCACTTGCGCCCCCCCCCCGGCACTGCACACACAGCGCCCATCTGGACCCAGCCATATAGGCCGAAGGATTCTGTGGGACACCCTTTCAATTCAATGACAGCAGTTCTATTAGAGACTGACTAGATAAAGTATAGACAACAAATACAAGGTAGCGTGAGTGAAAGTCTAATTTTGTTCCAAAAATGCAAGGCTCACAGACTAAACCATTGAACATATCTGATACAGCATGCATAGGGCGAGGACCGACACTCATGTAACACACCAATCATTCAAAGTTTCACAAGTCTGATTGCACAGGAAACAGACAATGGAGAAATGCAACACATTTTTGCTGACGGTACTTGCAATGTCAGAAAGGACTTCCTTTGGCTTACAAAGCCCAGCTGCATCTTGGATGAAACACAGCGAAAGGTTGATTAAGCTACCCTCTAAGTGTATGGTTCTGCAAATGTATGGGCTTGGGTTGTGACAGGGCCCAAAAATGGAGTTAACCAAACCCCATCACTAGCAGGACAAAGACCCCCAGCATCTTATGCCCAAACAGCTAAGTGTCTAGGGCACTTATCACGAAACCAGAGGGTCTGTAAATATTCTCCTCCCTGCTTTGCTTTACAGAACAGAGTTGTTATATCACTGAATATATGCATGCAAGACAAAGTAGCGCTCTCAAGTCCAAACCAGATAAGTCTGACCTACTTGTGGTTAACAAGCAAGTTAAGGGGTGTAACAGAGGTTTGATGCAACAGATCTTTACATAAAAATGAAGATAAATTTGACAAGCTCCTTTCCAAGGTAAAACAAATGAGAAGTGATACTGACCTAGAAATTCCAGTGCTCCCAATTATCAAACATCAGTAAAACCAGCCAAAGATGTCATCTAACTCTCCAGGTACAGCATTTTTAAAGACAATTTTTGTTCAGTTTCTTCCCAGTTACCGATGCTTTTGCCTCTGCAGCTAGATGATATATTTGGACTGTCTAGCAAAGTCAGCCTGAAGACTTACATCTCAGCTTCCTTTCTATATAAGAAAAATGGACCTACTGCTAACTTCAGTCTCCAACCACTATTTATGTATTTGTCTGATGAGAAAGATTTAGATCCAGATTTACAATAATACTGAGGCACCCAAATGTGCTGATAGGCATTTCGAGGGACTTACGCAACACTGGACTGCATTTTTAAAGGTCCTTAATACCTTTGCAGGTACCTCTTCTGTAGTGAAAGCCACCACTGGATGGAGGAGACAGGCACAGAAGGAAGCCACACACACATCCATAAACTCAGCATAACCCTGTCTTTTTCCTGATTGCCCCTGTTCTTAAGAAGTGTTGCTATTTGCCTGTTGCCACCAGGGCATCTTCTTTTATCACTCTTGCTTCCCAAAGAAGTCAGAACACATCATGACTGAGAGCCATTTAAAATTAGCAGATGCATCAAGAGCCGGCCCCAGACATTAGCAGCCTGATTGAAAATCCAACTGACTGCTTTGCGAGTCTGCCAAAATCCTGGAAAAATACTGTTTGTCTGAACCATTAGTTATAGAGCAATTACTGCATTTTATACTCCCAGCTGATTTCCATAGCATCTGTTGTAGATCCAAATTCTGGGTCTACTACAGATGCAAAGGAAAGAACCAGGGCTGGAACCCGTCCGAGTGAGCAAATGGGAGCGTTGGGGAAATCATCCTTCTCTTCAAGAAATGATGCAAGAATAGGGGCGCTCTGTTCATAGACAGAAACTGGCTTTGGGATGAAATGTGCAGAGTGATAACATTAAGCTTCCCATGGGCTGCTCCATTACCAGCCACAGCAAACAATCTCTATTGATTTACAACCTCCAAGTTTCTTACAAGCTGAGATAAGGAATTCCAAAGCAGCAGGGAGTGTCAACCCAACAGAGAGGTTTGCTCCAGAAAGCCCTTCCCACCTCTCCCCTCAGTTAGCAGCTGGAAGCTGTCAGCCTTAACATACAGGTAACCTTTCCCAGAGGTCAAGTGTGGGCCAGCTTAGCTGAACTGCCTCATGATGCTCAGTAGAGAGACTCCTCTGCAACGTCCTATATCTTGAGAAATCCTGGAAAGAATCCAAACAATTACAGCAATCTCTGAAAGAAGCCTGGTGGTTTTTTCTCTCTGTCCACTTGCTGGTTAAATCTAATGCCCAACTTCTTGGCAATTCTGCCAAAGAACTTCAAAAAGGAGTGCGAGTGTCACCTTAACACACTGGTTCCCAACCCGTGGGTCGCAACCGCAACTGGGATCACAACATCGGCAGCTGGGGCCGCAATAAATGTGCCCCAAGAGTTCTGCGCCCATAGCAGGGTGTGGGGCTGAAGCTGGGCTGGGCCAGATCTGGGCAGGAGCCGCCTCTGCAGCCCAGCAGGTGGGACCCACTGTGGGAGGGAGTGCTGTACCAGCAAGGCCACCACAGTGAGGAGTTGTGCCCATCCTGCTGCTGAGCGAGCAGGGGGTGCCTCAGCTTGGCAGCCATGGCAGCGTGGTGCTCCCTCCCTCCCAAGCCAGGTCCTTCCCACTGGCCCGTGGAGCCCCCAGGGGCAAGGCATCAGGGTGGGGAGCTCCAAGCCTGCAGCGGGCAGCCTGCATCCCACTCCCACCATGGGCTCTGCTCTGACAGCGCTGCCCGTGAAAGAAGGGACGGAGGGATGGGGGGCTGTGGGGAAGCCGGGCTCTGCACTTAGCTTCAGCTGCAGCAGCTGCCACCTCCCATGGGTGATAGTTGGGGCTCAGGCGCTGCTGGGGGGCTGTGACTTGGGGGTTCGTCATCTTCAAAGCTTGGGACCAAACCTGGAACTCCAGTGTTCTAATCCTGGTTGTGATAACACCTCTCTTTCTATCCCTTGCTGCTTCCATGGCTATGTCTTTAAACCAGAGACAATTCCTTTCTGATAGGTATGCTGAGATTTAGTGCTTTGAACAGGAAAAGGACTTGAGTGCTAAATACTATTCACTCCCTTCAAAAGTGCATTTCTCTCCAGTTCTAAACACCTAAAACATAAACTTTTCCTGTTCAGAACACTTTACAAACATAAATTCATAGATTAAGGCCAGATGCTACCATACAGTAACAGCTGCGTCAAGTCTGTAACTTTGGTTTGCATTAGAGAACACCACTTAGAAAAGTGGCCTGGTCCCACTTAAAGTGAAGGAATACCCACCACATCCCAGATAAGTTCTTCCATTTATAGTTACTCTTATCCTACCTTAAGTTAGCCACATTAATGTTAAGTTAGGTAGAAGGCAGGGCAGGGCGGCACCTTAGGGACTAACTGGTTCAGAGAGATGCGAGCTTTCATAGATGACCTACCTTATGCATCTCTGAACCAGTTAGTCTTTAAGTTGACACCTTGCTCTGCCTTCATCCAGCCTTAAGGTAGGCAGGTGTTATCAGTGTCTCTATGTTAAAAATTAGAAAGTTAAGGCCTGTTTCTGCTAGCAATGCTGCGGAAAGAACTGAAGTACAGTGCTAGCATATGCAGGCCCAGCTGCACATTTGTGTACATAGTGGAAAGAGGGAGGGAAGGGAAAACACCCCTCCTCCTTATCAGCTCCAGCTTCCAAAATCCATGCTTCCCTGTTAGGTGACTTGAGATTGCACAGTATATTGGACCCTGTGAGTTAGAACCATTTCTATGTTTGCCACAGTTCAGCCATAGATAAGAAAACAGGCGAGAAAGTGGCCATCAAGAAGCTGAGCCGCCCATTCCAGTCTCAGATCTTTGCCAAGAGAGCATACAGAGAGCTCATGCTGCTGAAACACATGCAACACGAGAATGTGAGTACCCGCTGCTCTGAATTTACCCAGAAAAGGGACCTCAAGGAGCAGCTCCCCAGGTTCTCAACATTTGAATCATTGCTTTGCCCAAAGATGAAGAGTGACCCCAAGAAGAAAACCCCCCATAGTGTTCCAAAAGGTGGAGCAAGGTGAGGTTTTCCTGCTAACGGGCATCAAGCTCACCTGTGAGAGCATCCTCTTTTGAATCTGGAGCACCATGCATTTGCTGTGGTTGTTCAGTCTAGAGTTCTTGCCACCCAAGCACTGCTTCTGCAATGGGGTTGGACTTGCGATGGGCTCCTTAAGATGCATGTAAGAAGGGAATCAACCCTAAGACTTATTAAAGGATTTCTAAATTCCTCACTTGGAATCCTGAACTGTCACTGACATGCGACTCTTGAACTGAGGTCTGATACAGAGGATGCCTGTCCTCCTATATGTGTGTTTTCAAGGCTTACATGTTGACCTCACTTGTCCTGCAGGTCATTGGATTGCTTGATGTCTTCACCTCAGCCACCTCTTTCAGTGGATTCCAAGACTTGTAAGTTTGTGGCTTTTTCCCAAGTGTTTTGAATTCCTTATGTTCAGTCATTGTCCAGGACAACTGCAGACATACACTTGAAGGAAGAATAGTGTGCCACCCTGAAACACAATGACATGAACTGATTAAAAAGAGGCCTATCTGAAGCCCAAAATTCCTAAAGAAGTCTATACAAGGAAGGTCAAAAGCACAGATCAAATCTAGTTACTAAAATCGCTAAGGGAAACCTAAGCAGCTCATGCACGTCATATTGTGTGCACATGTATCGTGCATGTAATTTCTTGTAATTGAAATAGCAAGATATAATGGTGATGGGCACATAATGTTCCCAAGAAAGAATTACATGCGTTAGAACAGTGATTTTGTGATGCTGGTGTATTAAAAGTCACAATAAAGGAAGAACGTTATGGATGAGAACGTAGGCTATTAGAACGGAAAGAGTCAGATTCTAATCTACCTGTTGGTAGAGTCAGCATGATCCTGGTCCACCCTGCTCAAGTCCTTGAAAAAATCTAAATGTTAATACTTCATCATCCGAGCCTTAAGATTAAGCTGCAAAAAGCAGCAAGCAGAAGGAATATGGTATGGTCTGGGGATAAATTTGGAAGCCAGGACAGCAGTTTTGAAAGACCCCCTTTAAAAACATTAAGAAGCTCCAGACAGTAGGTAGTGCAGAACTGTCTGGATGTGCACGTCGCTGAGATCTCAGTCAACTGAATCAGGACCTTAAAAGTCTGGCATTGCTTTCATTTGAACTTCACACCCGATGAAAACTAGAGTACAGTGAGCGGAGATGATATTCCAAGCTCAGGAGTGTGCTAAAAGTAAACTGTTGGAACAGGTAACAACTCTAAGATCCTCAATAGTTGTCTTAGTAACACAGTTACACACATGCAGCAACTGGTCTTACCTTCATAGCGAGAACAAGGCTAGCATGGCTTCCTATGTTTTTCTCCTAGACTGAGGGACTTGTCTTACTGCCTTTTAGCTACCTGGTGATGCCATACATGCAGACAGACTTACAAAAGATCATGGGACATGAGTTCAGTGATGAAAAGATCCAGTACCTGGTCTATCAAATGCTGAAAGGGTTGAAGGTAGGTGGGTATGGAAAAGCTAAAAGTAAGGATTGGGGTCTAACAGATTTACCCACTGAATCACCACCTCTTTTAAGAAAAGTCCATACTCTGTATCACCCTTGAGTGGACCATTAGATTGTTGACAGAATACCTTATGGCCCATCATCCTTACAAAAGCAGTACCTCTAAGTTTACCCACTGAAAAAAACACTTTTCTTACTAAACTAATCTGGATCTAGCACCCAGCAATAAAACAGCTTTAGTCTTTACATGGTCCTGGTCATGCCATTTCTTTCTATGAAGGCAATTGATTTGCTTTGTTCAGTTGGCTGAAATGCGAGGGGCTTAGCAAAACTCAGCAGGGTGGCAAGAGGCTTTTTAGCAAATGCAGCTTCTGTTGACTCCCTCCTTTACTCGCCTTTTGGAGAAGAGAGCTGCAATCATTCTCAGTTACTCTATGCCAACTGAGACTGACAGGTCCTGGGAGCCTCCGGGAGCAGCAGCCATGGTGCTCCTGCAGCAGAGAGCCTGGCCAGCAGCCAGAGCTTGGCTCCAGCTGGCCAGGCTCCGGTTTTGGGCAGCGTGTGCTGCTGCCACATGTGCCACCCTGGTTTTTCCCAGGGTCAGAAACACCCCCTGCACTGCAAAGTAGCAGCATGGGGAATGCCAACATGCGTGGCATGTGGCACTGCAGATGGGTCTGTGGTGCCACATACCACACATCTGAGCTTGTCTGAACCCTTTAGGCTTATTTTGGGAATTATGTATGTGTTTGTACACATAATATTGCGTGGAACCTCACAGCGTCCTTAAAAGGATCTCGTGGCAATCCGGGGTGCTACAGTACCCTGGTTGGAAATCACTTTTTTAACCACTGAACTGTTGAGATATTAAATGAATACATCCCACTATAGGACTTTCATCTGAAGCTCTAACAGCACTTTAGAAGCATTAGTGAATTAACTACATAACAACTTTCTCCAGGTCGTTATTATCTCCAGTTTAGAGTTGGGAAAAATCTATGTAGAAATTAAGCGGTTTCCCAAAAGCCATGTAGCACATCTGTGAAGAGCCTGGTTAGAAGCTGTATTTTGGGTCCCAATCATGTGTGCTGGGTGCTCGAGTCCACCTCCTAAATAATCCAGACGAACCAAAGACTTCCACGTGCTCACACTCCTGCTCATTCAGGACTCCACCTAGCCAATTGAGAAGTTGGAGGCTGAATGTCTATAACCGATTTAAACACCTTTCACTCCAGACCAGATATGCCTCTTCTTCAGGGCAGTATTATAATTACACCTATTATGAGGAATTTAATACATGAAATAGGTTTTAGCTACCATTTTAGCTTGCCATTTATCTTTTAGCAGCAGTTGTTTCTCCTCCACAGCTGTGACCTGTACTGTAGAGTCACAGGATTGAGGGCACGGGTCTTGGAGAGGGAGAATTCAAGTTGTTTTTGTCTCAGCAGGCAGACTCCTGCTTGTAACATGTGTTTCTCCTTTGGGGAAAGGAAAGATTTATTGGCTGGTGATCACACTGTGGCTTCCCTTTTTATTGCAGTATATTCATTCTGCTGGAATCATTCACAGGGTAAGTCCCTGTGCTTCATTACTCTAATTTTATTTCCGTTCAGACAGAACCACAACTCAGCCATAAAGTTAACAGCTTCTGCTGGGTCCCTGAACATTGTCTTTGCTTCCCTAAGTACTCCCTAGACTAAAACCCCCTTCTCTTTGGCTGTCTCATTTTATTCCCTCCTGCCTTACATACGCCTGGCTTTGCTCTAATATCTCAGCAATAGTTCGATAAAATGTTACATTTTGTGACACTCCTTAAATGAAAGAGCTCCAGGAAAGAAAGGTCCTTGTAATTTATATGGGTGCTGAACTTATCACATCAGTATCTTGGGTACTGAGTTGCAATCTGACTATTTTGATTTTGTCTGTCTCAGGACCTAAAGCCAGGCAATCTGGCTGTGAATGAAGACTGTGAACTAAAGGTAAGAATAAAGGTGCCACTTTCCAGCCTGTGAGAAATGTAGCATATCGGATAACTGGGGAAGTGCTCCAAGTGCTTGAATCCTGGCATTAATGTGTCTTTGGGTCTCCTATTATATTCTGAGGCCCGATTCAGTGCATTTAAGCACATGGCAGTTGAAGTCAGTGCTTAATATACTTGGCGCTCAATGAACTCCTGTCATTAAAGTTACACATAAACACGTGTACCATTTTGAATCAGGGCCTGGCCTTGGAGTGAACATCCTGCCATGGTGCAGTTACTACAGGTTTCCCTTGCCAACCACAGTTCTGAGTATCCATGCTTCAGAGAAGGGGGGTACAGTCTGAAAATACCCTCCATGGCCCCCCTGGCCCTGCTCATGCCTTGCACTCCCCCTACAGCCTTGCTGGTGCCCCTCACCACCC
>NW_017728934.1:376805-387852 GCF_001723895.1 Crocodylus porosus
TTCCCCCAGCCCCGCCGGTTTTGCCAACCACAGTAACTTTCAGGAACCTAACCCCTGTGGTTGGCCAGGGAAACTTGTACCATGCTGAAGTTCAGTGACTTGCTAAATGCATTCAGTGCCTTACAGTTACTTACATACCAGGAAAATAACCTGTAGATGAAACTAGGGTCAGCCACAGTTCTTCCTCAGCTTCCATCAACCAGAGCTGAAACAGACTGGTTACAATTGTGGACAAAGGCATTTTCAACACCTGCTACAAAGGACTTGTTAGAGCCCTGGTGGATTGAAAGTCCGGCATGCTTTGTGTAATGAGTGTTAAAGTGACTTGGCCCCATCTACTCCAAGGGTCAAGTCAGGTCAAACCGTGCTCAGCTCCATTTGGAGGAAGAGGCCACCTGTTGTCAACAAGCTAGAGATGCTGTCACTGGCCCCCAAGATGCTTGAGCATGCAGGGAATGGGGGAGTGAAAGGCAGTGGTTCAAGAAAGGCGGTGATCTTGCAGGCCTTACAACACTGCATACTCCCTTGAGGCTACATCTAGTTTTACAGCCTACTTGTAATTCCCAGTACAATTAAGACAATCCTGTTATCTCGCGGAACTATACCCTACGTGTCTCCAAGGCAGTTACAGTTTCATTACTATCTGATTGGATCCACTTTCTTTACTCATGGAAATAGATTCACACACACCTGCAGGATTTTTCTTTCCCTTTTCCCCACTCCCCCTGTCTTGCTCCTCCTTTGCTGAGCTGTAGATCTTGGACTTTGGCTTGGCAAGACATGCAGATTCTGAAATGACGGGATATGTGGTGACACGATGGTACAGAGCGCCAGAAGTCATTCTGAACTGGATGCATTACAATCAGACTGGTGAGTTAAATCATTTCAGCTGCGGCTGTCTGGGAATCAGCACTGGGGCCCTGCTTGAGGGCTGGGAGCAATCTCACACAATCCTCCATCTCCTGATTGTTTTTAATTCCTCCTCATCAATGTATCTTCCACAGAAGTTATGAAGCTCCCCGCTAGGAGACAGTCTCAGCTGGACTGTTGCCCAAAGCTTTTGCCTTTGGTACAGCTGAATTCAAAGGTAGCCCAAAAGGAACAGGTGGCCACGTCCAGACGAACGGGGACGTGAGGTATGTGGCACTGAAGACAGGTCTGCAGCACCACACACCGCACATGCAGGCATTCCCTGCACTGTTCCCTTGCAGCGTGGGGGAGCAGGGGGTTGACCCCAGGAGGTCCTGGAGTCAACCCCCCCCCCCCAGAACAAAGCAGGGTGGCACATATGGTGGCAGTGTGTGCAGATCCAAAACTGGAGCCTGGCCAGCTTGAGTCACGCTTCAGCTGCTGGCCAGGCTCCCAGCTGCAGAAGTGCCATGGCTGCAGCTCCCCGAGGCCCCCACGACCCTAGGTCAGGTTGCTGGCCCCAGCTTCCCCTACCCCACCCTGGGCAACCTGCTGCACGCCAGAGCACGTGTGGCACAGGTGTTCCCCAGGGACAAGTAGCAGTGGCATAAGGTGTGCAGCTGCTACTTATTCCCAGAGAAACAAGTGCTCATGCTTGTCTGGACGTGGCCTGTGAGGGCCAAGGGTAGGAATGAAACCAAGGAAGGTCCATCAGAGCTTGACAGCCTATTTGGCTAGCATGGATAAGGCACACCAGTTTCGTAGCCAAAGGCAGACAAAGGGGTGATGTGGCTGGCATCACATCCAGCTACCTTTGGCTCTCACCAGGTCCCCATTTATAGCTGGGTTAAAAAGATGGCAGCCTTCGACGTAAGTCTAGCTTGAACTCACCTCACCAAACCTGTAGCAAAACACCTTCCATCACTCAGATACCATGTTCCTCTTAGCAACTCAGACTAATGGCTAAATAATTCAGCAAGGGTTGCAGTCCTCAGAAGCAAAACACCTCAGTTGCAACTATTTCTTCCCTAACCCCACTTCATTCTTTCTCACATTCCTCTCCGCCTTTCCCTGAATAGTGGACATCTGGTCTGTCGGTTGTATCATGGCAGAAATGCTGACTGGGAAAACACTGTTTAAAGGAAAAGATTGTATCCTTTCAAAGTGCTGCAGATGAATTGGAAATCTGGGGAACAACCGATAGAGATGCTCTGGCTACATGCAAATGTGCTGTTCCAAGTATGCAAGGGTGGAGGTACTAGGGGAAAGAAGTGCAGATGTGGCTTACTGAAAGATAAATCCTGTCCTGTGTCCTATGGCAGGCATAATGTCCCTGAACACAGTAGGCTCAGTGGGTTCTCTTATGTGGGGAGAAACAAAGCAAGATAGGAGGGGGAAAATCAAATGGCACAACACAGCTCTGTGGGGACTGCTGGCACCCAAAGATGGAGGGGTTGGCGCAAGCTTTGTGAACCCAAATGCTCCATGCCAAAATCTTGTGAGAAATTGCCTCTGATTTGGGGGTACTGCAGCCCTGACTCTGTGTTAGTTGAAACAGAGCCAGTGGGAACTAAATTCAGGCCAGGTCTGTGTACAAGGTTTTATCAGCTATGTTGCCATCAAAACAGTGGGAAAGAAACAATGTACCAGGCACCCCTAACTGCTGGAAAATCCCCCATCTAGATGCAACTTGTACCAGTCAGAGTCCTTTTGCTGATACAGCTTAAGTCAACTGTGGATGTGTATATCAGAATATAACTCCTTTTGCCAGTATAAGTCGTGCCTTAACTAGCGGGCTATACCAGTGCAGCTATAGCTGCAAATTTTTGTAATGTAGACTAGCCCTCAGCCTCCTTAATCCTCACTGACTTTCCCAGCCTGTGCACTTGGGCTGCTAACTGGCTCCAGGATTTGCTCCAAAGTGTTCAACCTTTAACTCAGACTCCCAGATCTAGATCAGCTGACTCAGATCCTGAAAGTAACAGGGCACCCAGGAGAGGAATTTGTGGAAAAACTGGAGGACAAAGCGGTAAGAAAAAACTCACCAGGACCAATGCTTTATTTCTGAAGGCATTGCTGGGGAAGCTATGGAAAGATAAGTTGGTACCACAATGTCTTCGCAATGTGCATGGGTGCAGTTAGTAACAGAATCCTTTCTACTCATGCAGCAACATTTCCCATTCTCCTGAGATGCGGGAAGAGTTCCCCGTTTGCCAGGAGGTGCTCCTGGAGGGGACAGGTGTGGAGCACGGACTGAAAGTCAGGACTCCATGGTTCTGCACCTGATGTTGATTCTTTGTGTGACCTTGGGCAAATCATTTCTTGATTTCACTTGTTGCCACCTCAGCTCAGTCATCTTCCAGCCGAGGTTATTTCTGTTTCCTGGGGTAGTTGTGGGGCTCACCAGTGTGTGAGAGCAGCACTTCACGAGAAACAGGCTAAGGAAGTGTGGAGCCTGAGATACTGCTCCCTTAGACACAAACTTTTCTAGTGTACCCTTGCAATTGTCCAATTCAGAAAGACTGCAGACTGTTTTTTCCACCTCTCTTTCAGGCAAAAAGTTATATCCAGTCCCTCCCTAAGATTCCTAAAATGGATTTGTCTCGGCTTTTCCCAAAAGTCAATCCTCTGGGTAAGTCATCTTCATGCCACTTTCTCTCATGCCACCTTCACTCCATGATAACTAAAGCAGGCTGTTTCTCCTGAGGGTTGGCTGTGACTTCTGCTTCCCCCTCCCCTTCCTAAAGCTCCCTGACACCTAACTGCTTGCTGCTCTGCTGCCCCTATCTCTTACAGGGAACCAGTGGTGCCTCTCCCAGTCACTAGCTTTCATCACGGGGCTGAAGGTACTTAGTCATTAAGTGGGAAAAATTATTCTTTAGTGGCATTGAAATAGCATTTTTTCGGCCTTTTGTATTTGGTTTTTGCTTAAAATAACATGCCCCATAACTTTGGGCACTTTTTAAAAAGCAAACATTTCCCAGAATTTTTGTCATGAGTGTAAAGACAGTGTTAACAGCAAATGTTTCTAGGATCTGTAGGTCTTGGGAGGCAGAGGGAGGGTTTGTGCTAAGCACAGAACACGAGTCATTTTGCAGAATCCTGTGATGTCTTGTCTGAGCTCACTTCTTCCTGCAGTCTAAAGAACGTGGTTTTATAATAGATTCATAGATGCTAGGGTTGGAAGGGACCTCAACAGATCATCAAGTCCGACCCCCTGCCTGGGCAGTTAGGAGTGCTGGGGTCAGAGGATCCCAGGCAGATGCCTATCCAGCCTTCTCCTGAAGACCCCCAAGGTATGGGAGAGCACTACTTTCCTTGGAAGCCCGTTCCAAATTTCGGCCACCCTTACCGTGAAGAAGTTCTTTAATAAGAAACAATTCAAATGAAGCTTCTGGGCTTACACAGGATAGATGCAAGCATGCGAATGAAAAACAATCTTGGACAAGTCTAGTCAACTCCTCTCCTAAATTCAGATATTAATAGGTTTGCTAAACTGAAGGTCACTTGTCTGTAGGGGTTGTTCTGGGCAGCAGTGGTGGTGGTGATAGTGGGAAGGGTACAGCACCATACTTACTGTGTTTTACATGGAGTAGATTGCTCCTCCCTTCAGAACTGATATACAGCTCTCAGCATCCAATGCTCGCTCTCGTGCCCAAGCAGCATGGCTTCTTGCCTGGTGGAGTATTACATAATAGCCCCTTCAGGTTGCAGGTCACAACTTCATCTGGAATGAGGACAATCACTCATCATACTGCAGATCTCTGGGCTCCATTTGGCCTGTGGAACGAATGTAACCACTTCTGACTTGAGTTGCCTATAGCCAAACTAGTGCTTTCACATTAGTACCATTTAAGTCAAACAAATAAATAAGCAAGCTCACTTTCTACTGTTTTCCCTTCGAGTTAAGATCCAAAGCAACAAGGCACTCTGAGAAGAACCAAAGAGAATTACATTTTCTGATGCAGTCGGGTTTATTACCCAGGGAAAATATACAAGTGAGCTCTTAGCCGTGTGTCAAATATCTCTCATCCTGATATGTACCTGGTTACTATATTTTCATGGTGTACATTTTGAAAATGAAGCTTCTCCCCCAATGAGCTGTTTATCCTTGCAGGTCATAGATGAGGAAAGAAAAGCCTTTCCCAAACTGAAAATACAATTAAAAAAAAGGTATCAAGCAGTTAAACCCAAAAGGAAACCAGTCTGACAGACGAGTTAATTTCTGAGCTTCCTGCCTTCCTGTTTGCCAACCAAAGTATAGATTACTTTACAGATTACTTGGGCTGATAATACTTTGAGTTGAGGGGGTCAGAAGCAAACTATTAAGACTGAAAGAAAGTTTATCTTGAAATTACTGTTTGTTAGTTATGTTCTTGAAGTGCACTTAGCTTCAACAGCACCATTAGTTTGGTGGCAGTGTCACACCCTAGTCAGATCTTCAGCCTGAGGAATCAACCATCCACCACTGACTCCTTGAATTTACCACTTCTACATGGATGGGAACACTTATTTTATGAAAGTGCTACCCATTTGACTTTTGGCTGCTATTTCAGGGTTTACATTCCAGACATCCTAACCTCTGTTCATCTAGCAATGTGCCTCTCTTTTTGCAGCAGTGGACTTGCTTGACAAGATGTTACAGTTGGATGTGGAAAAGCGTCTTACAGCCACAGAGGCTCTGGCCCACTCATATTTTGACCAGTTTAGAGACACAGAGGAGGAGACAGAGGCACAGCAGTCCTATGATGACACTCTAGAGCATGAGAAGCTTTCAATAGATGAGTGGAGAAGTACGTAAGCAATTTAACTTCTTTGGGTTGCCATCACTCCGTCCATGCCTTAACTTCTCAGCCCCCCAACGCCAGCTGCCTACATACTTAATATGCCAGGTGTCATTCCCATCTTCTTCTTGTCCCCTGCACACATGCTGACAATGCAGTCAGTGCCACTCCCTGTCCTTTGCTTTGGCTTCTGCACCTGTAGAAAACGCTGTTTGCCTGCATCTTTCCAAACAACCTTTTTTGTCTCTTCTCTTCATTTCAGTGTCCACATGCTGAAACCTTATATCTGGTCTCTGGTCCTCAGCACAACACTGCTTTATCCTTAAGGTCACATTCTTTTTAGCATCCTCTAAAATCAAGTAACACACTACTCATATCGATTATTATTCTGCTTGTTTTGAAGGGCATATTTACAGTGAGATTCTCTCCTTCAGTCCAATTGCCCGGAAGGACTCCAAGAGGCGGAGTGGTATGTCATTGTCATGACTGCAGTCACTGGGACACCTGCAGTTGGGGCTAACCTTCCCATGCTGGATCATAAAGAGGATGTCTATTGGGATTTGGACCACATCCCATCCAAGTCAAGAAATACCTGGCCACCTGGATCTTTTGTGTGTCCCGAGCACAAAGATATTGGCTGTGTGTTGGACTTTGTTCCTACTGAAGGGAACTGCACCTGAAACATCGAACAGTACCAAAGATGAATGGCTTATTTTAAAATACCTACATAGGAGAATTTTGCCTGGTGCTTTTTGGTTTTCGTGCTCATTCACATTTTTTTCCATTGACTCTCCAGTTGATTTCAAGTGTTCTGATATTTCAGTGGTTCCTTGTCACTGTTCCCTCCATTTGCTGCCCACTTCTTCTTCAGCACCCCTAGAAAAGGAGTTTAGATAAACACTGGAAATCAGGCAGGAGGGGCCTGGAAAACAGCCAGCGGTCCACTGGTTAGAGAAGAACACAGGAAATCAGGATTCCTGGTCTCTATTGAAAGCTCTGCCAGTGACTTGCCAGGGGAACTTAGGCAAGAAGCGGTCCCTAATTCTGAGTCCCTTGGTTACTGGGTTTCCTAATTTAGATAGCTAGACCTAAATGCAAGCACCTAACTCAAAGTAGCCCGATTTGCAAAAATGTTCTGCAATCAACTTCAACTTAAGAGTATTAGATCACTGCCAAGAATAATTACTGTATCTCCATCAAATGATGGTCTTATTCTATAATAAATTACATTGATTAGTAACCAATATAAAAGTATGTTTTGGTTTTTGAAGTGATGCCTTATACAGATATAGTGACAAAAATTGGCGTGTTAAAATGAATGTTTAACAAGTTAAAATGCAGTTGGCAGCTGGCAACATAGAGATACCATCTTAGCTATGTCAAATGTTATAATGTAGCAAGAAAAATTGCAGACAAGAGAACAGTGTCCTTTGGTAAATGTTTTAGTGCAGTACTAGTTATCAGTATAGAATATCAGAATGAAACTGAATCATTTTGGGGTGGGGGAGACCAAAAGGCAACAGAACCAGGAATGATGAAATTCTGCTAAATAGGTCAGAAACTTATGCAATTTAGCTTTGGGCATGTCCGACTCTCCCTGCTAACTTCTAGTGCAAGGAGGTTGCTGAGATGATGTAGTCCTCCAGCCTAGTCGCGGGAGTCCACCCCTTCTGGAAATCAAACAAAGGTAAAAATAAAACCAAAACAACCTAATATTCAACCCAGATTTTTGTTGGCCCAGTTCCTCCTCCCAGGTTTTCTCCTACATGACCATCTTTAGCTTTTTTCTTGGGCTCAGCTTCTAACCCTCATAGGCTCCAATCAGCCCCTTGTTCCTCATGCTGACATGGACAACTATACCTCCTAACAAACTAGCAGTGCAGAGGGAAGGCACATCCATTTCTTCAGGCTCCCAACACGGGAACCTTAAACAGATTACTGTGTTTCCCCTATGAGGTAAACTATTCCATCCATCCTTTCCAGATCCTCTTCCTATGTGCTCAGCCTCCTCACTGTTTCCTCTTAAGTGGTCTTTTTAATTCGGTAATCCCTTCTTAGAGTCTTTCCACTGACTGACTACAGCCTGACCTTGTCTCCAAGCCAAACCCTTGTACTTTCATTCCCTGTACCTGGACACATGGGTCAAAACAGGCACAGGTGAGGCTGAGCCACAACTCTCTTAATGGCCAGGTCTTCACATAGTCCTAAGGGAGGTTTAACCTGAATACAGTAGTAAGAAATACAGGGCACATCTACACATGCAATTCATGGGAAGTGAGAAACTCCAGTGTTTACTGCACCAGTTTATTACTCCTAGGCATGCCTTTGAATGTGTGCCCAAGACTGCAGCACGCTGAGCTGGGTCAGAGCAGCTCCAGCTGGCAGGGGACCCTGAGGATCAGCTTGCCAGTCCAGGGCTGATCTGCCCAGCTCAGTGTGCTGCAGAGGGGTTGGCTGGGGCACGAGAGTACTTCAGTGCTGGATTAGTTGGCAGGCATCCCTGTGCCCTTGAGCCCCAGCCTGCTGGGTCAGCATCTACACGTGTGCTGCTGCACACTAAAAAACTCTGTATTTGCAAGTATTATCCTGCTGCAGTTTATTAGTTTCCTGTGGCCTAATAGGGCTGAATATGCAGACACTGAGATGTTTCCTGTGGAGCTAATTAGCCAGCTCAGCAGTAAACGTCATGTGTAGATGCATCCCTTGAGAACCAAATTTGTGAGACCAAGGACAGGTTCCCATGTAAAAAAGAGGAAGCTCCATCACTTGGGGACAAAATACTAGAAAATATATCAGAGGAACAACCAGCACAGCAAGGAAATTAACTAAATAAGCCTTCTCTGTTCTCTATGATCACTGGCCATCTTGTATAGATGTTTTAGCTTGAATGAACTTTTCAGCAAGAATTTTGAAAAAACAACAATTAAGAAGAACATAAAAACTGGTATATCCCACATGAAAAAGATGATAGTACGAAGATTTTTCTCCCTTGAATCAGTTACAACTATTTTATATTCCCTTCATGTAGGATTTGGCATTTCTCATTTGTATAAATACATTCAAATAAATTCAGTTTGCCAACCACTTCTTGGCAGTCACAATATATATTGCCCACTGTATGAATTACAGTGCTTAAATGGGGTAAGAAAATGCCGGGTTCTTTCAACAGCTCAGGTAGAGAAAAATGTGTTGAGACACAGAATTCCAAGAGCTGTCATGAAACAGATATAAAACAGATGCTTTGCGGGTCTCTTGTTTGCAATTTTGGTTTCAGTCCTCATTTGGGAGTGTGCAGGACACAGATGGGCAAGACAGGGATTCACACACGCTAGGACATGGTGCTTATCCACACAGCCTGCAGGGTTCTGGTACTCTGGGCAAGTCTACGCGAGATGTTTACTGCGCAGGTGACTTATTAACTGTGCAGTAAACATCTCAGCGTCTACATGTGTGCCCCTGTTAGGGTGCAGAAAACTAATACACTGTGCAACAGGTTAGTACTTGTAAATACAAGTACTACCCTGCTGCAGAGGGTTTTTTTTATGTGCAGCAGTGGATGTGTAGATGCTGATCTGGCTGGCTGGGGCACGAGGGTGCTTCAGTGCAGGGGCTGCCTGCCAGCTAGTCCCATGCTAAAGCACCCTCATGCTCCACCCAGCCCCTCTGCAGCACACTGCACCCCTTTAGAGCAGCCCTGGGCTGGCAGGCTGACTCCTGAGGCCCCCTGCCAGCTGGGGTTTCTCCAACCCAGCTCAATGTGCTGCAGTCTGGGCACATGTATAAACAGAATGCATGGGAGCTTCCTGCGAGCAATAAACTGTGGAGCAATATGCGCCACAGTTTATTCCTGTGCATTAACGGCACATGTAGACATGCCCTATGGCCCATAATTTTCTTTGTGGTGGACCTGGAGATGCTTACGTTGGTATAAACAATAAAAGCTTGGCTCTTTCTGTTCCTGAATGGCAGAGACTAGAAAATTCTAGGTCTGTGTGAAACAATGCTCGGTTCAGGCCACCTGTCTCGATTTGGACAATTTTGTAGGACTCTCAGATACCATGGTAATAAGAGGAACACAAATACATAATAGATGTTTTTGTCACCAGACTCACTGTCCCACCATTCAAATCTACTTTCTCAATGAAGCTTAGATTGGATTTGTCCTATAACATACTAATTAGTTCAGTTAGAGATAATATATTTATATTTTGCTCTTTAAAATTATGCATGTACTGGTACAGAGGCCAAGACCCTTGGAATGTTAATTCATGTGTTTCTTTCTCTATGACAGATTGCATCCACATTTTTAAATTTGGATCACATAATCATAGAAAATGCGGGTTGGAAGGGACCTCAGGAGGTCACATCTAGTACAGCCCTCTGCTCAAAGCAGGACCAGCCCCAACTAGATTATCCCAACCAAAGCTTTGTCTAGCCAAGTATTAAATCCCCCCAAGGATGGAGAGTCCACCACCTCTCTAAGTAACCTATTCCAGTGCTTTATTACCCTCCTAGTGAGAAAATTCTTCCTAACATCTAATCTAAACTTCCCTTGCTGCAACATGAGACTGTTGCTTCTTGTTCTATCATCTGCCACCATTGAGAACAGTCCAGCTCCATCCTCTTTCAAAACCTCCTTCAGGTAGTTGAAGGCTGCTATTAAATCTCTTGGTCTCTTCTCTAGACTAAACAAGCCCAGTTCCCTCAGTCTTTCCTCACAAGTTATGTCCCCCAGTCCCCTCACCATTTTGGTTGCCTTCCACTAGACCTTTTTCAATTTGTCCACATCCTTTCTGTAGTGGGGGACCCCTTCCAGCCCCAAACTGAATCACAGTACTTTAGATGTGGCTTCACCAGTACTGAATAGAGGGGAATAATCATTTCCCTTGCCCTGCTGGCAACACTCCCACCAGTGCACCCCAGTATGCTGTTAGCCTTCTTTGCAACAAGGACACACTGTTGGCTCATATTCAGCTTACTGTAACCCCAAGGTCCTTTTCTGCAAAGCTATTGCCCAGCCAGTCAACCCACAGCCTGTGCTACTGCATGGGATTGTTCCGTCATAGTTTCATAGTTTCTAGTGTCAGAAGGAAGTTGGTTCCAGATCCTAGCTGCCCTGACTGTGAAGTAGCGCTCCCTGATATCCAGCCTAAATCTACCCTCTGCCAGCTTGTGACCATTATTCCTGGTCGCTCCTGGTGGTGCTCGGGGGAACAGGGACTCCCCCAATGCCTGCTGATCCCCCCTGACTAGTTTATAACAGACCACTAGATCCCCCCTCAGCCTTCTCTTGTGGAGGGTGAACAGGTTCAGGTCCTGTCGCCTCTCCTCATAGGGCCTGCCCTGCTGCCCCC
>NW_017728934.1:387863-395039 GCF_001723895.1 Crocodylus porosus
GTCCAACAAGGTGTCTCCCCTGGTCAGGCTGTGCACCTCCTGGGTTAGATGGAGGTCCTGCACTCTGGCCAAGAACCTACGTGAGCGGTCAGACCTGGCTGACTGCTTTTCCCAGCAGATGTCCAGGAAGTTCAGGTCCCCCATGACTACCACATCCTTGGACTTCACTACCTCTGTGAGCTGACCCAAGAATTCCTGGTTAAGCTCTTCCCCCTGGTTGTGAGGTCTGTAGTAGTCCCCCACGGTTAAGTCATGGAGGAGGCAGGGACTGTGTCACTAACATGGATGCACAGGGTGCCTTGAACCCAAATATTTCAGTTATTTAAAGTCTTGAGTCTCTGTGACAGTACTAGTCCCAGCAAGACTGGATGATCTTGGAGACATTAATCTTCATTAGTTCTTTTGAAATACATCCTATGTTGGCTTACATAGCTCATCCTAAAGCAACAGAACTGTTCTGTCTTGGCCACTTGAATTCAAGATGATGTCATGATCCTCCAATGTTTGTTAGGCCAAGAGATTTGATTAACACTATTATATCCCCATAAACTAGAGCTTTTTGAGAAATTTCCCCTTCTTACTCCAAGCTTGAAAGTTCTCATTGTTAATATGCTAAACAGTTAATTGCCAGAGCTTCTTAAGTACAATAGGGTCTTTAGGGCTATTTATCCCCTCTTTGCAATGCTACAGAATAAATTTCCTTCTGACAGCCATTTATTTCTGCCTGCTTGAAATATGAATGAATATATTTCACCTCCACACAAAATCACCAACTATGTACCAGGGCCCCTGGAATAGGTCACACATTTCTTTAAATATGACTTTGGTTAATGATCACAGTTTTAGAAATGCTAATTGTTAAAACAAGTTTATAGAGGCCCTTACAAAAAAGATGTCATCATCTGCAGGTTTTGCTCTGAGTGGGGTATAAGTGCACACTTCTCTATAAACTGTGATTCTCTAATAGGAAACCTTTCTACACCTTTGTTGATAGATGTAAATGGATGGAGTTGGTTTGAGTGGAATCTTTTTCCCCACCCCCGCAGATTGATTAAAAGTTACATCCTTATAAGGTTGCTGCAAAGAAGAGTCCAAGTAGTGATGGAGCAATTTTAATACACTTCACAAACTAGAAAGATCTGCACAGATACATCTAACAGTACCATCACTCAATAAGATGAAAAAAGCCATTCTACCCACGTGTCCTTAGAAACCTCTAGCTATCAGGTCCACTATAGCAACTCAGGGAGTCTTCCTAGGACCATCAAGATCATACTATATCTGTATAAATGTTTCTGTTTTGCACTTTAGCCCTTCTCTGAAAATATACAGGTCATATCACTAGAGCTCCTTTGTGACTACTGTTGCACACCATGCTCTGGAAGGCTAGTGGTGTCTAATCTTGTGCAGCTGTTAATACTTCCTGCCAATATACTGCCGCCCTTGACAGCGACACTGTATTTCTCTATTAATCAGCTTTTTAAGCCGTTTCATTTGTATGTGGTGACACTGGTTCATCTACACTACAGCCAAAAGGTGCAATTTGAGCATCTGTAAACACACCCAAGCTAGCTTTAAACTTATTAACTTGAGACTGATAGCAGTATAGATGTGGCAGCATGGAGATCAGTAAGGGCTAGCTGCTGGAGTATTTACCTAGGGCGCCAGATAGATTATGTAGCCTACACCCAACTATATTAGTTATGGAGTGTAATCAACTCCACTTTGCAATTTATTGGGAAAACTTCATATTTGTGGATCATTTGGTTTTGTTTTGGTCACAAATGTTAGGACACAGATGGAAAAAAAATCAATTTTTAAGTAAAGAACTTCTTTATTCTTAAGTCTTCCTAAACCCTACCATCAGTTTCTCTTATCTACCTTATCTTCCTGCCATGGAAGGGCCCTTCCAGCTCCTAACTTCTATGAATCTATGAATCTTCTTGGTCTATTTACTTCCCTAGTCATTACTGCTGTACTAATTACACCATTCTCTCAAGGATGTATTTGGTTAGCCGTGCTGGTCTGTGACAAAAATAACCACAAAACTCTAGAACTTTGGTTCAGAGATGATACCTTTTATTAGACCAACTAAGAAACTGCAAAAAAAAAAAAAAATTTCTGCAAGCTTTTGGGCGCACATGCCTGAGGAAAGGTGTGTGCCTGAAAGCTTTCAGAAAAAGATTTTTTTTTTGCAATTTCTTAGTTAATCTAATAAAAGGTATCATCTCTAAACCAAGAGTTCTAGAGTTTTGCACCATTCTCTTGATATTCTTATATGTATTTTTTGCACTACTTTCCTTTGTTGTTTACACCAGTGGTTTTACTCCCCTCAACTTCAAGGCCTTTTTGTTGTCCCCAAAAGTCTATACAGCCGTTTGATTTCACCCGCCTTCCCGCAAACTTCTTCACTGCAGGTGACTTGTGATTCTGCTGAGTAGAATCACAAATGAGGAAAACAGTGTAACATAAACAGATAGCTCCCAGCTGTGGCCTCTCAGTGCCATTTACAGTAATAAATCCTTCTTGAGAATTAGATGAGGTGTTACTGGATTTCCTGGATGTTTCACAGCTACAAGTTATGCTGTGTGTTATACAGAGCAGTTGCTTAGCTTTACAGCAACTGTATGTCTTTGAGTAGTTGTCCATCAACATGCATCCCGTCCTGCTTTAAGCAGGGGGTTGGACTAGATGGCCTCCAGAGGTCCCTTCCAGCCCTAATTTTCTATGATTGGCCTTGAATATTAGATTGGAATATTTCTTGCCTCTCAATGTTTGCTTGTGCCATGTACATGCTCCTCTGTGAGGCTATTAGAAGGAAAGTGGTTGCAGCCTTCCTTCAGTTCCCTCCTAAATCAAAGACCATGTTGCAGAGGGTTCTAACAAACAGGGTTGGAAACAGGCTGTAGGATCTATGTGGACTGCATCTTGAAGGACCGTATTTATACCAGGGTAAATGTTTTTTGGTTTTTTTTGGAGTGTGAATCCCAGTGTCAGTGACTAACAAGCACTATTCTGTCTGGATAGTGAGAGTGTTGTATTTCAGCTCTATCAAACAGCAACTGAAGTACTGCCTTTTAGAGCATGGCATCTGACTTGGCTGCTATGGCAAGTGCTAATGTTTAAGAAGGGTCAGTGAGTTGCTCCATGTAGGGAGCTGAAGGATCTCAAAGATATGCCCAGGGAGTATGAAGGCTATCGCACTCCGCTGTGTTTGGGGTGCTTTCTGGCATACTATTTTATCTGTATGTGCTGTCTTGGCTGAAGCTAAGATTGTCTGTTATAGCTTACAGGATGGAGAAAAAGCATATATTGCCAAAGACCAGACTGGCTTTTGAGTTCTTCAGTGTATGTAAAGTGCTTTTGAACCTTTCACTGAACATGTCTGAGTCCTCAAAGGGTAAATCCTCAATCCCAGCATACATTTCTCATGAAAAACCTAATTCTTAGAACCACTATGCTCTGTGCAAAGTCATTTCCTCCTTCTGTCCTTGTAACAAGGCATTTAGCAGAGTTCACAAATTCACTGGAATCTGACAGGGCTGCACCCTGAGTGCTTCTGCCCTGACCTCAAAATTGCAACCTCTGGGCTGTTAACCACACCTTAGTGCCTGCATGACCTCAGTCCTGCAAAGTCACTATGGGTGCGTAGATGTAGTCAGTGTCCGAGACATCTATCACTAACTGCAAAGCTATCTTGGTCACCAGTTGGCCTTATTTTAGGTCCTTGAGCTTCTTTTTGCTGTTGTGAAGGAATCTGGCCAACGTGAGAAATCTTTGGCTTTATCTTCTGATTCACGTGTATGTGTTTATATATCTAGTACTGCACCGCATCCTTTATAGAATCCCACAGCACTTCAGGGTGCCATGGGACCTTGGTTGAGAATCGCTGACAGACACACACTTGAAAACATTCATTTTGGTTTCTCTATATAAGTGATATGATTTATATATTACTAAATGCAAAATGAATGTTCAATATTACTTGACACCCTAAATACAAATATCAAATTCCATAATAAATTAGGTCAACTCCAGCAAGAAATATTTTTACATTTAGATTACAAGTCTATACTCAAAACCTGTGCAGATTTACTTTCCTCAGCCCCCACCTCTTATAACATCTGGATGCTAACCTTGAATTCCTGAAATAATCCAAGCACCGGCTCCTTTACTTGATACTCCTATATGTATGTTTTAGGTTACACGGCATGTTTTTAGTTTGAATGTGAACCTTTCACATCAAGCAATCATTCTGCAAAAGTATTTCTGACAGCAAACTAGATCTGTGAATAGCCACTTTATGGGCTGATCTTATTTATTAGAAGCACTGTGTTAGAAATGTCAGCAAGAGGAGCTGCAACATTATCAGAATTCTCTAATACAGCCTTAGGGCATCCGATACCTCTTAGGAAGCATTTAATTTCCTTTCAATGTGAATCTCTGGAAAACCTCTACTGCTGTCTGGAAAACAGTAAGTTTATTTTGTCCCATACGAAAAAAATAAAGTCTGTTTTTATATTTTACCTTTAAGCAGCCTAGATAACAGACTGGGCACATGCATCATTTGCTGGTATGCTGAGCATTGTTATAATGGAAGGTAGGGAAGAAAAAGAGGAAAGTGACAGAAATCTCTGAAGAACTCTGTTCACAGCAACATGATATGGGGAGAATGACTACTACAGATTCTCATGGTCTCTTGTCTCATGCCTACCTCAGCTAACAAGGTGAATGGTGACTGATCCCTTCATAGGTCTGGAGAGATTTGGCTGATCACATGCTGATGGCTTTTCCATCTGAGAAGCAAAACAGATGGAAAGGGAAGACTGAACAATGAGCAAAGTAAACGGTGTGAACTCATTTCCCCCCAAAAAGGACAATATTCTTCCACTACCACTTAAGTGCTGATGGATTTGTCTGTCAATGTCACTTCAAGATAAGGTTTTTAGTGTATAAGGGCAAATGTGGTGCATATAGTATCTTGCCAAAATCCTCTCCAAAGGGACACTGAAGCATGCCAATTTACATGTTTTTAACAGAGCAGCATGCCTGGTGTTGATTCACATTTTGTTCCACCACCGTTTCTGTTAATTGATTAATTTCTTTTGGTTTTTACTGTATTCAATCATATTGCAAGCTTAGCACATGTATCTTTATTCCTGTTGTCATTTTTGTTTCATAAAGATGATTGGAACTCCTTTAACTCAGTTTTATGTAAAAATAACAAATGAAAACCATGCAAATTTCATTTCCTACTAGAGTTTCAGACTTTTGTTGCCAGACATGTTCAAAACAAACAAACGGAAAACTGCCAAAAAGTTTTCCAAGGACACTTAGATCACTTAGGCTCTAACCTTATAAGATGTCCTAGGTAGAATAAAGACAAACCAGGGTCATTTAAGCCGCTTTTGGAAAAAAAAAACTGAGCACTCACAACTGCAGGTGACTTAAGAGCTGAAAGCGTGTATCAACAGTATTTTAAAGTATTTTTTTTAAAGACACAAAATATTTAAGTTGAAAAAACACCACACACACACACTTTGATTAGTAAATATAACTGGATACTTTAAACAAATAGTCTTCTTGCTCATCTTTAAGTACAAATATATAGTTCAATCAAGAAGAAAAATGTGTAATTTGGAAGAGGTGGTGCCACAATTCTGTTTGAGCTTCATTGCCTGCCATTTTTATGAAAAAGTACCATTGGTTTTGTACTCGTACATTAAAAAAATGGAAAAAATAAACAGAATTAATTTGCACCTTTGGGATTTTGAGATATGCTCAGAATGTTTTTTCAAACAACACGTTAGTTCTGTAGTTATATTATGAAATTAAATGATGGGTAGCCTGTTTTGATGTTACAACATTAATGTCCTCTAGCTTGCAAAGATTTACATTTACATACTTAACTTTAGGCCTGAGTAGTCCTTCTGAACTCAGTTGGGTTAGTCATATGCTTGATATTAAGCGTATTATATAATGCCTTGGCAACACTGGAGCCTAATGTGGTTATAACAAATCAGTCCCAGTTGAAATCTACACCCTGAGATGAAGTTAAAATAGAACTGACTCAAGTTTTGTACTATCCTTTAAAATTATAAGTCAAAAGTAATGAAAAGCCACAGAGAAAATCCTTTGTAGAAATAAAAGCATACTTCTGACATAAACAAGGAAAATGAGGTAGGGGAATCAAGTTACTCAAAAGTACCGAAAGTATTTTTTACTTAGTATTTAACATTCCTTCACACCCTAGATTTCAGTTTCAGACACTTGAAACATCTATTTGTAAAGAAAGTGTTCTTTTTTTAGTGAAATCAGGTCAAAGTAATTCATTTTAAAGCTGATTGTGGTCCTTCTGAAGTCAATGAGAGTATTGTACAGATACCAAGACTTAACCCTTTAAATTCTAAGAACTTATTGACTACTAAGGACGCAGGAGAAAGGCAACACGTAACCCAGTCCATATTACTGACGGGCTGTCTGCAAATTCCAATATGCTAACGCTGACTTCCATGGTGAGAAAAAGGTACCGAAGTGTGTTTTGAAAAAGGATGATGCTCACGATGTCAAAGCTGACATGTCTTTGCCTATGCTGCATGTTTTACATTGTTAGATGTCTGCCCTGGGAAACTGCATTAAGTGGTTCCCCAAACTAGTCTCTGAATACCCATGCTTTGTAAATGTGAGTGGTCACATGCTGCTGGCTGACCTCTAAACCCACCGCTAACCTGCGTTAGCAGAAAGTCAAAGTTATTGCTGGATGGAACAGGAGGAAGAAAACAAGCAAGTATTGCCTTTATAGTTTCCAACAAATTCTTTAACAATACATTTGTGACAGTGACAGGATATAAAATTACACGCGCTCGTGACCAGAAGCTACTTGACAATGTTATGCACTGCAGCCAAGAAAAAAGTTTGGGAGTTCTTCCGATTCCTTATTTCATCCTAGATCTCAGCTGAAAAGATAAATTCATGCCTCTTAGTCCTTCTCTGCTGCTGTCCTGTTCCTTATGCAACTCCCCAGTACTTTCGGAGGCCTCAAGCTTGTGCGAGTATGTGCACATGTGCAGCACTTCAGGAGGCCCCACACTTGTGTACGTGTGTGACACAGTTCTGCCCTTTTCTGTTGGTCACTCAGGTAAACAGGAGACAGGGTTTCAAGCTATCTGAGCGGTG
>NW_017728934.1:395879-402823 GCF_001723895.1 Crocodylus porosus
TCGCTTGCCGCACGGCTAGCCCCGCCCCCCTTCTCCCGCCCCATTGGCTCAGCCGGGAGCCAGACCCCCCCCTGTTCCGGCCCGCGGGTCTCGTCTTGCCATTGGGCGCGGGGCGAGGATGGACGGCGGCAGCGGCCAATGGCAGCGGAGACCTAGCTGCTGCCCCTCTTCCCCCTCTTCCACACCTGCGCTGAGGCCTGATACCGCTCGTTGCAGGGCGCTGGTGGGGGGAAGCTCCCTGGACATGGGGCGTGCAGCTGCTGGTGCCTCCCCTTGACCCTGCACACTCCATGCTGCTTGGATGGGCCTTTGCTGAGACCCGACGCAACTCATTGCTCATGCCATCTTGCGCCTCCCCCCCGTGTCATTTCTCTCCTGAGGCCTAACAGGCAACATGGTGGCCTACGTCATCCGCACCTGCAAGCAGGTTTCCTGGGGGAGCGCCAGGCACAGCTCATGGCTATCCCTAATGTGGAGCCTGGACACCAGCAGTGAGGCCGGCCCCTGGTTTAGCAGAGATCCCCCCCCGGGTTAACGTCTGGCCCAATTCCTAGCATGCATTTCTGTTTTTCTGGCTACGTGCACCATCTCTTGCTGAGGCTTGACACCGCCCTGCTCTGCTATATTTTGCTATGTCAACAGTTACTTGCCTGGTTCCTTAGTCCCCTTTATCAAGGCTGGACTCACTTCATTGCATGTGCCATCATGAGTGGGTATATCCCATGCTAAAAATCCCATTGCACGCACTATATCATTAGTGAGTGTATCCTGTGCTAAAAACCCCATTGCACACATTACCACTAGTGGGTACATCCCATGCTAAAAACCCAAGCAGGCTTGCTAAAGCTCAATGAAGCCACTGACAAGTTGTAGCTGTATTGTGCCTCTGCTGAGCCCTGGCAGCTCATTTTATACTTTAGTAGGTGTATGAGGGCAGAAGGGTCCACACTGTCTGAAAACATGCTGTGAGTTTTGCCTGTGGAAAGGAGCAGAGTTGCGGACACGGCAGCCTGGCAGGCGTGCAAGCAGCCAGGGGTTCGTGGGCCTTGTGGAAGAAGTAGGATCACATGGGCAGGAGCATGGCTGGTGTTAGTTGTCAGTGCGAGGTAGTGAGGGTTTTTGTTTTGTGGCATTTATTTATTTATTTTTGTTGACAAAAGATAGGATTTGGGTGTTTACCTGATGCCTTGGGAGGAAAAAAAACTATAAATCACAACAAACATAAACAAGGGGCTCTCCACAACTTGTACTGTCATCCCATGCTCTCCTACACTGCCACTGAGGAGAGGGAAAAGAGAGGGGCCAGGGTATTTAAAGTAGGGGTGTCCACACCACATCCCCCCTGCCCTAGTCTCTCAAGCATACCCCACCCAGCTGCTCCTACTCTTTCATGCCAAACCTGGAGATATGGTTTATGCTCTAAGGGCAGCTGTTGTTGAACACACTGGGGACAGAGACCTGGACAGTGGTTGGGGGGTAGGAGGTGGGCCCAGAGCAGCTCTGAGGCCACATTTCCAGGTTGCTGTAGGAGCGGGGAGGTGGGGCATGCTTGAGCTCCCTGGGGATGTGATGTAGGCATAGCCGGTGTGTTTAAAAACGTGGACAAATGACAACCGTGAGAACTCCTCCTAGAGCATCCTGCCAGGAACTCCTTGATTGTATTGAAGGAGCTGCAGCATGAGCACTTCTCGCTTCTGCTGCTCTCAGCTGTGCCAGTACGCCTGGGGAAAGAGGCAGCTTCTCAGGTAACCAGATCCTAAACCATTCAGGATGTTAAAAGCTAAAACCCACACCTTGAATTCCACCTGGACCCTTAATGGAAGCCAAGTTTGATGATGGAATACTGCTCTATCTAGTGTGCTGCTGTCACGCAACTTGGCTTATTAAATGGGCAACTACATTCTACGTCAGCTTCAGTGGCTAGAAGTTCGCAAGCAGCAGCCCCCTTGAGAGAACATTATACTGATCTAATCTTTAGGCAGGAAAAGCACGGGAAAATTGCAGCAAAGTTCATTTTGGACAGAAAAGTTTGTAGATGGAAAAATACTCTTGGTTACATCAGCTATCTGAGAGCAGCCCGGGATCTCACAGCTACCTCAGATTATATACCTATTTTGCAAATGTTGCTTGTGTGCTCTCAGTGACCAGCACTGACATAAATTCCAACAATTCCAGCTGCTTCCCTTAGGCCAGCAGCATTATCTCACTTTTGTCTGGATTGAGTCACAGCCATCTAGCTTTTATTCAAGCACCCATTCATTTTGACACTGGACAGTTTATTTCACAGCTCTGGCTGGATCAGTCATGATGGCAGCATAGGTCTGAGTGTCATCTGTACTGAATACTCACTAATCCTCTGTGAGAGGTATTTTAGACACAGTGAACAAGAGAGTTGGCAACATCGACCCTTATACCACCCCAAAAGCCAGATCTCAGGAAACCTGTTTGCACCATGACTATCCTTTGGGTTCTCAGAAGATCAGGCATGGAGCCACACAAAATCAACTTCTTCCACCCCTGCTAATGTCCACAAATAAACTAAGAAACCTCAGAGCCAACTTGGATGGCTGTTTCATCTTTTGCCCAGCAGTCAGTGCAGTTTCTTATCCTTTGCCCAGGCCATCAACAGGACTTCTGGGATCTGAGGAATGGAATAATAGCTAGATTTGCCTCATCGCAGCCTTCTGAATTAACCTTCCTTAAAAATGAGAGGGGATAGTCAGTCCTCTGTCAGCCAGAGTGTTTGCATTAAGAATTTATTTGCAAAAAGGCATTTTTGAAGAACTGCTTGAACTTGCCCCTGTAGTGAAACATTGATATTTTGACCCACAGCAGACCTAGGGCCTAGGATTTTTCCACTCATGTTCACTTGCCAGAAAGGACAGGAGTCCAACTTGCAGTTCATGGTGTGAAGCTGTCCCAGCACCTCTTAGTAAGTGATCCTGGCTGGAACTCTATTAGAAAAGACAAAGTGTATTTGCCAGACATGGTACAGCACAGTCTAAATGAGCAATTCTTTCTGCAAAGTTAGCATGAAAATGTCACAACAGAAACACGACTCAGCAACCCACTGAAGGGCTCACCAGCTAAACAGCAAAGCTGTGTAGAGTTGGACAAAGTTTTGTGGATGCTGTGGTGAAAGTGAAAAATCCTTAGCACAGTCACAATATGCGATTGGAGAAATTTCACGTGGCACAGTCTGCTTAGAGCTCCTGCCTCTGACATCCAGGTTGTCTGCCTTTCATGTTTTGTCTCCACTTCTGAGGCTGAGCTCCTGTGAAAGAAGTGCATCAAGCCTCAGATTGAAGGAAACAGTGAAACAGTGGCAGGCCCATAACAAAAGTCAAGTCTGTTCTTCTTTCTTTTCGACCCCTACAACCAGATTCAGAGAGTGTGCCCTCCTTTAAGAGCGGAAACTGCAACTACATCGTTCAGTCCCCTGGCAGCTGTGTAATGTTGGGATGAACCAGAGGAATTGCTATTTATGTGGCTTTTGAAATCACCAAGCGCCATCAGGTTTGCTGGTTCCTGTGTCACTGCAATGAAGAACCTAGTCATTGCAGACTGAGCTGCTTCATCAACGTGGAGTGGCCTGTGCACCACCCCTAACCCCATGTTAAGCTGCATCCTGAGGCTCACATGAGTTGCACATGGGCAGTCAGATGGAGCACTGGTACCGGAGGTCACTTCTGTCTGATGTCAGATGGAAAAAGCATGTCTGTGCCTCTTCCCTGAGAGCTTTTTCATATTGAACCAAATACCTAGCTGGAGTCAAATGTATCCCAGATGGTCTTGTAGTATCATCCGGACTTCACATGCAAAAAGCAAGGGGCTCTGTCTTTATTATACCATGGATAGTTTTAACATTTTAGCCTTGTATTCAGCAGCATGAATCCTGCTCCTCACATCTTGTTCACTGAGAATGGTTTAGTGAAATCAAAGGACCCAGAATTTTACTACTTGGCCTTAGTTTACGCTTCTTGTCTTAATCAGTGTGTGATATTTTCTTGTTTGGTCTCTTGGTTACTAGACTTTATCTGCCTGCAGTCTTCTGCATCCTCAGCCCAGGAGACTGTGGCCCAGCCTTTTTGGCCAACCATAGACAATTAGTGGAGGAAACAGGTGTTCAGATAAGAACCTCCAGGGCAGGTCATGACTTCTAGAGCACAATTCCCCTGGCATGCTGCTATTTCCCAAGGTACGTCCACCCAGATGGTACCTGACTGCTTCAACCCTTGCTGCATTCCCTGTGGGATTCTCTGCTACTTCTTGAGGGGCTCTCATTCCCAGCCACTTGCTCTTAAACCACCTCTGTTCCTTCCATGTAAACCAATCCAGCTGTACCCACAAAACAAGGCAGATGCAATTAAAAAATCCCAAACCACCACCCATTCAAGTGTCAGTGGCTTTCTTCCAGCTCTACTCAGTGGTGATGGAGGAGCTGACTTACATCTTCCCCTGGCAGCTCTCACGGGTAAGAGAGTGCAGCGTCTGGCTTTGGCGGGTGGAAGTGGGACGGGTGGCTGGAATGTAGGTTGCTGGCACAAGTATATTGCCAAAGAAAGAGTCTGACCTTGTGATAAGTGGGAGGAACATGGATGTTTACAGTGGCTAAGCAAACTTGGATGGTTGGTTGTGTTGTTACTCTGGAAGTGAGTTCTGGAGGCCCATTAGGCAAAGTCTGAAGCTGAATGGCACTGGCAATCAATTGGCAAAGGCACAGTGGGCTGTTGATACTGGGAAAAAAGGTGCTTTAATTACCAGTACAGAGGGAGATCTCCAGAGAGGCACCAGGGGAATGTGACTTGACTTCATTGGGGTAGGGTTTAGGAAGAAGTGATGCATAACAGCATGGGAAGGACATCTAACAGAACGAAGGGTGCAAAGGGAAGGGCTGGGCATCACTGGAAAGGAGTGGAATATAATAGAGGGTGTTGAAGTTAGGAGGGTGCTGGAAAATAATACTGAAATTCTGGAAGCATACATACAGCATGAAGGTAAATCAGGGCAGCATTTCGCCCTTAGACTGGAGGACCCATTTGTGCCATTGAAGCGTTGCAGGCTAGAGAATGAAACTGCTCCCCAAAACCAGGTAGGAAAGAGCCACGTGGTCCAACGCGTATGTAAGAGCCATGCTATTTTGTTTGGTTGTGTTGCTCTCTAGGAACCTGTCCCACGGTTCCTGGCACAGTACCCGGAAGCAGTGGATGACGGGAGATTTTTGAAAACTTGCCAGTGCAGTGTGGGGACAGCGAGTGGAGGACTGTGTGAACCTTTGTGTTGTTACACTGGTGGCCTTGTCCACATCACAACCAAACCAGAACAGCCCAAAATGTGTAGTATTTAGTTCTGCTGAAATCAAGCTTAGTCTGTATTTCAACACGTGTGTCTGCTGTCAGGAATGCTCTTTTGGGCTACCGGGAGAAGTGTTTTACATGTGAGCATGGTGCCTAGGAGAATTCATAGAATAGCAACGTTTAAGCGTGCAGAAGACCTTGGTGTTTGCGCAGACATATTTCAAGCCATTTGTTTTGGAGATTTGTTAACATTGTGGAGATAGGGTCTGAACATCAGGACAGCTACAATATCCCTTCTGAGACTAGCGGTTCTCCCTGACCCTGCCATTCATAATGGTTTCAGTGTTTCTGCATCGTATTAAATAATTGTGTTTTGTAAGTCGGTTGTTTTATGGCAGCCTGTTGCTATGGTAGAGACCCTGCTTGCATAATTTCTGGCAATGTGATTGTGTCAGTAAGACAACACACATCTCACCTGTGTGCTTTGGGTTAGCGAGTGACTTAGCTTTTGCTACAGCAGTTCCTAGCCTGTGGTACATGCTGGCCCTGAAATCTTAACTGTCTAAATGTCTTTCCTTCAAAAAAGCATCTAAACAGCTTTATTTTCTATCCCCAAATGTACTAGTTACAGTGACTTCAATAGAGCCTTACCCTCGTTAGGGTGCATGCATACATTTTTTGAAGGAGCCTTAGGAACGTAGGGCCATCTCTGTTAGTTCACCTGAGTAGTAGAATTTAATTCCGTTTCTACAAACCTGAGGCCAGCTTCAGTTTTCACAGGCTGCCCCATCACTTATGCCATTTATGCACTTTATTCTCCCTCATGTGAGCCATGCTTCACTCCTCACTGGCCTGGGTGATGCCCATTCCCCCCCGGGCTGGATCCAACCTCTTTGTGGGCTAAATCTGGCCTGTGGGCCTAGGTTGCCAACACCTGGTTTACTATGATGATCTGGGAAGGAAGTTGAGTAAGAATATCGTGTCTCTTTTCTTGGACCTCCCTTTTCTTACTGCCTCATTTGATCCCTTTGTTAGCTCCCTTCCTAAGTTGCAGTTTTCCCAGGCAATACTCAGACTGTCTCAGCAAGCACATCCCACCTTTGTGTTTCAGGTCAGCGGGTGACTTAGCTCTTACTGTTACAGGTACAGGCATACCTCGGAGATACTGCGGATTCGGTTCCAGACCACCGCAATAAAGCGAATATCGCAATAAAGCGAGTCACACGAATTTTTTGGTTTCCCAGTGCATATAAAAGTTATGTTTACACTATACTATAGTCTATTAAGTGTGCAATAGCATTATGTCTAAAAAAAAATGTACATACCTTAATTAAAAAATACTTTTTTGCTAAAAAATGCTAACCATCATCTGAGCCTTCAGTGAGTCATAATCTTTTTGCTGGTGGAGGGTCTTGCCTCGATGTTGATGGCTGCTGACTGATTAGGGTGGTGGTTGCTGAAGATTGGGGTGGCTGTGGCAATTTCTTAAAATAAGACAACAAAGAAGTTTGCCGCATCGACTGACTCTTCCTTTCATGAAAGATTTCTCTGTAGCATGCGATGCTGTTTGATAGCATTTTACCCACAGTAGAACTTCTTTCAAAAGATCACAGATCACCATAACAAATATAATAATAATGAAAAAGT
>NW_017728934.1:402923-444285 GCF_001723895.1 Crocodylus porosus
GGGCTGCCACAAACCTTCAATTTGTAAAAAAACACAATATCTGCAAAGCGCAATAAAGCGAAGCGCAATAAAACAAGGTATGCCTGTACTAGGCTGTGGCAGTCACTTTCTCTGGAATCTGCTTCTTTGCTTTAAAAAGCATCTAGCAACTTGCTTTTCTTAGGCATGATATTTACAGTGACTGCTTTCCTTCCTGGGTCCTTTTGTAGTGAACAGCTTGTTGGCTTGTATCCCTCCAACAGGGTTGCCTTATTTTATTTGAAAAGTCTGTTATTGCACAGACTGAGACAGACTCAGGACATGTGAAATTGGCTTCTTTACTACCTGTTGATCAAGTGCTTAGTAGTGCTTTAAGTGCAAGGTGTTGAAATGCATGGTCTCTCTGTTGCAGGTGGGGGCTGAAGTGAATTGCCGCTGTAGCTACAGGGCCTTGTATTAGCACCTGCCAGTTATTGTTATGGGTGCAAATTGAGTCTGTACAAAGGGAGGCCTCCCCCCTTGACAATTTACCCCTGAACCCTGGGTGCATTGTATGATCCTTCACTGGTTATACTTTAGAGCTGGATCTTGATTGCTAATTACTGGAGCTAATTCACTACTGTTGTAGGACCCAAGCCTGCAAGTTCTTTCTTATTCTTGTCTTGTGAGGGTTTTGCAGCACCCAAGAGTTTTATAGACCTGGAGGGATGCAGTTTATTAATACAAACATGGGTTCTAATGGTTTTTCATGACTGCAGGTTTTCTAGGAAGGGCTGAATTTATGTAATTCGAAAAAACCAATGGGTGAGGCAGCAGTTCAGCCCCTTAATACACCCTCTCTGAGACAAGTGATAAGCAGTAAGTGCGCATATCATCTCAGGAGGCTTTTGCACTCTGGTTTCACACCCTGCTGTCACTCTCTTCTTTGGCCTGCTGCCTCGTGTCCTTTAGCCCATTTCTTCCCACAGCTTATTTTTTTGTCCTCGCTCTCCTCCCAGGTTGTTCACTGGCTTCCTTAGCTTTCCCTTCATATCCGTTTCCCACCTCTCTTCCAACCTAGTCCTCTTGTGGACAGTGCAGTGTCTTACCCTTCTCTAGCTGCTCCAACTCCAAAGTGACATGGAAACTCTGGCCCCAATATTCCACTCTTTTCATCTTTTTCTACCCCCTAAATGTTCCATTTGTTGTTTGAAGGGTGCTGGAAAGGATATTAATTTTCTTCCCTGTAGCACAGTCTTTCCCTTCGCTATCTGCCACCAGTCTATTGCTTGAGGTTGGAAATGAAACCTAGCCTGTGTCTCTTTGTGACAAGTGGGAACTCCTCGACCAGCACAGTACTGGCCACCCACCTATCTTTGGGCAACGCTGCCCACCTGCTTTCCTGCCATGCCTTGATTGTAAATTATTGAGTTATTAATTAGGCGGGAGGCTGCCTTTCGACTGCCCTGTTGATGAGGGCCAAATGTACACGCTCCGAGCATCCCTACGTGTGTCCCATGCCTCGCAGATGTTGCTCACAGCTATGCTAAGCTCCAGCCTGAGGCCAGGTTCAACTCATCACAGTATTGAGTTTCTTTCTTTCTGCCCTGCTAAGGCCACACTCATACCACCTCCTTCTCACCAAGGCCTCTGATGCTCCACCGGCTCTCACCCGGTCTCTCTCATACTGCCCTTTGTGGTACTGCCCCTTCTCTCCAGGGGACCACACTCACCCTGCCCTCTCCCAAAGGGTCTTCAGGCTTGCTACTCTTCACTCCTTGGCCAGCAAACACACAGTCTTTGGGGCATCTCCTGCTACCCTCACCTTAGCGAGCATTGGGTAGTTCACAAAATGCTGTGCTAACTCTGTCCCTGGTCTCATAGCCAGGTAACTCCCCACAGCTACTCCCTATTCAGGGAGCGATGGCTCACCCCCTGTTTTCCTCCTCTGCCGCCCTCCAGTCGGCCTCTGGTCCACCTATGGCCTCAGATGCCTTGAGGCTTACCTGGACCTAACTCTAGCCCCGTGCTAGCAGGGCCTCCGCTCAAACCCCTGCCGTACCCCAACACATGCCCCTTGCTCTCAGGGCTTCACCACTGCCGCTCTCTAGTCCGCCACGTACTCTGGGGCCTGGGGTCAAACACCCCTGCAGGCCCAGGTGCCACTCGTCGGTGTGCCTGGCCCACAACTCACACCCTCTCACCAAGGCATCAACTGCTCCTGTTATGGGGTCTTCCACCCCTTCAGGCTCAGGTGCTTCTCAAAACTCACCTGGTCTCCACTACACCTCTTTGGGGTCTTGCTCAGGTGTCCCCTATGAGTGTCCGTGGCCCCACTACTCCCTCTGATATTAAACCTGTAACTCACCAGGTGCTCCAACCCACCTTACACCAGGGAGCCCTTGGTTCTGGCATATAAGTGGTCCTGCCCTGCCACAGGCAGGACTACTAGGCCTCCCTGTCCCAGCAGGATGTAGTTTTTGGTCATGCCCAGGACCAGTGAGGCTTCCTCCTTCCCCATAGCCTCACCCTAGCCTCTGAGATGTTCTTGGAGCAGCAGCTTTTCTGGGAGATGTTGCTTCCGCGGTGCCTGGCAGCAAAACTATTTGTCTCCAGCCTTCCTGGCCTGGGACTTAAAATGGCCACTCATCAGGGCTGGGGCTGCACCTGCCTGCTGCCAGATCCGGGTTGTAAAGTGGGAGAGCACTGAAGTTGCCCTGCCACCCACCTTCCCCTTACCATGTTTAGCAGGGAAGGCTTTTCCCTGCTGCTCCCCAAAACTGGCTCCCCCAGAGCCTGTGATAGTCCTAAAGTGGTGAGCACCCCACTGGTGCTCTGCCACACGCCCATTTAATTTCTTTGTAGACCCTGGCAAATATCAGAAGAAGGCGATGCGTTGTCCTCATGCTTGGCCCACAACATTGCTGCATTCTTCCTTGGGCTCTGTTTAGCTCATGCCATATGTCTGAAAGCACCAGCATATCTAATAATATACCATTTTCTCTGGAGTGCTGTCTGGGGAACACTTTTCACAGGGACAGTGAGACAGACTGGTTTTTCACTGCCTTGGCTCAGTTGTGTCATATAGTCAAGGTACAAAAGCTTTTTAAATCAAGGTGGATTCAGATTTCTCCAAGTGTAGTGCTAATTTTGCAACAGCTACCATAAGACCTTCACGCTAGAGCAATGTTTCTCAACCTGGGTGCTTTAGCACCCTGTGGGGGTTGAGATTCTTTCAAGGGTGCTGCAAGGTGCCATGTGATGTGAGCACTATTAGGTGTGCAAATATGATTCACAAGATAAACCCAGAGATTTTAAATAGAAGCCTATAGCAGTGAAAGCATTCTAACTTGCTTTCATCTTTCTGAGTTCTTTGCAACAAAAGAGTTTCTGTTTTATTTTTCTGTAGTCAAAATTGGAGTGAAAGCTAAGAGCTGGCATTTTCTGACAGGTACCTTGAGTGTAATGAGGGGTGCCTTGAGTCTAAAAGAGGTTGAGAACCACTGCACTAAAATACCAGCTCAGCCGTGTGAAGAGAACATGCAACACAGAATAAAACTTACTTTTAAAGATAACTCTTTTAAGTCTTTGCCCAGCCTTGGTGATTTCCATGCCTCTTTCTCCCAATCCCACTCACTAGTCATTTCTTTGTGTCTGTCCAGTTTCTATCCACTCTTGACCCACCGAAGCTAATATCTTCACTAGACTTGTGAATCGGGTTGATTACTGATCCAGGTTGATTTGCAGATCAAAGCTACTTTTGCCATTAGAAACCAGTGATGCTCTATAGAAGGAATCTCCAGGTCTCTGAGGAAGTGGTTATTTGGACCGGGTGGAAGATTGAGAAAATTCCTTTCATACTTCCCTTGACACAAAAGAGAGCCATGATGAATGAATAACCAAGTCGTCACCAGTCCCTATGCTGTGTGTGGACGTTGCATTCTCCTGCTTGGAGCTATTTCTACAGCCATGCATGCTTTATTTATTAATTTATTGCTTTGAATGTTCAAAACAATTGCCCATGGTGAAGTTTTGCATCCATGTACAATGATTATTACAGTTTATAAAATTGGATTTTTAGACTACACTATGCCATAAAGACATGCAATGTCCCCAACCTACTTCAATCCAATCCTTTAGGCAGATACCTGGAAATGTCCCAGACAAGGAAGAGGCATTGCATTTGTCCTAGGACAATTTGTGCCTGTGTTTATCCCAGAACAGAAATGTCCTGGGATTGGTGTGTGCACACATTGCCCTTCCATTCAGAGTTTAGTGAGTGAGTGGCTGAATGCACTTTTCTGCTATTGATTCAACAGTGCAATCCTGGGGTAATCGTTTAGACACACTTTCTGAAGTCCTGGAAGAAACTGTTAGCACGTCTTATCCCATGCACATTTTTAGGATTTGTCTCAGAACAACCGACACAGATCGCTGAATGATCCCACTTTGTCCCTAGGTACAATAGTTTTTCCTGGGATAAATACAATATCTGTAGCCCCAGCATTATTAGACCACTTCAGACAGCACTTGGCCAGATAAATCTCTTTCAAACCTCTCCATATGTGATTGTACACCATTTTCTTGAGAAAATGCCTAGCACAACTCTCTGGGCCCATGTCTGAGTTCACTACTGTGGTGGACTTCTTGAAAAGAGTTGTATAAAGGCTACGTTGGAATGGCAGTTGCAACCTTAGTTGTGTAAAATAGGCATTGCCACCATTGACAAAAGACTGCTTCCCCTCGATAGCCATATATCTGCAAATCCCATGGTGCATTTGATCAGCAGTGGGATTTTACTTTCAGGTATAGGTATGTAATACTCTTGTGTAGAATGCTTAACTGTTTTTTCTACTAGACTCTGGAAATATTGAAACATGTAGTGAATAAAAACAGCATTGTGATTTCCCAGGTAGGAACAGTGCTTCCTCTTAAGTTTGGAAGACACCCAGCACATTGCGTGAGCTACTGGAAATAATAATAATAATAAAAAAATACCTATTGATGTGTGTGTACCTCTTCGACTTAAAGAAAGTGGAAGGACTTCCAATACTTTAGGAAGTCTGCAATTGTGTCTTTAGTGAAAATGTTGCATTCCATAGTTCAGAATAAGATTTTGAATCTGCTGCTCATGATTGTCTGTCCTCCTGTCTTAAATTGCATTCTGCCTGGGTTGTATTACAGGTTTTCTGGGTTGCAGCTATGAGGAAACCTCGGAGGAGGTCCCGGCAGAACCTCGAGGGGAGACGCTCTCCCTCGCCCTACAGCTTGAAATGCTCACCCACCCGAGAGACTCTGACATATGCCCAGGCCCAGCGGATTGTAGAGGTTGACATTGATGGACGTCTTCATCGTATCAGCATCTATGATCCTCTGAAGATCATCACAGAGGATGAGCTGACAGCTCAGGATATCACAGAGTGCAACAGCAACAAAGAAAACAGTGAGCAGCCCCTGTTCCCATCAAAGTCCAAGAAAACACCATCTAAAGGCAAAAAGAAGGAGTCATGTTCCAAACATGCGCCAGGGACATCCTTACACTTACCCCAGCCCAGCTTCCGGGTAATGGACTCCTTCAGCCAGCCGGATGCTCCTCCCCTGCCTGCAGCATATTACCGGTACATTGAGAAACCTCCTGAGGACCTCGATGCAGACGTGGAGTATGACATGGATGAGGAGGATCTGGCTTGGCTGGAAATGGTCAACCAGAAGAGGACGGAAGATGGCTATGGGTCGGTTTCTGCTGACACTTTTGAGCTGCTAGTGGATCGACTGGAGAAGGAGTCCTATTTAGAGAGCCGCAACAACGGGGCTCAACAGTCCCTTATTGACGAGGATGCCTTCTGCTGCGTCTGCATGGACGATGAGTGTCACAACAGTAATGTCATCCTGTTCTGTGACATCTGTAACTTGGCCGTGCACCAGGAGTGTTACGGCGTGCCCTACATCCCCGAGGGCCAGTGGCTTTGCCGCTGTTGCCTTCAGTCCCCTTCCCGCCCGGTTGATTGTGTTCTTTGTCCAAACAAAGGTGGCGCCTTCAAGCAGACCAGCGATGGCCACTGGGCCCATGTTGTTTGTGCCATCTGGATCCCAGAGGTCTGCTTTGCTAACACTGTGTTCCTGGAGCCCATTGAGGGGATCAACAACATCCCACCCGCTCGCTGGAAACTCACTTGCTACATCTGCAAGCAAAAAGGCATGGGAGCTGCCATCCAGTGCCACAAGGTGAACTGCTACACTGCCTTCCATGTCACCTGTGCCCAGCGTGCTGGTCTCTTCATGAAGATTGAGCCCATGAGAGAGACCAGTGTCAACGGCACGACTTTCACGGTGCGTAAGACTGCTTATTGTGAGGCTCATTCCCCACCTGGGACACTGAAAAAAGGGTCTCCAGCTGCTACCAGTGAGGGGGAGGAGGACATTATGAAGGAGGAAAGAGAGGAGGAGGGCAGCACTGGGACCCCCAAGGGATCTCTGAAGAAGAACAAAGTGAAGTTGAAACAGAAGATCAAAAAGGAAGGTGGTGACCTGACAGATGGACGCTCATCTGTGCCACTGGTGATGGTCACACAAATCCCTTCTTACCGGTGAGTGTTGGGGAAGAAGCTCTTTGGTCATGGGGGACTGAGTTGGGCAGTGAGACTCAAGTCCTGACAGGGGCTGAATCCACAGGAGCGGTCAGTGTTAACCAAACAGCCACAACAAGATGCAGGCTGTCAGGTGAAGTTTGACTATCACACTCTATCGCAGAAAAAAGAAACCAAGTGCAGTAGTGTAGTTGCCATTTGCACAGTCTGACAGGGGACCAGTTGGCCTCTGCAGTGTTTACTAAATTTATGTGCATGCACTAAGAGAAGAAAAATTGATCACTTTTCTGGCAAGCAGCCAGAGATTTTAAGTTGAAGAGTGTCTTGTGGCTCAGGAGCTATAATCTGAGTGTCACTGGGATAGGGCTTGTATGTTGAGCACTGAGTCCAGCATCTGTCTTCCCTCTAATCTTTAATCTGCACACCCTCAGAACAATTCCCCAACTGTGTAGTAAACTAGTATCTGTTCTCAGGTGATCTGTATCAGGTAGACAGTATCATTACAGGGGATGTTCATGTTGTATGGTGACCATGTTTGAAAATAGTTGTGGGCAAGGTTACAAGTCATCGGGTGAATGGAAGCTTTTGTATGATAAAGAACTACTGTATTTTGATTCCTGATCTCATAGCTCAAAAAATTCTGCCATTGTCCTGAACAACTTTGAATTTGGCTTAATATATTTCAGGCAGATCAGGCGCATGAAGATTTAAATGTTGCTTTATTTTCGTTGGACATCTTGGAACACGCAGCTGGATATACCTGATATTTTAATAGATCTTCTTTCCAAAACTGCTGCCAAGATACCACTTAGGCACACCCAGTGTTGTGAAGGGGTTAACACATGCTTTCCTTGGACTCCAGTTGTGTTTCTTTCCTAGATTTCCAACCTTCAGAATGCTAAACTTGAATGACTCCAGTAAAGTTACTGACATTGAAATGAGTTTGAAGTTAATTGCTGTTGTTGAGAAGAACTGGAGGTGGGATACCTGCTTTGGTGAGAACCTCCAGCAGAGCTGATGTTAAAATAGCAAAAGGTAGAGAGGGATAACCTCACAGCTGACAGACCCCAGATTGGCATGGACTGGCACAAGCTATGTGCATGGATCTTACTGTGCCTTGACACAAGTTTGCAAAAATTATGCAGTTGAGCCACAACAGGAGAGCTAACGTGTCACCATGGTCCACAGAATCTGATGATTGCTTTGTTGTATGGGATAGTCTGCTCACTGACCCTTTTTTCTTGCCCTTAGGTTGAATAAAATCTGCAGCGGGCTCTCACTCCAGAGGAAGAACCAGTTTATGCAGCGGCTGCACAACTACTGGCTGCTGAAACGCCAGTCGAGGAATGGTGTGCCTCTCATACGGCGCCTGCACTCTCACTTACAGTCCCAAAGAAACGCAGAGCAGGTACTGCTTGCTGTTCAGCACTGTGCCCTGTGCTGCAGTAGTGTGGGAGAAAAGAGAAATGTGTGTGGGGAGGGAGTAAGCTTGAGGTTAATGGAAAGGGAAGCAGGGTGGATGGACTGGGAAGAGGTGATCCAAGTTTGAACTCTTGTAGGGGGCAGCTAGGTAATGAGTTGTAGTTATTGAATTTGGGATTTGGAAAGGGCAAGCAAACCATCCTTTAAAATAAGTGTCACAGTGAAGAATGAGTGCTTTCTCTTTCTAAACCTTTCTTGCCTTTTGATAGTGTGCACAAGGGGTCAGGTCAGGTTTGTACTCGAATGCAACATCCACTATGCCAAAAGAAGTGGGGTGGGGTGGGATAATCCCTTAAATGATTTATAAAACCAAGGTCCTGACTAACAGTGGTCATTCAACATGTCATTCTCAAGAAAATGGGTGTTAGCTCTAGAGTCCTGGCCAAAAGTTGGTTTGGGTAATTCCTCCCTCAGCCTCACATTCAGTTCTTCCCATTCACGTTTACATGGCACCATATACACAGTCTCCAGTTGTCCTCTTTTGCTTTCTCTTCTGGACTGATGTGGCATTCAGCAGTGTTTGCATTCTGGAACAGAGATAGCTGGTGAGGTAGTGAACTGAAATTATTTCCCTATGCAGTAGAATTACTAATCCTTGCAACTAACCTATTGGTGTGCATTGTGCATATTGTGCACATGTATTTTTTCCCATATTGAGTTGAAATCACAGACTTCAATTTGCATGCAGCAGCAGCCTCCTCTGGGTGATTAGTACAAAATTATCTCATGCTAATTAATGTAGAGTGTGGAGAGTACAACATTTGTTTGATATATTAATTTAGCAGCTTACAGCAGGTAGTATGTGTAAATGAATGCTTCTGGGTTAAAGACACTATAATTATAAATCACCACTATTTCTTTCATGAAAGAATTTGGGTTTGTCCTTTATTGATAGTTACAGGCAATCATTTATACGTGAGTCTATCCGTTTGAAAACCTATACAGGGATTCAGAGGAGGAAAGATACCTATAGATCAAGGCACTGGAGTAAGACTTCAGATATTTCTCCCATCTCTGGCTCTGATTTTGGGAAAGGCACTTGCTCTTGATGGCTTGGTTTCTTATTTGTAAAAGAGGAGATAATAGTTCCTTTTTCTCATGCTGTCTTATCTAGTCTGTTTAGACAACTCTTTGGGGCATGGATCTTCCCTTTCTAAGTACAGCATTTAACACAGTGAGTCCCCCATCTCAGCTCTAATTAACTTTGATATGGAAGGAGTTAGTGAGAGTGAACATGGGCTAGAGCATACTTCTGGAATGAGGTTATAGTGCGGCTTAGATCTGCCCATATGGACAAAATCAAACTTTTTTTAACATGGTGAGGTAGGTAGTTACAGTGTTTCAGCACAGACAATTCTATAGTGAAGATAAATGTGGAAGTAAACATGAGCAAGGTGTGGGAGCAATGCAGCATAAACACTTGGAAAGCATAGAAAACACAAGAAGCCTTTATGTGTAAGTCCTCTCATTCCCGTGTTTCCTTGTGCAGAAGGAGCAGGATGAGAAGACCAGTGCAGTGAAGGAGGAACTGAAGTACTGGCAGAAACTGCGGCATGACTTGGAGAGGGCACGGTTGCTTATTGAGCTGATCCGTAAGAGGGAGAAACTCAAACGGGAACAGGTAGGTGGCTCTAGGGCTGAGAATCACTTCATTATGCTACCATAGAGTCTGGTGTCCCTTGCTACCTGCAGCTGCTCTGTCCTGGCAGAGGAACAGAACCACTGCACCTTTACTGAATCTCTCTTTTTCACAAGGTGTGATTTTTCTGAGGCTCTGAGCATCCATGACTCCTACTGATGTCAAAGAGAGGAGGTGCTGGTGTTCAGAACCTCTGTAGAACAGACCCTCAGTGGTTTGCACTGCGAGCGACAGCTGACTAGTGGCATGGACTGGAGCCCAGCAGTGTGCTGCAAATGCTGCCAGCTTCTTTACGTAACTACCTGTGCATTTTAATCCTGACTTTAACCCCACTTCTAATTCAGTTTTGGGCATGGACCAGGTGCTTACACAATCGAAACAGGATCTCTGTTAATATTTATTACTGTATTTTGATAACCATCACTCTAAGAATGATCCTAAACCACCCATCTCCTCTTCAGTTGGTAAGCCCTAGCTTCCTGTGTCTTGCCTTCTTTGGGTGATTTTTGAGAAGAGGTAAACTTAGATCACTTAATAACTAGAAAGGTTTCCCTTTGGTCGTCGTATTTTTTCCAGCTTGCACTGAGTTGTATGATCATAGTTCTCTCACACGTTCCATTCTGGCATCAATGTTATTTACTATGCTTACTAGGCTGTCCAGTTGGGGATCATTTCTAGAGACAGCTGACAGGACTTCATATATTTTTAGATTGAGCCTGTCTGATGGTGCCATCAGTGTTCATCTGCTGCTTGCAGTGTACCTGACTTAAAGTTTTGGCCTGATCCTGCTTCTAATGCAGTCAGAAATCATCCCTAGATTTTGTTTCTTTTTGCTTTCACTATCTTGATGTATCCGTGGCACAGTATGTCTAGCCAAACTAGCTGAAACCCCAGTGCAGTTTAGAAAGGAAAATTTATCTCAGAGAAACACATCTAGCTGAAGCTGTTTCCCAACCCAACTTGTAGGTATATAGCATGCCACCTGTTCCACCTCTTTGACCTTTGTTTAAATTCATTGCTGTTATCATGGAGGCCATAGGGCATGATTCTGTTTCCCTCTGTGTATTTAAATAGCAGCTTTTCAGCTGTGAGTGGTGTTTTTGGCACTTATGCACAGGTTGTGATTCTGTTATCCTTAAACTACGGATGCATAAATGTGTGCACTTAGACTGATCATGTGCAGTTGACTACACACTGGCTGTGAACGTATCCTGCTATGTATAGGCACCCATTGTGGGTGTGTAAATGCATACAAGTCACAAAAATGAAGCTGGACGAAAAGCAGTAACTAATGGACATTAGATACTGGAGGAGGAAGGGTCCTCCCTCTGCTTTAGTTCCTATAACTGAGTGGTTAGGGCACTGCCCAGGAAACTGGGGGCCCAGGTCCTAGAAAATCAAACAGGAACAAGTAAGTGGATATTGGGTTGACCATCAATCTATTACACTACCCTACAGCCTGGTGTGGCAGGGTTTGAACCTGTGTGTCTCAGTCTTCCCAAATGCGGTGCTCTAGGTGATGTCTCACAAGCGAGGCATTATCTAGGCCTCTTCCAATGCTTCCTTTGAAGCGGTCTCCCTGGACAGCCAAGAGAAGAAGATAACATGGCGTCAAGTTGTGAGGGTATGTGGCTCAGTGAGAAGGCTGCTGCACTGAAAGGGAGCAGGCTCTGGGTTCTAGTCCTGGCCCTTGTTGCCAGTGGGGCAGAAACTTCCCTGCTGTATTATGTGCTCTCCATCCATTATGTTCAGTGAATAGTAAATGCAAGGGGCAATGACTCAAGTTCAAAAGTAGCACTAGAGAGGGGACTGGGTAATGCCTGAGCTGTCCCCATCTTGGATGTCTGTGCATTATTCCTTTCTCCCATCCTCAGGTCAAAGTTCAGCAAGCTGCTATGGAGTTACAGCTGACTCCTTTCAATGTACTACTGCGTACAACCTTGGACCTGCTACAGGAGAAGGATCCTGCTCAGATCTTTGCAGAGCCCGTTAACCTGAATGAGGCAAGTATCTTCTTTCCAAGAAGTGCAGTTTGGTGGGGGTGGAGCTGAGGTTTTGGTGGGGTATTGCTGGGAGGAAGGGAGAAGCCCTCATGGTGTGGATGACAAAACTAGGGCACTTCTGTGTAGAAACTCATTCCTTCTTTGTCCAACACTGGAATTCAGTAAGGAATTTCTCAAAGTGGCACTATCCTAGCTGGCCAAGACAGGGAACTGTTCACTGAAAGCCTACTAGAGTGCCTCAGTCAAATAATACCATTCTGCAGTTAGGGCAGGTCTGGTTTAACTGGGTGGAACAGAAATGGATTGATGGTGCTGTCCCTCTGCGGGTGGGAAGGACATGAAGAGTGCTTGTGATGGATGCGCTCTAGTTGGCTAGTAAATGGTTTTTGTAATTGTACAGGTTTTATATGTTTAGGTTCCAGATTACCTGGAATTCATTTCCAAACCAATGGATTTTTCCACCATGAGGCGGAAGCTGGAGTCCCACCTGTACCGAACCTTGGATGAGTTTGAGGAAGACTTTAACCTTATAGTTACCAACTGCATGAGGTATAATGCTAAAGACACCATTTTCCACCGAGCAGCTGTCCGGCTCAGAGACCTTGGAGGAGCGATATTGCGCCATGCGCGACGGCAGGCTGAAAACATTGGCTTTGACACTGAAGTGGGGATTCACCTGCCTGAGTCACCCAAAACAGAAGACTTTTACCGCTTTTCCTGGGAGGATGGTGAGTCACCCTTGCCTGTGTGTTTTTGTCTTAGTTAGCAGTCCAGGAAATGTCATGTCCTAACTCTGTGTCTAGGCCCAGCTGTCACTCAGCCATTGTCCTGAATCCACCATTCAAAAGGTGTAAGATTTGGCCTCACCTGTCTGACATAGCTCTCAGCCTTTGAACATCTCAAGGCATTTAAAAGAGGCTAGGATCTTTGGAAAGTGTCACAATGGGAGCTCCTGGCTACTGGGCACGCTGGAAAATCTGGTCCTGACATTGGTGTTGAAACCTTCTGAAAACATAGCCCCAAACTCTCCTGAGAGAGCATTGGCTCTTTGTATCTGACATTGAAGAATTTCCCTTATGCAACACTACTATGAGCCCAAGAGGTATTTTTAATCCCCCTTTTCTGGGTGGGAAGCTGGGACCCAGAAAGATTAAGTCCAAGGTCACACAGAAAGTTCATGGCAGAGCCAGGCATTGACTCCACCTCTTTTGAGTCTCATCAGACCAAGGGCTTGCTAGTTGCTGTGGACTCTGTATACTGCAGTAGTACTGGAACCTGGGTAGTTTTAAAGGGCCTTGAAAAATTGACTTCATGCAGGATCAGATTGTCGTGTACCCAGATTTCCTCCCCCAGTCTCCTTTTACTCCCTGGTTTGAGGCGATACATTTCATATGTCTTCAAGAAAAATCCCTTGCATCCCTTGGCAGTTCATTGTAGTCTGGGAGTGCAGTGGGATGGTGTCTTCTGTCTCTTAGTTTCTGTGATTTTCTTGGGTCACAACTGCTGCAGACAATCCAGGATAAATGAACTGCAGATTTTTAACCCTGTCCTAGAACTGCACAGGACATAATGAGCATAAATCAAAGGATTAGCTTGTTTTTAAGGTGAGAGGAGGGGAAAGGAAGAAATTCTTTATGGGGGAGATGGTGTCAATGTTGCTGGTGTCTTGACTCCTGCCAAAATCTTATCAAAATCCAAAAATACTGTCAGTTGGACCTTTATTTAGGGAGTATGCGACTGCTTCTGTTCCCCAAACCACCTGCATCTGTGTCTGTGAGTGTTTGTTTGCAACAGTACTGAATGACATGGCCAAACTTATTCTAGGCCACTGCATCTCCTTTCTTTGGATCTCTCTGGTTATATCTGTGCTACATCCTTGATGCTTATGTGGCTGCTGCTGCTGATGTGCACCCCTGCCCTGCCCACCCTTGTCTGTCTATCATGCCTGGAAAAATGACAGGGAAGCTGCTCCAGGGGCATCTCAAGTGACCACTCTCAAGCACACTGGAGAGAGAGGCCTGGAGGGCAGTGGTGGGGAATGCCCCGAAGCACCGGTATTGCTGCCTTTTCAGGCAGGGTGTGTGGGAGTGGGAACAGGAGAGGGGAGGCATGCTGTTCAGTGGTAGCCTTGACGGCACCAGGCCACAGCTTAGATGTGCTCTCTATCTGTGATGTGCTTCCCAGTGGCTGCAGCCCTCTTGGCATCTAAGGCTGAGAATCCTGAAATCCTTCAGGGTTTGCATGTTGCAGACTCGCATGTGGGTGTGACCTGGGGTGACCGAGCTTCAGTACTGCAGAATTTCCTTCTCCAAAGGCTTGCTTCTTCATGACATAAGGGGTCAATAATCTCGGTTCACCTCTCTTCTTGCTGCAGTGGATAACATCCTTGTCCCTGAGAATCGGGCTCACCTTTCCCTGGAGGCACAGCTGAAGGAGCTGCTGGAGAAGCTGGACATGGTGAGCACCATGAGGTCCAGCGGAGCCAGAACCCGACGCATTCGGCTCCTGAGACGTGAGATCAACTCCATCCGGCAGAAGGTGGCCCAGCAACAGAACAAGACCATGCCGAATGGAGAGTCCGCACCACGGGAGGAAGGGCTGGACAGAGTACTGAGGGGAGAACAGGATGATGATGGGGAGAAAGGTGAGAGTTTTCAGCAAGTCACCAAGGGAAAGGGAAAGAGAGCCCTGCAGGTTGGACAGGCAGGGGTGTGTGCAGGCGATTGCAGCAGACTGAATGTGCAATAGAGTTATTCCTCTTTGCACTAGAACGCTGAACAGCCAGACCTCTACTGTAGCAGAAGAGATGTCATATCTAACAAGCAGTGTTTAAAACAACAGGGAGCAGGTTGTGAAGGGCACGTAGGACTTCAAACCTTCCTGTTGTGTTGTGCTGCTTTACCGACCGATGTTTCAGTTTCTGGGAAATTAGAATCAGGCATGGGTTTACATGCCTCCAACCTCGGCTCCAATGGGAAATGTGGCCAGGTTGGAAGCCAAAAGCAAAGCCTAATCCATAGCATAGAGGGCAGTGAGTGTGGGATCCCATTCCAGTGCCTTTAGTTGTGCATGTCATATGAGCACCTTTAGAAGTGGTGCTAACTGAGATTGTCAGTAGATTAAGTGGAGAGTCCAGGGTCTGAAACATCATAGAGAAGGAACCTCCCCTGTAGGGGTTCTCCCAAAGGCAGGCATGAGGTGTGGTGGAGGAAGGTGATGGGAAGCTGGCACCCCCTCCTTATTTGTACTGAGACACACCTTGGTTTTAGGAGGCAGAAAGAAGAAAGGTTTTTCCAGAGTCATGGCTGAAAGTTGACTGCATGGAGTGGCTCACTCGGCAGTTCACTCGCCCTTAGCCTGCTCAGCCAAAAGCTATTGCCAGCTTGGCAGTGGCTGTAAGCGGGTTAAAACTGGATTCTGCCCCTGTTGAGTGTTGGCCCTGGAGAGAAGGAAGAGAAGCAGAACACTTGGCAGACTTTATACTGTCTCCATGCTTCTGTTCTGGCACAGAAACCAGCTTCCCTGCTTAAGACACGGTTTTGGTGGGCTAATTTTTTGGGGGAAAGGTGTGTGGTATAGGAGTAGATATGGTATTTTGCCTTTGCACTGAAATGGGAGGCTTCACCCTCCAGGACTATTATCAGTAACCTGCAGTAGGAGTCCATTTAGAAATTAAGAAATAAGGGTGTGTTATTAGTAAGGCATGTGGCAGCCCTGGTTACAGAGTGTGAGCCCTCTCATAGCTGGGATATGAGTGTGTCAGCGTTTGTTGAGTATGTACTAGCAGGTGATGATGCAGAGTGCCCTCTATGCCTGTACAGTGCCATATAGACACTATATACCACAGACCAAGAATTCATAGTGTGTGGAGCAGAGCAAGGTAGGATCTTTGTGATCTGGGCCCTCCTGTTCAGAAGGGTCACAAGCACAGCAGTGACATGGAGCTGGAGTGGCTTGTTACAGACATATTTGGCAGGCAATTTGCTGCCAACTCTCTGCAAGGTGGGCTTGAACTAGCTGGCCCCCAATACTTTTTAGAGTAGAGGTTTTCAACCTTTTTTATTTGCGGACCCCTAAACAATTTTGAATGGAGGTGCAGGCCCCTTTGGAAATTTTGAAGGGAGTTGCAGACTCCTTGGAATTGAAAGTGTGGGTATACATATACTTTTGAGTGATCATAATAATTTTTTGTGGGCCCTTTAGACATAGTCTGTGGACCCCCCACAAAGGTCTGCAGACTACATGTCGAAAACCACTGGTGTAGAGAGTCCATTCAGACCAGCAGATAACAGGAGGAAGGCTCTTGATGGGTTGTCAGTGCCTGGGCTTAGAGGGAGAATATCAGGTTTTGGTGCAGGCATCTGAGCTTTCTCATCTCATATTTGGTAATCATATCCCGTAGGGCAAGAATAGGTTAGGCAGTGGCCCAGTCTGACTCTTCCTTCCCTGGTTCACTTTGCTCCTGGCTGGGCTATAGCATCTGGAGCAGCAGTATTCCACCTGCAGAGATCTGCTTTGATCATTTTTGGTTGCAGGGAGGTGGTGGGCTAGTTGTCCTCCCTCTGCCAGCAACGGCATCTGACGTGGTAGAGAAGCAAGGGAAGTAACTACCTTTTTCCCTTACTGTTGGCAAAGCATTGCAGCAGTAGCAGCCAGTGCCAGAAAGGAGACAAGCATCCTAGGAGTTGGGGAAGGAATGGAGGGATAGGAGAGCCCCTGGTTTGCCCTGAGGTTATTCTTTTTCATGTTGGTGATAAAATGTCCAGAGAGTGACCTTAGTGATATGGTGCAAGTGACTGGCCAGGAGGCTGGATCTAGTGTGGGAGAAGAGGGGCTATCTCTTCAGGTTGGGGGGTGTCATTACATCTTTATCTGGGTACCCCCCTAGGGGAGTACAGATGCCTGATACCACTGGAGCCTATGGCTTTCCCCTCACCATAGAGAAGCGGTAGGGTGGATGTTAGTATTTTGGGGAATTACTCTTTCTAAAATGTCCAAGCAGATTCTGTTGTTCTTTAGCAGATGACACCAAGCCCCCCCACCCCCCCACTCTGGAGCCCACAGGACCCGCACCCTCCCTGTCTGAGCTGGACTCTCTGCAGGACCCACCAATGCTCAAGCCCATTAGTGAAAGCAAGTCCTTGAGCCGGCTGCAGAAGCGCATGAAATCGGACGGCGAGCTCTTTGACAAGAAGACGCTGCAGAGGGAGAGCCAAGCCTTCCAGCGCTTGCTCAGTGACAATGGCCTGAATGGCCTGGCCCTCCAGGCCACGGACACTCCTGCCAACCCTCCATTCAGTGGTGTGGGCAGGCGGACATCTGTCCTTTTTAAAAAAGCTAAGAATGGGGTGAAGCTGCAGAAAGGCCTGGACTGCCCGCTGGAGAACGGAGAGGACCACAGCCAGACTGGACAGATTTCCTCTTCTGGCACAGAGGGTGAGCGGCAAGCCAGGAAACGGCCACGGAGCAGGAGCTGCAGTGAGAGCGATGTTGAGAAATCCCCCAGGCAGTCAGGAGACACAGGTGACTCCTCTGGGCTTTTCTTCCTCTGGCGCCTCTGACCAGCAGGAACTGGTTAGGGCAGTGGGGCCTGGTAAGCATTTTTTGCCAGCTGGCAGGGCTGCTTTTGTTAAAGATGGACTTCAAACCATGGACGTGTGAGCTGTTTGATTCAGTCACTTGCAAAGGGGCTGCCAAACAGGTTGGTGATTTGTGGGTATTGAATGACACCCGTGTTAGGTAATTAGGGGAAATTATCTTTAGTTAAGAATCTGTTTGCATGGTTGAGTGTTACGCGCCAGTCGCGTGCCAAGGGCAGGTATGGCATGTGAGAGCTTGGCTTACCGGAGCAGGAACTTCCTCTTTACTCAGCAAAGGCTGAATCTTTTCTTCCATCTCTAGATGAGTCTTGCAGTGATATCAGCAGGCGATTCATTTATTTTCTTCATGGCATGCCTGTCAGAAGGGTTTTACTGACAATCTGGAGAAGGAAATCCCCAGCGCCTACCTGCACTGCACTGCCCCTGTTATCACAGTGCTGACCCATTCAGGCTCAGACTGGGCATGTATGTTACTCTAGGCAACATAATAGCTGGTGTTCGAGGAGACATGACTTATGGTAAACACCATATTTATTAAATTTACTAATGGCCGCAAATTGAGAGGTAGGACGAAAATCGGTGAGAAGGAAAAAATGCAGAGGGCCCTTTGAAGTTAGAAATACAGGCAGGAATAAATAAATGAGATCAAAATTAGAAAGATGCAAGGTGAAGGGCAAACATACAAATGAAAATGATTCAAAGCAAAAACAAATAGGAGGAGATAAGGCAGCAAACAAAGTCAGAGTGCCTTTGAGCTGTAGTCAGAGATATCACAGACCAGGGAGGTAATAATAACCCCTCTCAGTAAAGCTTAACTCAGCCCACACCTGGCATACTGCATTAATTTAAAGATATCTTACTGCCAGGATGATGTTAATAAATTAGAGAGGGTTACAGAAAAGTAGTCAGAGTGCTGGGATTGACTCAAAAGAAAGGTTAAAAGAGATACCTAAGAATAGCTGGCCTAAACAAAACTTAGAGCTAAGGGATACATGAACCATCTGCAAGAATTTAACAGAGGAAGGATTGCTTGAATCTGTTCTAGGTGGATAAAACTATGAGTAAGAGGATGAAGTAAGAAAAAGAGGTAAAAATGAAATGGGGTATTGGGAAGTTGACGGCTGGAATAGGGAATGATGTTTTCCTTCAGGGTCTAGGGGCTGAAGTTTTGCTTTTGTGATTTGGTTCCTTCCCCAACTTCAAACATGGCTGATTTATCCTGATGTCAGGGGAGTGACTAGTATGCAGGATTTGCATTATTGTAGGAACAGGTTGGCACAACCTGTGTTGCCAGAACCAGGTGTTTCCTAGAAGCAAGCTCCATGTGCAGTCCATGTTGACTGGTTCAGAGATGATTGTGACATTGGCAGTGACTCACCTATGCTGGGTGATCATCACCGAAGCAGAACCCTTATCCTTGTTAAAATTCAGACATCCTGGTTGGAAACGTGCGTGGCAATAGACACCTGGAGCCAAATTCAGTCCATGTGATGCCAGTGGAGTCACACCTGCTTACATCAGTTCTGAATTTTGTTTCTGGTGTCCCTGGAATGCATTTAATAGGAGACAAATTGAAAGCTCTTACTGGACCTGCCTCCACTGACCCTGCCTGTGCTCAGGAATTTTTGTCTCCTCAGCATGTCTTGTGTAAGCTGAGAGATGATCCCTCAGATGTTGTACATATGCACATATACATCTGTTGGAGACAACAGTATGTTTAAGTATCTCTGCGATGCAGGCTGTGTTTTGCAGGGCTGGTAATTTCTGTAACTTTGTACATTATCAACCTTGGCAGCGCAAGGCTTTGCCACATTAACAATAATATAACATATCGGTGTGGAACACCTGTGTAAGTCACACTGGGCTCCAGAGAGGACAAGAGGGCCAGGTTTCCTGGGGTAGCTGCTGCTGTGGGTACTTGCCAGTAGATGGCAGTGGAAGTCTGCTTACCTATACACCAGAACAGAAGCAGACACACAGCGGGTGCATCTACACGAGGTGGTTACTGCGCATTAACCCAATAACACTGCGCAGTAGCGTGGCAGTTAAAAACTGTACTAATAGCCTATTGTGCAGTGCTGTTAGGCTGATGTGCAGTAAATGTCACAAAATAACTGTGCAGGTGCTACTCTAGTTACTGCACATTTAGTTAGTACTTCATTAAGCAAGTACTAAACTAAATGCACAGCAATTAAAGCATATTAATGAATCTGTAGAGATGCCCAGTATCTGTTGCAGTATAGTTTTACCCTCATCTTCCCCAGAGGAACTGTACGCTGGATTCTAGTAAGTCATACCAGTGTGGGCCTGTATGTTGCATGTCTGCTCCAATGATTTCTCAGTCAAGGTGACACAGCAGCCTGGGGTGCTGTCGGACCCTTTTAAGGGTACCACAGGGTGCTGTGCAACTTGAGCACTGTTAAGTGTGCAAATGCCTACACATGAGTCACAGGATAAACCCAGAGAAAACATCACTTCTGGAAGGTGAAGATAGAAGGTTTTCCCTAATGTGGTTTGTAACCCAGTGAGTTACGCAAGGCAACCTAATGTTAAATTGTAAGTGTTCCACTGGATAGCGCACTCAATGGGGGTCCAGGACTCTGGGGCTTCATCAGTAACTTGCTAAGTGACTTTGAGCAAATTACTTTGTTTCTTTGTGTCTCATTTCACCCTCCTTAAAGTAGGGCAGTAACACATCATAACCTTTTAATGTATTTTGATACTGGTGGGTGAGCTCTAATATTGAAAATGCATTGGGGTCTATTCATCGGCATAGCCTACATGAGACTGAAGCTAAAACTTGTCTCTTGCCTCTGTTTCTTTTCGAATGGCACCAAAAGATAAGAGAAGAGGATTCACTTGCCTAGCCTTTCTCTGAGTGCTCAGCTAGTTTTACCCCAGACTGGGCTGCCATATGCGGCTCCCCTTACGGGGCACTGCAGCTGTACAAAGCCATTAAAACAAGAGGCTTGCCCTCATTTTCAGATTAGGGGTTAGTTAGTGAGTATATCCAGGATCCACATGTCATTCAGCAGCTTGGGCAGTGTACAGTAAATAAAGGACTTTATTTTCCCAAACGAGGTTTTTGATTGTCTGTACAAGAGGCCTTGAAAGTTACAGAGTCAATAGGCGATTTATAGAAGGAAGGAAGGGGAGGGGACAAGGATCATTCCCTCATTAACAATCAGAAACTGATAGAACAGCAGCCACGACTAGCGAGTTTGTTAGAGGACCTCCAGGCCTTCTGGAGAGTCACAACTGCATTTGGTACAGCTTAGGGAAAAATGCTGTTTTACAGCTGGCAGCTACAGCCAGGGGTGCAGAAATGGGCATGGAATCACATTATCTTGTAAAGCCTTTTTTTTTTAAAAGCAGGGAGAGGAATAATAGCCTGGCAGTATGCTACCACCCATCTGAAATGCAGAGCCTTGAGCCTTAGGGTAACTATTCCTGAGCAGGTTGTGGGATCTCTGTGCCTCCCTCTTTAAGGACCCCATGACCTTGGAGGGATGGTCCGGGCAGTTTGGCTCATCTCTCTTGTGTGTTCTCGGCAGGAGTGACCAATGGCTTTGGGAAACATGTGGAAAGCGGGTCTGACTCAGAATGCAGCTCTGGCCTTGGCAGCAGGCTGACATTTGAAGCCTGCAGGTAAGTCCTCATTTACTCAACCTCCCCCACAGTAATGATACCCACTGGTTTACTTGGCCATTCCTACTAAGACAGCTTCATTGTTTAAAATCCACCTGAAGGGTTTTTTTTTACCTTTTGTATCAATACTGGGGCTGAAAGCCAGGATGACTTTTGATCTCCATTATTAACTTTCAAGGCAGGGGTTCCAAAACAGTTCATAAGTCCCGAGAAAGTGCTTGATGTTTCAGATGAACTGATGTATATGATACTGAAGTCACTCAGTGCACACAAACATGCTTATATGCACCTCTGTGTTACCAGAAACTCAAAGCTTAGGAATTATTGGTCCTGTGCAGTTTGCCCAACCCCCAGCAGGTGATGACAAGTGTCCACCACTTACTGGCACTGCGGCCTTCCTCTTACTGTAAAAGCACAAGTAACGTATGTGACAGTAGCTTCATAGACTCATAGAAGAGTAGAGCTGGAAGCGACCTCTGGAAGTCAGCTAGTCCAACCCTCTGCCTGAGGCAGGGTCATCCCTATCCAAACCATCCCATGCAAATCCTTACTAACCTATTAACTAAAACAACACAGGCTACGCTGTCTCACAACCACAAGGGACAGCACCCTAACTTGGCACCACCCCCCCCCCCGGTTAAGCAGGGGGACAGCAGTGGCCAACGTCCTGCTGCTGTGAGGGTTGTTAAAATACACATGAGAGGTTCAAGAATACTTGGCCTCCATAATTTATTTGTATGTGTTGTGAGAGGTGGGCAGAGAATGCCTGACATGGGATGGAGAAGCAAGATTCTCTTTGATTTTAATAAACTTTTCAGTAACTTCCACATCTCATGACCCACCTCATCACCTTTGATAAGCCCGTGGGAGTTGTGACCTGGCAGCTGAGAAACACTGTACCAAGCCAGCAATCTCCAGATTTCCTGTTCAATCTTCAGGTCATACAGACCGCTGAAGGTTCAGAGGGCTGCAGGAAGGGAACCACTACATAATTCTATACTCTTTCCCCTAAGTAAATGCTTATTTAGTCTTGTAAGAGCTCGATCCTGCATAATTAGACTCCCCATGGACACTGCTTTGCATGATTGGGACTGGGGTTTTTTCCCCTTAAATTATTCTGCACTGGGACTAAGCCACAGGGGGATGTTTAGAAACCATCTCTGCTATACAGTGTCCCAAAATATTAACTGTCAAAAGATGTATGCAGTTTTGCTATTGTCGCCAAGATTTGATTTGTGCCCACCTTATAAACCTATTTACAGAGGCTTCAAATTTGGCAAAAGAAGAAATTGTTCTGGACTGAAAGTAACATAATATAATTTAACAGTAGAGCAAAATCTGAGGATTGGTACATTGGATTTAATGAAAAATCTTCAAAATGCATATTCATATGACACAAAAATATAGAAGCTAGGATTTATTAGATGCCCTTTTTATTTAAAAATAGGTTTGTTTATAGTCATGTAAGAGTGATGTTGCAGCCATGATGATTCAGAAATAACAACTAGGGTGTCCAGACTGTGGAATAAGCTGCCTCCAGAGGTGGTGCAAACGCCTACTCTGGAAATCTTCAAGAGGAGACTGAACGGGCACCTTGCTGGGGTCACCTGACCCCAATTGTCTTTCCTGCTTGGTGCAGGGGGCTGGACCCGATGATCTTCCAAAGTTCCTTCTGGCCCTTTACAAACTATGACTCTCTGAATATCCTTTGAAGAATGCCTTGCATTTGAAAGCTTGTTTAACTTTATTCCAGCTACATAGTGGGTCCAATAAAAGAAATCAATCCTAAGAAATTCTTGCCTCTCACTCTTTTAAAGGTAATTTTTTGCAGAAAGTTAGTTCATAGCATGAAATAATCCTTTAAATACACTGACAAATACTTGGAAAGGTTTGCGTTAACAGGCTCTAAAAGGTCCACATCATCATCTGAGCGGGATGAACAAGTGTTGATCAGTGTTAGTGCCAGCTGGAGTTTGTAGCAGAGAATCCTTTCCCATTCCATTTGATTTGGATCTGTCAAGACTGACTCAAAGAACACATCTGTTTAAAGCTTTAAAGGAACAAGAAGGTTTAACAGTTCAATGATCTAAGAACAGGACCAGTAGTCAGGATCTCTGCAGTAACTGTGTCTCTGCCGTTGGCAAGTCATTGAAGTCCTTTTGCCATGGTTTCTCCATCTCTGATATGAAGGAAATGAATGACATTAAGTTCACAAACGAGTGTGCAAAGTAGTTGGTTAATATTTGTAAGGTACTTCAGAGCTGAAAAGTGCTAAGTGCATATTATAATTGCAAGCAATTCAGACATACAAAATTACATTAGAGTTGTGTGACACTCATAAAACAAGGAATGAAAAATGAGCTGACATCTCATGGAAAACTTAAACATTTATTCTATTTGGGATCGTTTCTGTTTACTGGGAGGGTTTTTTTTTTCATTTTTTCAACAGCATTAAATCCACTTGCACTTAAAATAAGTGGTTACTAGGAAACTATTATAATGTCACAAATTAAGAATTTCAGCCAAAGAACGAGAAATCAGGAGTCAGTAATTGCTCAAGATGTAGGGAGCCTGCTTTCGGAAATATTCCTAGTAGTAAAGAGAAAGAATAAAGAGGGAAAATATGAGGTTAGGGTCCCATTCTTTATATACTAGAATCTTACTGAAGATAAGATGAGCTGCTCTTTCATTCTCCAGGGTCAGAACACAACTAGGCAACAACCTCTTCCCGGTTTTTGACATTAAGGTTCTTCAACATGCATTTCTTCAGTGAGTTTCTCCCTCAGGTTCAGAGCCAGATTTTCAGTGGGTGTCCAGAGCTGAACATGCCCAAATTGGGATGGCATCCAACTAGCATACATCAGAACAGATGTATTGATAAATTTTGCAGCAGCAGTTCTGCAGGTGGTGTTCCTTCTACTTTAAGACTGCAGCAGTCTTATGATTTCCCAGTATTTTCTGTGGAGCTGGGCATTCCAGTTACTTGGCTACTTTTGTAGGAAAAATGCATTTCCCCATAATGCTCTCCTTTCCATTTCTTTTAACAGTGGTTTGACTCCTCCAAAACGTAGTCGAGGGAAGCCTGCACTTTCGCGGGTTCCATTCTTGGACGGTGTGAATGGAGACTCTGATTACAGCAGCTCAGGTGAGAATGATGACTAACGGTAAAGTTCTTCGGGGAAAGCACTGTCATTTTATCCTGTGCTTAGGTGCGTGACACCATCTGCACCTTGTCCATGACTTGGGCTCCTTGCTGTTCTTGCAATACCATTAATAAACAATTATAAAAGGATTGTCCCTGAAAATGACTTCACTACTTTCAAGGTCTGTGATGGTCATTTTCTGGGCGCCATACATCAGTGTAGTTAAGCTCTGGGCTTCTAATACTCTCCAAGGCAATCCACATCTAGCTCAGTGAGGGCTGATCTTTATGGCTGGACTACAGTCTTGCTTCACCATGCTGCTGTAGTCCTGTTCTCTGCCCTGGCTCCTGTCTCAGTGAAAACCATTCTTTTCATAAGCTTGTGCACTCAGCTTGTGAGATAAGCTTGCAGTGAGGGGCTACTTCCACGGGGATTAGAAAATGTAAGGATATTTTGTATGCTGCAGCATACACTTGCAGTTTAATAGTGTCTCAATGCTTCAGGCATTCTGAATCTCACCCCCATTTCAGTTTTTATGGGCATTTTCCATATTCATTGTGATTCCCAGTAAAATCTGTGTATTGACTTTTCTCCACAAGCAAAACGCTCTCACTCTGCCTCTGAGAAATTCACTTTAATGAAAAAGCTTTCTTTCCCAAGGCCAGAAGGTATCAGATTACTTCTTCATGTCCCGAACAGATCTTTTGTAACACTCCTGACTTTGATAAAAAATAGCCACTAATATCATTCCTTCAACAAGAACCAGACATTCCCTGCAGGGATCAAACAGCCCATGAAATGTGACAGCGCAATGGCCTTCATATCTGTACTCCAACAGAAAAAAGTGCTGCCTGAAAAATGGTTCAGCTTCATTCCTGTATAGCTCTACTGACTTTGGTGTTGGTTTCAATAGAGTAACCCCTACTTACCTGCAAACTGAATCTGATCAATATTTCTGTATGTGTCATTGGGGTTCAGCTATTAGATCAGTGTAGCAGTGATCCCAGTTCCCATTAAGAGGCTATAACCTTAATTTAAAATGCAAGACAAACTATATGCGTTAACATGAATAAAGTTGGACTTTTGCCACGGGGATGTCAGACTGCATGATTTTCTACCAGTCTTTTATGTGCGTTGTTCATAATTTGTTATACTTGGGAAATTTCATGGATTAGGTGATAAAATAGCTGGACAAACCTCATGGTAAGACATGCAACAAAGCTCTGGGCCATGTGGCTGGTTAAGGAAAGCCAGATACCCTGTTGCAGCACCTGGGCAGCACAAACGCACTTTTGTCATTTCTCAGTGACAAAATATTTCCCTTTGGGCTTATGAGGGTTTTTCCCAGGTACACAGTAATTAAAAAACAGCTTTGTAATGGAGGAGGCAATATGTCATGGTTAGAGGTGGGATTGCAATGGAGAATCCTTCTCCTGACTGTTACCCATTTGCCATACAGTCTTGAGCAAATCATTTCCCTTTTCTTTGCCTCAGTTTCCCTGGGGTATAACATGATTGAACCCTTTTTAATGATCTTATCAATGTAGGATTCTCATTTCCACAGCCTGTGCCTCCAGTGTGCGCGCTGAGAGAAACTCCTGTCTCTTAAGACTTTTCACCCTTTGTAGCACCCCTAGCAAGACCTGTAGGCTCTGGACCACTGAACATGCTTTAATTGCAAGTATCTTAGAAGTGCCAGAAGATTCAGAACAGGTTTCAGAATGTAGAACAAGAAGCAAAAGCTTCCCAGTATCCTCTATTGCATGTGAAACTATCACCAATAATTTTTCTTTTTCAAAATGAAACTGTCTGAACCATGTTTCCTCACAACCCTTCTTATAGCTGGTGAAATCCACCCCTCTACAGAGCACTAGTGCTAAAGTCACGTTTTTGAAGACCTGCTTTGAAGGTCTGTGTAGTGCCTAGGTTTTGAGCTAGCTCTTAGCACAAGGGGAGCCATTGCCAATGACTTGTTTACAATGGTACCTTCGCCAAGAGCCCCGTGCTTATGGCTTCTACCTGCTACTTCGCAAATAATAATAATAAGCTTTGCACAATTGATCTTAATCATAGGTGGACACATGCTGGTGTCCAGCTTCCAGGACTTAATGGCTTATTTGTAAAGCCAGGTTGTCCAGCGAGACGGATTGAAACAGGAGGGAGAGCTTGTGTTGCACCAGACAAAGAAAGGGGAAGCTATGGGGGAGCACTACTTCCCAGACCCTCCTCCAGTCCCTCTGACTCTAACTCCTCATCCGGTGCTGTGGGAAGCAGCTTGGCATAGACCTGAGAGCAGGGACAGAGAAAGCAGCAGGGGTCCAAAAGAGTGACTTGCATTGGTTTTTGTCCTCTGTGTTACTGACGATGAAACAATACATGTGCATACATCCTCATGGCAATATGTATCCTTGAATAGGAGAAGAGTGGCTTGAACGGGTTTCTTTAAAGTTTAAAAAGGCAAGCTGAAAACACTGCTTATGCATTTTAACTACAACAATCAATCTCATCTGCATTAGCTGTTGCTGTGGTGAATGCGTAGGCTTTCTTGTCTGATTTAGGAAGCAGAGAACTGCACAAGCAGTTTTAAGTCATGTCTCTTTGTGTCTCCTTAGGCAGAAACCTCTTGATGTCCTTTGAGAGTCAGGCTGACCTGGAACCCTTGGAGCTTGTGTGGGCCAAGTGTCGAGGCTATCCGTCCTACCCTGCCTTGGTAAGTATACCTGTTGCATGGGACTAGCTTTGTGCAGCAGTCCTTATAGCAGCACTGGACCTGGTGCATCGTAGCCAGTGAGAGAAGGGACAGTTCTGCAAGCTCCTGTCATGGGTGCACTTTTCCTTTGCACAGTGAATTTCCACTTTTCTCATTGTTTCTGAGTATTGGGGAAATTACATAAATATGAATCTTGGTGCCAGGCATAGGATACCAAGCACACCCTTTCCTCCTAACATGTTCAGGGTATGAAGATTGCTATCTGTGCTGTTAGCAGCAGAGTGTGTAATTTCTAGGGCTGTCAATTAATCGCAGTTAACACACACTATTAACGCATTAATCAGTGTTCACGTTAATTTTTTTAATGTGTTAATTGTGCGTGTGGTTTTGGAGTCTGGGCTCCACTCTGCTGCCATCACCACCACCTCCGGGTTGCCCAACGGGGCAGCTGTGGCAGCACAGAGGACCTCAGGGTAGGCCTGGTGCAGGCTTTGGGCTGCTGCAGCAGAGCCGGGATGGTGCTCACAGACACAGACAAGCAGCCGCAGCTTGCACACAGCCAGGAACGCAGGCCGGCAGCGTGTAGAGCACCGTTCAGCAGGTAAGTCTGTGAGTCTGAGTTTTTAGCTGTGCAATTAAAATTGCGATTAATTGCAACTCATTTTTTTCATTGCACAGCTAATCACAATCAAATTTTTTAATTGTTTGACAGCCCTAGTAATTTCCCAAAGGCCAGGCATCTAGCACCAAAGGGAAAACACACATGCAATTAATACATTTAGTTTGCTTGCACTGTTACTGCTGTTGCCCCACTGATACCAGAGTACAGGAGAGTTTTGACAGCATATTGATGCTTACCTCTGGTTTTTATTTGCTTGCGGCCAGCAGAATTCCAATATGTGAACTTGGACTCTATGCTACAGTGTTCATAAACCAGGCGCTAGCCTAGGTAGGAGTCTAAGGTACAGTTGTTCTGCTGCCATATCCATATTGGTCAGCCAAGGCATCTCAGAGCCTTGTTTTGCTACAACCAAAGTTAAGCTGTGCCTAAACATGGTCTCTAAACTGTTACGTCACTATACACAGAACCTTATTTTTGGTTTGAAATTGAATGCAGTCTGCTGCACTGGTAAAGCATCTTATCACATTCACCCCAGCTGGCCAGCAGCTGGGCCAGATCAGTCATGAGTAAACTGCATCTTGGTGCCAAGGTCAGGAAGGGCAGAGAGTTGGGGTTGATTTTGTGTCTGCTGTTGTTTCAGTCTCTCCATGTACTTTGATGACATAAGCTCTGGACATTTAGCATTCCTGCTTTATACAGAAGGAGTAGTTACCTGGGTTTGTACATTTGCCCCAAATAACTGCATTGGGCATTTCCATAGAGCCACAGTGCTGGCATTGCCTGTCTGTACTTCTGAATTGCTGGCCTTGATCCAATACCCATATAAATCAGAAATAACTCCCAGGAAAAAGTTAGATGAGTTGCAACTGGGTAAAATTGGTGCAAGACCAGATTACACTGGTTGGATAACCTCAAACCATTTACGTATTCACTTTTGGGAAAAATCCTCCTTACACAATAATACAATGAGTTTGCACCAAAGTGTTCATTACCAAAACACATATAAATTACATTCCATGTGTAATATCAGGCTCTTCTCACAACTGCACATTCAAGTCCTTTCCCTTTTGAGATCAGCCTCCTAGCTTGCAGCTTTGATAAACCGTCTTCTAGAAAGGCGCTGAAAAGGGAGTTACTCCCTGGAGCAGAGAGGTGCATCTTGCTTACTTGCTATAGTGTACTTGAAATATCTAGCTTGGACATACCAAAAAAAAAAGGGTTGCAGATAAACTGTTCATCCCCTGCAGCCCTTCTAGGCTTCGTACTTAATCATGTGGATCAGAGCATGTGGACAGCACTGTAGTACAAATACTGAATTACAGCCATCATAATAAATATTGTCTTTTTCCTTAGTTCTCTCCAGACTTAAATCCCTCTGGGTGCATCTACACAAGATGTTTACTGCGGAGTTGCCTAATTAGATCTGCCGTAAACATCTTAGCGTCTTCACCTGCAGCGCTATTAAGGTGGAGTAAACTAATTAACTCTGCTGTAGGTTGGCATTTGTAAATACAAGTACTATCCTACGGCATAGTTTTTTACTCTGTAGTGATGCACATGTAGCCACTGATGGGGCTGGCTGAGTCACTGTGGGGGCTTCCTGCTGGCTAGTCCTACACTGGAGCACCCTCGCACCCCAGCCAGCCCCTCTGCAGCAAGTTGAGCAGGGGGGAGCAGCCCAGGGCTGGCAGGCTGACCCTTGGGTCCCCTGCCAGCCAGGGCTTCTCTGCCCTGGCTCAACATACTGCAGTCTTGGGTGCACTTTCAAACGCAGAGCCCAGGAGCAGTAAACTCTTGCACAGTATGTGCTGGAGTTTATTGCTATGTATTAATAGCACATGTAGTTGCACCTTCTGACTCCAAACAATTGGTCCTGGGCAGGTTTAGAGCCACTGGTAAGTAAAAATGCATTTCGTTTAAGGAAATCCCCACTTTTGCCATCAAAAAGCTGAACGCACTTGTGTTCACTATATCTGTTCTCCCGTTTCCTTCAGGTTCCCCTGCCGTGAGCCTTGTTGTTCAGGCAGTACTAAGCAGGACTGCTTGTAGGGTGAATTTGAAGGAGACATGGCATGGTGGAGTTTTCAGGCTAGTGATCTGTGTCCCTCATTTGTGTCCACAGATAATTGATCCTAAGATGCCACGTGAGGGCCTCCTTCACAATGGTGTCCCCATCCCCGTCCCTCCCCTTGACGTGCTGAAGCTGGGGGAGCAGAGGCAGACAGAGGCAGGAGAAAAGCTCTTCCTTGTCCTTTTCTTTGACAACAAGAGAACCTGGTGAGTAAACAGAGATGGACTGTGAGAAGGGGAATGCAAGAAGGAAGCTTCAAAAGGATCTGGGAGACAGGAGAGCGCAAAACATGCTTCTTATTAAGGCAAATTCAGAGTGGAGAATTTAAACATACAGCAGTCGGGAAAATCTCAGTGGAGGGGCCTGCCTTCCTCTCCTGTGCCTGAGTGCATGATGGTCAAGTCCCTCACTTACATCTTTAATGGCAGGGAAAGGCATTTGCATAACATCCTTCACCCAGGGTTTGCAGGATGCTTTTACAGCAGGAATACTGAAATGTATGAAGAGCTAATTTTACAGTCAAAATCAGCAGTGAATAAAAAAAATCCATTTGACTTTAAAAGCAGAAGCAAACAGAGCAGCCGTTTCTACTGCTGTGAAGAAGCTTTGCTAAAAGCTTTAAGGTAACATTTTCAAAATGTTAAGTTTATTCCTTATTTAAACACCTAAACCAGTAGCTGGGTTTTTCAGAGGTGCTGAGCTCCTGCTGCTTCCTATTTGTTTTAACCTTCAAGGCACAAATTGAGATGTAATTCAAGACATCCACGTGAAAATTTCATCCCTAGGCCTCAAAGACTTTATCAGTCTATCTCAGACAGACTAAGAACCCCCACAGATTTTGGCCTCAGTATATGACCTGGTTCATACAGCAACAAGAGACCAGTTAGATGCAAGGCACAAACCAGCAAACACCATTAGAAATAAACCATAATGTCAAGTCAGTACATGAAACAGTGTACCAATTGTAAAAATTGAGTGCTGTATTGGGAGAGGTGCGACCCTATGATGGTGCAGACAGCCCTGTTCTGAATGAGTGGACTTAATTAACCAAGACCTCCTACAAGAGAAGAGGAACCATGCGAGCAGGCAATATCCAGGTGCACCTGTGATCGTTGTTTCAGAGAGCTGACAGTGGGAATAGAGCAGACACAGAATAGACGGGGTGCATGAGGAAGCCCAAAGGAGGGAACAAATGCAGCTTTTCTTCCTCTGTTGTTCTTGACTCCTGCTCTCATTTCAAAAATGAAATGAGGTGGCAGTAGGAAAGGAACCTCTGAAACGAGGCACCTCGGTTCCATGTCAATAGGGTGTGTGTTCCTAACTTGAAAAATCGCTGCCCTTTTCTTTAGAAGGGGTTTGAATAGAGAAAGAGGTGACGGCTTGGCTGCCCAAATAGGAAGGGTATTCTGTATGTGGGGGTGGGAGTAGAAGAAAGGAAAAGGGCAGGCTGCTGATGGTGTGGGAAGGGATGAATAGTGCATTAAGGCTAGCATCACTAGTGGAGGGAGAAGGGCAGGAGACCAGATTGAATAGGGGACAAAGTGATAAGTGAAGTGTTGCTCCCTGCAACACCGCAGGCTGAGGCCAAGGGAGTGCTTCTTGGAGAGCAAGTGAAGTATTCTTAAGACTGAAGTGTCCTCTTAGAGTGGATTTCTGTACAGATGGCACCAAGGCTCAGGGATCAAAATGGATGTACTACTCATCTTGTGAAACAAGCCTCGGCATATGAAATCAACAGAAAGAATGAGAGAAAACCCATAGGCAACTGTATGTAAATGAAGTATAATAATAAAGTTACATTAATACACTAATTGACAGATTATATTTCATAAAGCATCCCTACCTATGGCAAAAATGCAGCAGTAATTACGAATACAAGAGCACTCTGTGAGATAAACACAATTTTTAACACAACAGTTACCAGTGCAGCATTAGCAAAGCGAGTGGCAGCTCTAGATAAATGAAGACTAGAGGAGCAGTATTCAAAAGGAGCATCAGAAGGGTGTTCTTTTACAGAAGGCGGAGCTGTTGCAAGGGGAACGCAAGGTGGTTGTCTAAGCCGACATGTTAGCTTAGGAGGTGCTCCTACACACAGAGACAACTGTATTAGTTACCAGGTTGCTGCTGTGACTCTAATGCTATTGACAGGGTAGATGAAGGAAGGCAACACAGGGGAAAAAGCAAGGCATGTACTGTTTTTCAGGAAGACTGAGCATGGTGTGGGCTATGTATCCTTTGAGCATTTTCCCTTGCACTGCAATGAAAATATGCTCAGGGACACATGCCTGTATTTTTTTGTTAGTAGTCTGCATTGTTTCAGCTTCCTTGATTACCAAAGCCATTTGATACAGTGCATGTTCTTCAAAAAGGCGCTAATGATTTTTAGCTGAAAATCAATGGCAGCACCGCACTTCCTGTTCCATAGTCATCAGTTTTGGAAAATCTAAATCCCAGCTTGTAATTGAAACTGCCTTCCCTATCAAAGTCAGCATTTCCTCTGCTGGGCCCACTGCTGTGAAGCAGGATCTCCGGTTTACTCTTTCAAAGTGGCATCTTAGAGCCTTGATTACCATTTACTGTAAGGCAGAAATCAGAAGACTCCTTGTAGCACTCAAGGATAATGAGATTTTTAGAGCCAAATCCTGGTGACTCCGGTGTGATTGCATCCGTGTCAGTGAAGACAGGATTTGGCCCCTGACCTTGAACACTTCTTTGAGAAGACTGGAGTTAGTTAATAGCTTAACAGACAGACTGTACATCTTTAGTGTGGATGCAGCAGTTTGCAAGGGGACATGTTAAGTGCTGGGGTCAAGCCTAATTTGGAAAACCTGCCCGTAGATCCTGTCTACCAGAAAGCTCCTCTCTTCCTGGCAGGCACCCAGGCAGCTGTGGCAGCTAGGTTAAACCTCTTGGAGTGGTGACAGGCTTTCTCGGTAACTACTTCATGGCTCTGGATCTTATTTTCCATCAGAGTCCATATCGATTCATCTGTGGAACACACTGCACGATGTACTGGCAGACCCAGGTTTCCTGGAAGATGGAGGTTGAATAGGGTTGAGCGAGGAGGCTCTGATGGTCTAGAAAGGGTTTTAGTCTTTACTTTAAGTTTTACTTTCATCCCTTTTGTTAAAACCTGAGTAGTTCAGAACATGTGGCATTCTTGGAGAGGGTGACTGGCTCATTATAAACTAACATGGGGAACATAGCTGTTCCGTGGGAGGAGTGGGGAGTCTGGTACCTGCAGTGGCTTTTGGAGGGTGTGGGGAGCCTCTGGCAATGCTGAGCTCTCTGGCTGTTTTTTGTAAGCTCAGGGCCAATTTGTGCCCCCTTTTGCATTTGTGGAATGAGGTCAGTAGACTTGGGAAATTCAGTTGGGATTCTGCAAATCCAGACATTTTTTTGCCCCATGATATGAAAGGGCTGGCAGTGTGCTTGGCCCGTGGGCACTGGCTGTTCTCTCTCGGGCACCCGCTTGCGCTCTCAGTGACAGGGGTTTTGCATTCTCTTTGGATTACAGGCAGTGGCTTCCACGTGACAAAGTTCTTCCCCTTGGAGTGGACGATACGGTGGACAAGCTAAAGATGATGGAAGGCCGAAAGACCAGCATCCGCAAGTCCGTCCAGGTGGCATATGACCGAGCCATGATCCACATGAGCCGTGTACGGGGAGACCACCCCTTTGTCACATCACATTACCTGTAGGGAGTCACAACAGCCTTCCCCTCTTTTTTAAGCCCAGTGCTTGCACCTGGCACAGGGGACCTTCCATGCACTGAATGGCAGGGGATTTCTCCCTGCCAGGAGGAGGGTGATGGGGCGGGTGCTGCGTTTGGTCATGTTCTTACGCAAGATGCACTATTCCTAGCAGTGTGAGCAGCTCCTACAAAGAGTACCCTGATATGTGCCAAAAAGCCTGCCCAGGTTCCTTCTGAATGTGTCTTGTTGAAGAGCCGGCAGGAGAGGAAATTAGGTATTAGGTTGGAGCGGAAGGAAGATGTGAGGAGGAACTGCCTTGTGAGAGCTGCACCTTGGCAGGAGCTGGGGCCAGCTCTGCAGTCGGGGAGGAGCTGCAATCTGATGGGTGGACCTCAGGCCCCATCCTCTTGGGTTTTTAGTCTTCAACCAGCCCTGAGTAATTCTCTGGAACCTAGCACCATTGTAAATAAACCGGTGTCCTTGAGTGGAACCCCAGCTGGACTCGCTTGTGCCAAATTTACAGTAACCGTCACCGGCCTTTTTATTTTCAGTTTTTTTAAAACACTGGTTGTCCCACCACATCATTCTAAGTTCATGGCCTGGTGTTACTGGCATGACTCTGATGCCTATGTATATAATCGGTTTTCCCGAGAGTTTCACCACCATTAGAAAAGACCGAGACCATATTTTGATAACCCTCCCTGGCCCCTGCACACAGATGCACAGAGCTTTAAATACAAAAAAACTAACAGAAAAAAGACCCAATCTTTTAGGGTTTTGTGCATTTCCTAGAAGATTATTCAATAGTTTGATGTTTTAATTCTAATTTTTGTGGCTTTATAATTACTCCAAGAACATTTCCAGTTGCATCCTAACGCAGTATCATGTCTGGACAAAATACTTGTTTTTAACCGAATTGTGGAAGCACCTAATCAGCTGAAACGGCTTTATGGACATTAAGGTTGATCAGGGTAAGAGGAAGACATGACTGCTGTGTCCTTTTACGCACAGTCAGTTTAGAACAACTCATTTGTGTGTCAGCTACCAGTTGCTTTGTCCCCGTTTTTTCTACTGATGGTCCCTTCGAAGTTTTCTTTTAGTTTGGTTTGGATGGACTTAATTAAAGCTGCGACTGGATTCCTGCTTACCAGAGCACATTACCATTTTGCCTTTTCACTTTCAACCCTTCTCTACTCTGCGGGTCTCCAGCATCATGATCCACTAAGATTCCACCCAGCTCTGCAGATAACCCCGTTTCCCTTCTTTTGTATTGCAAGAACTGGGACAGCTGACGTTTGAAAACCGATGACAATACCTTTCTTTTTTATTAGCCAGGGACTCTTTGATTTCTCCTACCTGTTCTGTTGTGTTGCTTTTTTTTTTTTCCTTTAAATTTTAAGAACCAAAGGTGCAGAGCAAGATTGTATCATCATTTTGCTTTTTAACTCAATATTTTTTTATTATTTTAACTTTTTCATACTAAAGAGAATGTGGGGACAAAAGAATAATAAATAAATAGGGGAATAATCACTGCCATTTCTACTTGGTCTACTTTTTTAAAATACCACTTCTTATACATTGGGACATAGAACCACACTTTAGGGAAGATACCTGTAACATATAAAGATGGGGTATAGGATTTTGTAAAAATAATAATAATAATAATAATAATAATAGTAATAATAATAATGCCTAAGGAGTGTGGATAGGGAAAGAAGATGTGTACATAGTTGTAAAATACTGTTCTAAATTATTCAGGCCTATAGTCACCATTCTTGAAGTCCTCAGTTGTGTTGCTGGGTCTTTTGTATGCACAGTGTAATTTATTTAAAGGAACACACACTTTTTTCCAGGTAGTAGCTCAGCTGTGGACTTGTGACCTGTGTATAACTGTTTTAAGATTTGGGGATTTTTTTTTTCCTTTTTTTTTTGTTTTTTTTTTAAATGACATTTTAGAATTTGGATTGGCTAATATCCTGCTGTTGCTACGGGACCTAAACGTTACTGTCAGTCTGCTGTAAAGCACAGATCGCTCTATTTATTGTAGAAAGTGAGTTTATTTGCTTTCTAGAACTGTTTATATCAGATGGTATAAGAGAGGTAATAAGAAAATCTATGCTTGTAAAGAAAAAAAATGCTAATTTTACCTACTATAATCTGACTGTCTGAGACTATATTTTCTCTCTGAGAAATAAATGTTCTAATGTAAAATCCTGTGGTTGCGTTGTCCTTGTGTTCAAGTGGGTAAAATATTTTTTCCTACCTCTGACAGCCTGTTGGAATGAGAAGCCAGATAATACCGCATATAAAGACTATTCTCTTGCCTGTTCTACTTTCCCTTCCCAGTGACAGGATCCAGGCATGAATGGCCCAAGCTAGGCTTAGAAAAAACTTCCACTCAAAAGACAGGTCAGCCTCCCATAGGAATAAATAAGTTGACCTGGTGTCTGGAGGGGACCTAGAAAAATTTCCGCTGGGTGAGCACACGTCTCCTTCATGACACAAGGGCACAGTTTTTATCTTCCGCCTGAACAGCAACTGCTTGGTCCTTCCTGGAGCCTTGCATTTACGATGTCTTAACTTTGATCCTTCTTATTACAGTAGGATGAATGGCTCCCAGAGGAATGTCATGCAGAAGCCAATGAATACAGTCCTGCAGAGAGAACTCTTTCATCAAGACCGACGTTCGTTCTAGGCATCACCAAAGCCCTTTTGAAACCCCCGTGGGGCCCTGGTCTTGCAAATCCTTGTCACCTTCACCAGACCTCAGCACGCACATACAGAGACTTGTGCCTAGAGGAGTAGCTCAGGGTGTGAGGGATGAAGAGTGGCCATGCACTGACCCTCAACATAGCAGGGACTTTCACCCATGACAGACCCCTTGGGCCAGTGTGTCTGCTTCCAGAGCTATTGTGAGGCTGCCTTAATTCACCTGCTTTTCTTAGCTCTGGGATGGTGGCTGTCATTCTGGCCTGATTGCTCTTGATTAAGAACACTACTGCAAAACCTGTGACAGCACTGAAGTTAATCCAGTCATATTTCAGGTGAAATCTCACCTGTCGCTAGTTGTGGGGGGAGATTTGTCTGGGTCTGAATCTCATTTTGCTTCTACCAGGGCAAAGTAGAAGGGATCCCACTGTCTTCTGTGGACTCACCCTAGTATAGGGTTTGTGCCAAATGAGAATGACAAGCTAGAGCTGTGATTCTCAACCAGGGTGCCGCAAGATCCTTTGAAGGGTGCTACAAGATGCCACCCAATAGTAGCTCTGTTTGTGCAAACACGTACACAATGCCAAAGGTAAACCCAGAGATTTCAAATGGGAAACTAGAGCGTCGGAACCCCTTGTACCATGCACAGGGAGAGTGAAGGTCATCAGAATGGGGCTCCCAACCGCCAGCCCACAGAGCAAGGAGCCATCTGGTAGGAAACACTAAGGAAGGGTATGTCTTAAACCCTGCCCTCCTCAGGGACTAAGGTGCCCAATTCTGCAGGGAGCTGCCTATGTTAAACCGGTATTCACAGCCAAAAAAACTCTCCTGGACTCAGCGCCTAAATCATCCCGTTTAAATATGGAGGGGGCGTCCTTGGACTGGTCCCGGTGTCCTTTCATGCAGGAGTTCAGAGATAGGAGCATTGGCCCTGATGTCAGGGACTGGAGATCTAGTCCGTCTTTAGCCGGAGGGGTGCAAACTTGCGTGTTCCTCTCCCAGAGGCTGCCCAGAGGCTGGTCTGGTGTGTGGGACTCTCCACCCATTCTGCTGAAGCTAGGCCCCTTTGCAGAAAAAGATTTGGAGAGAGGGACTGTGACTTTAGTGCAGAGAAAGGGGGCTGAGTTACTGATCTGTGCCTTATGGACTGCTTCTGCCTTTTTTGCATTAGCTCCTTGGCTAGTGCACAGAAAGAGGCTGCTGAGCAGGGGTGGGAACTGGGGTCTCTCATGTGAGCGTCCTTGTTGAGCTGCTGGGTCTTGCTCCCTCTCTCTGACTCTTGAATCCTTTGCTGCCTAGTGGCACTGGCTCTGCAGAAAAAACGGGAGACTGTGCTCAGCCAGATGAGGTGAGGTTACCGCTGTAGGAGGGGAGGGATGTGGTTTTCAGTGTTCTCAGTCTAAAAGGGCCTAGAATCCAGGTCTCCCACATCCAGGTGGGTTTCTAACCCCAGAGTCATTGGTATAAAGGGGGCATTATTTTTAAATGGAAGTGGCTGTGGCTGTGGCTGCTGTGCCTTGTGCAACTCCTGCATGCGGCATGTGCTCGGCCTGCTCTGACCTTGCCTATCGGAGGCCTCGCAGGCTCAGGTGTGAGGTAGGCACCAAGACGGCGGCTGGCCTGGGCAGGCGCAGAGCAGGACTTTGGGTGCCAAGGGACCCTGCTTGATGCAAACCTCAGGCACTGACAGACATGCACCTTCAGGGTGAGCTGAAGGTTGAGGGTCTCACTCATGAATTTAGACACCTAAATCCCACTTAAGACCCATTTCCACAGCCTTAGCCCTTACGTTCCCATCTCCTGAAATGCCAGGCAGTGGGTGATGTGATCTGCCAGCAGAGGGAGGCAAGGACCAAACAAGACATGCCGTTGGGCCGGCGGAGAGTTTCTGACCCGCTCAGTCTATATCAGTCCTTTTCCATTTGACACTTTTGCTTGTTTTTTTCCTAATCCCCAACAGTGTCTCGGTAACGTGACCTTTCCTGTCTCTCCACGCAGATGGGTTTTTCTCTTGCATCTTGTTTAATGCAGCATCCCTTCTCTGTGGTCCTGACAATGTGTGTCAGTGGTACCTTGCGGCCCTGCAGCACACAGGGAGGGAAGGAGCGTGGTGACGCGGTCGGTGTGCTGACTCCAAGGCCATCAGGCGGCTGGTGGGAGGTCAAAAGTTTTACCTTCTAGGTGGGTAATGAGCAACCGTCGCTTATCTGGCGGCTGTCTGTTGGCCTGTGCGATGTGAGCTGTTGCTCTCAGACCAGTTCCTAGTCGGCATGGTACAAACCAGCCAATTCCAGCCTGGAGGGTCCCAGCAGAGAGACCAAAGCCTGGAAGAGCTCTAGGGACTGAACTCCCTTTGCATTCGTCAGGATGGATGCCCCCAGCCCGGGCTCCTGGCACAGCAAGGGGGAGTTCCCAGGCTCTGTGCTATTTTGCTCCTCGGAGGCTGATGTCCTCTGTAAGTCTTGCCTTTCGACTGCATCTCTCACACGCTCGTGGAGCTGTGCTGCTTCTATCAGTGGTTGGGCCGTGGCCACAGACTACATCGGGGAGGAAGCTTGGTGACCCCTGCCCAGACCAAACTGTGGTCTCCTGGTGGAAGCTCCCTCTTAGCCAAGTGACAAGGGGCATGCAGTCCTGATCTGGCCTGTTCCAACCAAGACCACCCCCCTTGCACACGGGGGGCAGAGGGCCATGTGTGCTGCCTGCTCTGAGCAGGCCATCATCCAATAAAGCCATCCAATCAAAGGAAATCTTCTGCCTGATCACCATGAGCTTGGGATTGGGCCCTTACTCCCTGACTGTGAATCCAGCCTTCAAGTGCTTAAAATAGCTCCATCTCCAGCTGATCTGAAGATTATAAACTTTGCAGAAAGACGCATGGAAAAAACCCCTCACCCCAGCCTTGTGGCTCTTCTCCTCCCCTGGCTCGCGCTGAGGCAGTACCTGGCATTTGCCCATAGTGTCTTGCTTTGAACCTTTGCTGGTCTCTGCTTCCCACCTTCCTGAAATGTGCTTTTTTGGGTGGTTCAGATGGCTATCATCCTGATTCATGAAAAACCCTGGTTTCTGGTAATCTCCTTTCCCTGGCGGTGGCAACCGTCGATCCTCCTGGATCATGGTGTATGCATGAGGGCCACCCAGACCTTCAATGCATATGCCCGGGCAGAAATTTTTGGAGAAGTGGAGGCTCCCTTCCCTGGCAGCCTCTCTGCTATCACGTTCCCGGCCCTTAGTCTCAAGATGCTTGTACAATATCCAGGAATTAAATTCCACCCCCCCCCAAATAGATTTGTCCTTTTGGATATTGTTGCCTTTGATGTGAAGGCCATACGGCCAGTGTCAGTGGGAGGGGGAGAGGGAGGGCTCCATGCTGGATGGATCAATTCTGCTTTCATTTGTGCAAACTCCGTGTGGAAGGAAAACCATTGGGACCTTGTGCTCCTTCCTTTCACTTGCTGCATGGGAGGAAAGTGATGCCATGTTGCTGGCAGTAATGTGCCCAGGATGATTGATGCCGAGGCCGGACTGTCTGTTCCATCTCCTGGACCTCTCTCCGAGCACAACCTGGCTCAGAGCTGCTTGACCACCAAAGTAGCAGTGGGAGAAAGCACATCAGTCTAATAGCTTGCATTTTCTTTGAGTGGCTGCTGGTTCCCAGATGGGACAGGGTGTCACTGGTGGACCCGTGGAGTGAAGATTTGGACACATGGCCACCTCTCCCTTCATCTTTCTGCTTGTTTTTTGCCTTTGGTAGATGCTCACAGGCCTGTCTGCTCCAGTTGAGTGAGGCTGGTGCCCCTGGAGAGGCTCAGGAAAAAGGGGATTCCTCCGAGAAGTTTCTGCTTCATTTTGGGCTGGAGGGTTGCCTGTATCATGGGAGACTGGACGGCTGCTGTGAGAGTGTGGGAGGCCCAATGTCCTGCAGGGATGGGGCAGTCAGGGTGGGGTGGGCCTCATATGAGAGCTTTCTTCTATTTGGGGGGTGGGGAGAGGTGGCTATAGAGAGACCACGTTGTGCTTGAAGGTTTGGGCTTCATGGAAGAGGAGAGAATAGCTGGTAGGAGCTGCATGGCCACCCTGCTATAGCTATATATACCCCCATTGGCACAAAGCAGGGAAAGGCAGGCTTAGACCTTGGCATGAAGATTTCCAGTGAGATCTGGTAAAGCCATCTTGCACGGATGATCTGTGCTGCCTCTCAATTGTGGATTGGGAAGCCTGTGGAAAAAAAAGTGACAAAAATGGGTGCGTCGGCAGCACCCCTCATTGGTGCCTGAAATTATGTCTTTCCGGGAGAAATGTGTAGTGTGATAAATCATGAGCAGTGAGCCCCATTTTACACTCAGAAGGGGAATACCAGGGACAGCTAGAACCCAAGTTCCAGTTTTATTTACAAGGCAGGGAAAGCATGGATGGTATATTTATATTCTGTTAATACTTCAGTAGCAACTAGAGGTTTGCTATGAGAGACCAAGGCAGCATAGCCTCCCTGTGTGAGCAGATGCACAGCTTGGACAGGAAGGCTGTCCCCCCCTCATGGGGGTGTTTGCAAACTCTCTCTTTCCTGCTCTTTGGAAAGTGCAGTGTTATTTTCCACCGGCTGATGCTATGCAAGCGTAACGGCTCCGAAAGAACCGGTCCCTCCTCACCTACCCACCAGCTCCCTGGATCGAAATAGCAATGCCTTTTGTGAGCTGCCCATCCATATCTGGAAGAGCAAACAGCCAAGCAGAGAGTCTCTTAGTGGCTTAGGTCACCCGATGGCCGTGCTCTGGGGGCGTGCTGAGGGAGATGGGCGCACCGGTGGTTTTCTCTTCTGTCCTACCAGTGAGCAGACGTGGAAGACGGCATGCGATGTGCATCGCAGAGACCAACCGGCGGCTTTGGGAATGGTGTCTCGAGGCGGCCTTTGGCTTCCTTGACAATGACCTGCACATCATGACGAGAGACATGCTCGGGTGGGACGGGCTCCACCTTTCCCCTAAAGGTAAGCGTGTGTTTTCTTCTAGGTTGGTGGATCTCCTCCAGTAGACTTTAAACTAGGCTCGTTGGGGAAAGGGGAAGACGAGGGCGGAGGAAGCCTTGGACTGCTAAACCAAGCAGCACCCACAAGTACAGCCCGGCCTAGACCGACAAGCGGAACAGATACCCAGGTCAGCAACAGGGGCCAGGGCAATGCTGAGATTAGAGGGCCAGTGCCCACGTCCCCAGGAGGCCTCAAATGCCTACGCTCGTAGTATGGGAAAGAAGCAGGAGGGACTTCCCCTCCTGCTAGCTGACACCAACCCAGACACAGCGGGGCTCACTGAAACATGGTGGGAGCCAACGCACGACTGAGTGATGAAAGTCAAGGGCTATCGGCTGTACAGGAGGGACAGGGCAGGGAGGAAAGGCGGGGGGTGGCGCTCTACATTAAGGAGGAATACACATCCTCACCAGGTAGCACAGGGTCAGAGGGGGGCACACAGAAGTGCTCTGGGTTAGGATACAAGGCA
>NW_017728934.1:444296-447531 GCF_001723895.1 Crocodylus porosus
GAGTGACCAGGAATAACGGTCACAAGCTGGCAGAGGGTAGGTTTAGGCTAGACATCAGGAGACGCTACTTCACGGTCAGGGCGGCTAGGGTCTGGAACCAACTTCCAAGTGAAGTGGTGCTGGCCCCTACCCTGGGGGTCTTTAAGAGGAGGCTGGATGAACACCTTGCCAGGGTCGTTTGACCGCAGTACTCTTCCCTGCCATGGCAGGGGATGGACTCCATGATCTCCTCAGGTCCCTTCCGACCCCATCTACTATGAAACTATGAAAGGTCCTGTTTATGCCAATTGTCAGCTTTTAGCCTTGGTGGAGCCAACTCCTTTCCCTCAGCTGATGGCTTGTTGGGTGCCTATGAGATATGACAGCCTTTTCAAGTACAGACACCCTCTCTTGCCCCCTTAATCAAAATTCTTTCATTCATAAGGATCATCTAGTCTGTTCCTCCTGCATAACACGAGCGAAAGAACTGGATCTACTGACCCTCCCCTACCATGATAACCAGTGTTTGCTGCTTTCTAAGCCTGCTTCAAAGGCCTCTTTGACATTCTGCTGCACTGAATGTGTGTCTGAAAATCTGTCCCCCTCCCCGCGTAATGCACAGATTTGATAGATTTGATAGATGTTTAGGGTCAGAAGGGACCTTAGTAGATGATCGAGTCTGACCCCCTTCCCTGGGCAGGAAAGAGTGCTGGGGTCAGACAAATGCAGAACTGGACGCAGGACTCCAGCTGTGGCCTGACCATAGACCATAGAGGGGAAGTATCACCTCCCTGGACCTGTTCGTGATGCACCTGCTCATGCATGATAAAGTGCAGTTAGCCTTGTTGATCACTGGGTCGCATTAATGACTCATGTTCATCTTGGAGTTGACTATGACTCTGAGATCCCTTTTTGCAGCTTAGGAAGTCATTTCCCGGCTTGTATGTGTGTTGGTGATTCTTTCTCCCTAAGTGCAGTACTCTGCACTCCTCTTTGTTCAACTGCATCCTAATTCAGTAAGAGTGAAATTCACCCCTTTGCAGTGGGCCAGTGCAAAGACTTCAATCCTGCTTAGGCAGGACTCTGGCCATGCCTATGTGGTCATTTTATCATGGTGATGGCATCCTCAATCATGCCATACCATTCTGTGCAGCCTGCCTCCTAAACTGGAAGCAGGGTAGTGGGGACTGCAGGGTGCTGCAGGCACACTAGTTAGCAAGGGGCTAATTGGGGTGATCCCTGAGCTAATGAGCCCACCCCAAGTGGTCTGAAGAGGCAGGCTCACTGCTTGCAGTTCCAGGGGTGGCCTGGATGGCACTGCCAGGCACTGGGAGTCTGCTGCAGTTGCCCAGCCTGTGTTTTGTTCTGCAAAAGCAATGAGGCTCATGTGCAGGAGGCAGGATTGTGCAATGAGGCTCATGTGTAGGAGGCAGGATTGCCCGCGTGTTGGACCTTATGGGTGGGATTTGCTCTAGTAAGTGAGAAGAGGCCACAAGATTCCCTGTGAAGCTCTTCTCTGTGACTTAGCTTTTCCTCCATCAGTTCATCTCCTACCAACAGACCCTGTGGCCAGGCCAAGTTCTTTCTCCTACAAGCAAGAATGAAGGAAAACAAGTCAAACACTCCCACGGGTCCTCCCTTTAAGTAGCCGACAAGTACTCAGCTACTGCAGGGGTGCGAGTGAGGCAGGGCCTTGACCCGGAGCACTCCAGTGTGTGCTGAAGATGAGTATGTGCCCAGCTGCTTTCCTGACTCCAAGCTAACAAGCACCACCCATGAAGTTGCAGCGGTACCAAGCGAGCTGGTCAGATACCATCCATTAATTTGCAGTCTTGTAAGCAAAACTTGCTGCCAGAGAAGTTTAATTTCCCTTTAATTACTTGTTCCATCTTGCTCTGTGTTGTCAAGTGTCTCGGATACAATCACCAAGCTTTCTGCACGGCTTTCTCCAGACTTCTTTTTGGATCAAGAGTTTAAAAAAAACAACCCAGCATGGCAAATTGACAGGCCAAGGAAGTGGCTCTTTAATTAATGTTGAGGAAAAGCTGAAGTGCCGGCAGTTTTTAATGAAGAAGGGATTGGATTTCTGCTATGACTCCTGATTTCCTGGATTCTTTTCTTTTCTTGTTAATTTGCAGCCATCTGACACAGGGGCCCTGTGATTTTAACCAGCTAAGCAAGGGCAGGGTTGACTGGTACTCAAATGGGAGATCTCCAGAGAAGTATAAGGGGCTTGTTGGTGCTACAGCTGTGCTGGCTTGGCTAGGGCAGCAGAGACACCAGGTGGAGATGAGGTGTTTGCCAATAGTGGTGGTGGTGGGGTGGGAGATTTCTGTTGGCTCAGCCTCATCTAATCCCTGCGTGATGGTCAACAAATCTGGCAAAAGCCGCCTCCTGTTGCCTTCCACATAGGAGGCTTTTCCAGCAGAGCTGGAGCTATGCCTACACTCAGCTGCCTCCACAGCAGACAGCAGCCCCCAAGGCCCCAGAGCACATGGACATGACGTGCTCCTGGAGACTCTTGTCTACATGGCTCCATATCAGCAACGGTGCCCCCGGGGGCACAAGTGCATTGTGGAAAGGTGCCACCTCTGAAGGCAGGGGAGTGCCTCCCTGCACATTCAGCTGCCTGATGGGTGCTGGCAGAAGCCTTGCACAGAGGGGCTGTGGGGGAGGCAGGCTGCTGCCACTGCAGAAGCTCCTGGTGGGATACTGGGAGCAGAGCTCTGTGGTGTAGATGAGGCTTTTGTGACAGGGGGTGCAATTCTTTTCATTTGCCAAACCAGTGTAGCTCTGCTAGCCAGCTGCATAACGCAGATCAGGCTCAGTGAACAGTTTCCCCCATGCTCCTGTTTATTTTGGGAGCTCCACCTGCTTCACACAGGTCAGTGTTTGCATCTCCATTTTACAGCTGGGGAAACTGAGGCACAGAGAGGGGCAGGAAGTTGCCAAGTTCCCCCAGCAGGCTGGTAACCGAACCCAGGTCAGTGCTCTATCCCTTGTACCCCACTGCCTCTTGTAGTGATGCAACAAGCAGGGTGCTCTTCTCTGACAAGTGTGGGACTGGTCATGTAAGTCTGATGGGAGGCGCTCTAGGTTTCATAGTTTCATAGTAGCTAGAGTCGGAAGGGACCTAGGTAGATCATCTAGTCCGACCCCCTGCCTGAGCAGGAAAGAGCACCGGGGTCAGATGACCCCGGCAAGGTGCTCATCTAACTTCCTTTTAAAAATCCCCAGGCTTGGAGCCTGCACCACT
>NW_017728934.1:447656-489817 GCF_001723895.1 Crocodylus porosus
AACAGGTTCAGGTCCCGTAGCCTCTCCTCATAAGGCCTGCCCTGCTGACCCCTGATCATACGAGTGGCAGGGGGGTTTTTCCCTTGCTCTATCAGTTCTGTCTCTGCAAAGTGACTGCAAACCACCACTATCCCAAGCTAGGAGCAGTTACAGCCCTTTGCACTTCCTCAATGGACCATGTAAGGGACAGGAGAATCAAGGCAGGTGGGAGCTGGGAGAAATCAGCCCCTTTCGCCAGGTCCTCAGCCCATGGCAGGGTTTGTCCTGGAGTGCATCAATGGCAGGGGCAGCTGCAGTTGGCTGCATTGCTCTGTGTGTGTATACAGAAGCCAAAAAGGCACGGTTATAAAGCTGCAGAAGAGCATGTGCTCACCTCCTCCTCTTCCAATAACCTGAAGCAGCTGGAGGGGGTCCCCTCCAACCTCCCTAAATGAGGCTGATTAATAATAATGATTAATAATGATTCACAGATGGACTTAGACTAATCTCCCAGAGGAGAAGCACAGAGTGAATGAAAATTGCAGGATTAGAACAGGACCCAGCAGGTAACTTCAGTTCCAGTGTTTGCTACATTGAATGATAATCACACACGTGCCCCCACACATAGATGTATTTGTACAGCCAGATCTTCCTACAGGGAATGCAAATTATGGGCAGGCACACATAGATGCATGGGACCAAATCTTTAGAGAATGCAAACTATACACACACTCGTGCACACAGACACACACCCACTTGTGCACACATCTCCCTTTATGTAATTCAACTGCCTTGAGGTGAAAATTACACAGATGTGTATGTGCACGCACACACACACACACACACACATCCTAGTTTGTCCTGTGTATTGCATGAAGTGAATGCTATCTATATATACATACATACATGTACACAGACATAAGGCCAAACCTTCCTATGGAAGAGAATGCTGATTATACATATGTGGGTTTGTGCCTGTTTCAATATATAGAAGACAGATCTGCTACACTACAGAATGTTAACTGCTTGGTGTGTGTGTGTGTGTGTGTGTGTGTGTGTGTGTGTGTGTGTTATAGATACAGATGTATACATGCATTTTATATGTCTGCCTATATCTCTGTGCATGTTGATATCCTGCAAATTGACTTCTGTGAGGATAGCAGGGCTACACTGCTTTCCCCAGCTCCAGATCTGACGCAGTATTTGCTACACAAGTACACACTCCTACCATCCCTACACGTGTCCTATGCCTTGCTGATGTCTCAGTGCATTTCATCTCTGGTTCAAAGTTGGGTCCAACTAGACACCTAGTTGTGTCTCTCCCACGCTGCCTTCTCAGGCTACACACACACCACCCCTCTGTCACCAGGCTCTCGTATACTCCACCGGCTCTCACCCACTCTCCTGCATACGACCCATCCAGGCCACATTCACGCTGCCCTACTCAAAAATCCTCAGGCTTTATTCTCTACCCCTCGGTCAGCCCTAGCATGTCTTTTGGGCTTCTCCCATGACCCTCACCCAAACAGGACTGTGCAATTGCTCAACTATGGGCTTACTTCGCCCCTGGCCCCTCACTGGATCACTATGCCCCTCTCTTGGGCCACAACTCACCCCTTACACTGGAGCCTGGGGTCTTCCACCCCCTCGAGACTCAGCCGCTCCTCCCCGAGCTTAGCTGGCCCCACAACTCCACCTGGCCACTCTCAGGCCCCAGGGTCTTACAACCGCTTGAACTCAGGTGCTCCTTTTTGAGCATGCCTGGCCCACCTCCAGGGTCCAACCCCCCATGGGACTCAAGCACTTCTCCTAAATTTATCTTCCCTCCACGCCCTCTATAACCCACCCAAAGGTGGGGGCAGGGGTTTAGGCACCCCAACCCACCTTATACCGGGGAGGTCTTTGGTCCTGGTATTTAAGTAGTCCTGCCCTGCCACAGGCAGGACCACCAGGCCTCCCTATCCCGGCAGGGTGCAGTTTTCGGTCATACCCAGGACCAATGGGACCTCCTCCTCCCCTCCAGGAGATCCCTGGAGCAGCAACTCCATCAGACAATGTTACTCCCCAAACAGCAGGGCACAAACTGCTCAGCTCTTATAGGAGAGCTCTCCAAAATGGCTGCTCTCATCAGCCACCTGGCAGCTCCCTGCCCCAGCCCTTCAAGTGGCAGACACCCAGTGATCTGGGAAGAGGGGGATCTTCAGACTCGCTCTGAGGCTCTAGTGACTGGCACATCTGCAAATAAGGGGGGTGTCTCCATGTGCACTTGAATGCACAGCAGGTTATGTTACTGTGCATTAAAGCATCACATAAAAAACCACGACATTACACGAATGCACAGTAAAACAGTCTACTGCGCATTAAGCATCACTTAAAAAGCATGCAAATGCTCTACTGTGCATTAGTGCAGCTTACTGCACATTGAGGGTGCTAAATTTAATGTGCATTAGAAAAGGCGCATTAAAGCACGTGTAGATGCACACCCACAGGCATTTCTATGCTGCCTGCCTGGGCCATATGAGTGCCTGAGGCCTTGATGCACTGCATTTGCTTAATGGACAGGAAATCCATCAGGCTTAGTTACTCTGAGGCATTTGCTGCACATCAATCTGAGCCGGGCAGCAGCAGACAAGACCCCAGCCATGGTCGGCTGAGAGGATTGAGCTTGGGCTTGCCTGCATGACAAAAGGAGAGAGGGAGGAGTGGGAGAGGTGTGGAGCCAGCTCCTTAAAAGCAGATGGATAGCAGGTGACAAAACTTAATGGTGCTGTAGGGCTAAGGATTAATCCTCTGCTCCTCAAGGCTCCTAAAATAGCTCCGTTTATAGAAGTGTGCATCACATATTGCCTCTGGCTGTTTCATCACCAAATGACCTGTCTGCCACTGCCAGCCAGTTCCAGGCCAGGAAGCTGAAGCCACTGACAGCTCGGGAATGCTGGGGTCCTCAGCTTTCGCCGGAGAAGAAAGCAGAATAGCCTGAGAAGAGCTTTATAGCTACGACGGGTATTTCTCCAGCAGCAGGGACGAGGGTTGGGCCAGAGATGCCTGGGGGCAGCAGTGTACAGGGGAGGGAGTGATCAGAATTGCACCTTTCCCCTCCTTTTTGCATCTGATAGCTCATCCTTGATCTCTCTCTCTCATCCTTCCTTTTTTTTTTCGGTCCGTGTCACTTCTTGTGCCCCTTGTTTGCCACCTCTGGGAAGAGCAGCATCTGTCGTAGCAAGGTGCAGCAGCCACGGGCAGCAGGAACTGGGTGGTTTCCTTTTAAATAGTTTGTGAACCCTCCAGAGGTGAGCCCCTTCTCTTCCATTGCAGAGGCCTCCAGAACAACGGCGCTCAACCTTTTCAGGTTTGAGGCACTCCTCATTGGACTCCAGGGCCCCTCGGAAAATGCCAGCGGGTCATTTTCACTCATTTTTTGACTGCGGAAAAATGATAGAACAGGTTTTTTCTTTCTGTTGCAAAGAACTCAGAAAGGCTACAACAGGCTGGCATGTTTTTAACCCTATGGATTCCTATTTGCAATCTCTGGTTTTATCTTGTGAATCATGTCTGTGCACCCAACAGTGTTTCATTGCATAGCACTGAGGTCACCCTTGAAGGGAACTCAAGGCACCCCAAGGTGCCCGCTCCAGAACCTAACAGAGCTGCTGCGTGTATATGTAGTCAGGCCGCGGGTATTTGCGGACAGCTGGTGGACAGAGTGTTTTGGAGCCCAGCTTTGGCCCTGTGGGATCCTTCATATTCTCAGTACTGGGTGGCCAGTAAAGGCATGAGGCTTAGTGGAGAACCAGGCCTTCTGCTATAGACATGCCTAGAGGCCTCTGGTGTGACAGGGACAGTGGGGGTGAGGCTGTACCCACTGGGCCAGTGGCAGAACTGGCTGTAAAACCTAAACCTCATCATAACTCTCAGGCCAGAGCCAGCCCCTTGGGCCCCAGGGGCTCTGACAGCTGCAACTCCCTGAGTCTGGCCTGCGGGCGCAGTCTGGACTTCATCTGAATCTCTCTGGAAGGAAATCACACTCAAGGACGGCTGGTTGGACCAACCTCCACCTTTTCACAGCAGCCCAGTGAAATTCCTATTGTAAAGGCCCCCCCCACACACACACATCCCCTCCGTCTCTGCCCCCGAAAGGGGCACCCCTCCGCATAGCTGTGCCTCTGCAAAGGTGCTGGTGGGTGCAGGATAAATAGTTATTTTATAATGTTCTGTTTCTCTCCGGGAGGTAATGGGCTCAGGCGGATATCAGTGCCACAGTTCTACGCCATTAAGCTGGATAATGCCATGCGTCTCGGCTGACAGGCCTATGCTTTCATCGGCATCGGTTACAGGAGTGGAGCTGCAATTAAAGCAGGTCCAGAGGGAAGTGGGATGCTGAGGACTCCTGAGCCAACAGCGGGGCGTGAAAGACGAGTGGAGCGTGCATCCGGGGAGCCGGCTGGAGCGTCTGGGCCAGGCTGATATCCCAACAGCAGCCAAGAGGGAGTTAAAGCCCCTGGACAAACAGGATCCAGTCACCAGTGACAGATCCCTCTTTGGGTCTTCTGGACTTAAGGACAGTGCTCCCCTGCGGCTGAGTGATCCAGAAAGCAAGACTCAGCCCCAGGGCAGGTGGCATCAGAGGCTCCCACGGCCTGGTCAGCGTGGAGCAGGGGGGGTGAGTGGCAGCAGAGACAGGACTCTCCGGAGGGGCTTCACCGGCATCTGCTACCCCAGGCCGCGTTGTGGGACGGTGCCACCTCTGGAACGGGCCAGACGGCAGGGGAGTGCCTACCTGCATCTTCAGCTGCGCCATGGGCAGGTGGCAGAAGCCTTGCTCTGCTGCCCAGGGGGGCCTGGGGAGGACGGGGTCCTGCCACCGCAGGAAAACCTGGCAGGTCAGTTCTGTGCAGCCTGAGGGATAAAGGCAGGGGCCAGCTGGTCCACACAGCGCACTCCCACAGCCCGCGCCTGCGGCTCAGGGGAGATTCACTCATGCCGCCGGAGTCCCCTTAACTCCCGCGGTGTGGTCCGTGTCCTGCCTGCCTGCCACCGACAGCAGCGTGGTAACGAAGCTGGCCTTGCGGCTTTTGCGGAGAGCAGAGCCACGCAGCAGAGGGAGCCTCCCCGCAGCGAGCCTTGAGGGGCATCGGCCGGAGATCGCTGGGTGTGAGCGTCTCCGCTAACCTCTCACCAAAGACAGGACGTGGTACAGCAAACACGCACCCCCAAACCTCTCAAATGCCCCCTGGTGCCATGCAGCCGGGACTGGAAACAGATCCTCCAGCCCACCCGTAAGAGGAAGGACTGTTCCCTAGGGCACAACGCTTCACCTGCACTGGACTCAGCTGTTTCATGCAATGGGGCAACCATTACTCTCTGAGAAAAACTGGCCCCCCTGCCCACTCAGTGCCACTGCCAGGACAGTCCCCACATCCCCTGCACTCAGTTTCACTCCATCACCTCTCCCTGGGCCACTGGGGACCCTCCTTGTGTCACCTTGCGGGTGTTTTACCCCTCTAAGGCTCCAGGTCTGTGCGGCTATGCCCACACTGTGCCGAGCTGCGCGTGGTCCAATTGTGTTAGTGCTCTGCATTTCATATGCTGCTCTCTGCTCCCAGATAAATGCTGCACGATGCAGGCAGGACACTGCCAGAGGCCTTGCGCTGCTAGACATGCAGGTAAAGCCACCGGACCCAGAACCAGCCCTTGGGGATGGCACATGGTGACCAAGTCCTGGAACAGCCACGTCTAGCTAGGAGAGAGGCCAGGGCCAGGAAGTTTTGCTGAGCTGGCCATGCCCACTGTGTGTGGGAGCAGGGCAGGGCTGATGCAGACGGCTTCATGTGGAGCCCTGCAGATGAGGAACGGCTGTGCTGGGGGGGACTGAGCACCTGCTTTGCTTGGCTGGACCGTGCTGGTGGCTGAGATGTCGCAGCTCTTCCCCAGTCCATGGGCCGCGGGTGCTGCCAGCACCCGCTGGTGCTTGAAGGGTGACAACTCTGCAGGGTTCCCCTGGCCTGCTTGTTTTGGAGACCAACCAGTTCATGCAGGGGGTAGCTCGGCCAAGGTGGAAATCAGCCCATTTCTCATCCGGGTCTTGACTGGGACGTTCAGGGCAGCAGACGTGGGGACATGGGCAAGATGCAGCCATCGCTGTCGGACCGCAGGACAAGCAGGCACAAATACAACGTGGCGGCGAGCGTGTTACAACCCCAGTTCACACCGTGCTTTGCAGCCAGGAGCCTCGGGGCTCAGCCCACGCCGGCAGTCTGGCCGAGATGGAGGCTGTTGCAGGCACACGGGGGCCCGCATCTGGAGAGCACAGCTCAGGCCTGCCTGGTTGTGGGCATCAGTCTCCCTCTCACAGTGTCTCCTGGCCCCAGTTGAGTGCCTGTCTCCCTCTCACTGCTGCTGGTACCCTCCCGGCTGGGTGGGGAGGACAGTCATCAGGGAGGAGCTTGGCTGCTGAGTGAATTAGAGCCCAGGAGCAGCTGCAGGTAGGCTGCCTCCAAGCTTGGAGCGCGAGAGGAGCTGCTGGGCAAGAGCCCAGCTTGCCCCTTGCAGGGGTGGCCATCCCTCCCTCTCCCCATCTGTCTCCCCCTCCATCTCTGTCCCCTCGCTTCCTTTCCCGTCCTCCTCCCTCCATCTCTGGTCCCAGCTCTCTCTCTCCTGGGCGCAGGAGGCTGTAGCTGTGTCATCAAGGCTCATGGAAGACAGGTCCTGTCTCAGAGGAAAGGGAAGCAGAAAGCAGGTGAGACAACGCCCTGGGCTGGGCAAGCCCCTCACACCTTGCATCCATCCTGCCCAGGTTCCTTCACCTCTCAGACTGGACTCGGCCACTTCCTCTGGGCTGCCCTCCCATGACCAGGAGGGAAGTGCTGGGAAGAACTGGAGGGTTATCGCCTTACCACGTACCTATCCCAGGTGCTTGCGGACGGGATCTCATCTCCCCTTGGGAGTGCTGATCTGGGAGAAAAAAGCAGAAGCAGCAGTTTCACCACCATCGCCTTAGCTAGCGACTCTGAGCTTGGCTGCCGGCAGAGGGCAGGGGGAAGCTTTGCCATGCTGGAATCAGGGAGGCAGGGAGAGGATGGTGCCCGGGATGGGAAGGGCTGCCGGTTTCGCTTGCTGCTCTTCATCCCTTCTTGCTGCGCTTGATGCTTTCCAGCCCATTCATCATCCAGCAACGACAGTCAGCGTGTGACTAATTTACCCGTCGCTCTCTTTAATAAATCATCAGGAAAGCACCAGCTCGGCTGCAAATGAAAAATTACTTAATTTTAATTAAGACTGCACAATTAGTTTGCAGGCCTCCCGCCAAGGGGAGGGATCAGCTCACTCCAGCCCCAGCCCCACTGGCTCCCAGCGCAGGCTGCTCTGCTGCAGCCAAGGGAGGCAGGCCGCGCTGGGGTACGGCAGCGAGACGGGGAGAGGGGGGCAGGTGGGGAGAGACGGGGGCTGCGGGAGAAAGGGTGGCAGGGACACAAGGGGCTCAGAGGGCTGTGGGCAAGGAGGCAGGGGCAGGCAGTGGGAGCGGGGAGTGAGGGAACCGCTGAAGAGGAGATGCGGGGGGTGGCAGGGCGGCCTTCTTGCCTGATGGCGGGTCGTGCGGTGCCCGGGGAGCGCTGCGGAGATGGGGAGGGAGGCTGGCAGGGGACTGCGACCAGGGGAGGGCCGAAGGCAGCTTGTTCCAAGGGTCAGGGATGTCCCACCTATGGGGTTTCCAGCGGGGCCTGGGCTGCGGGCTGCCTGGCACGTGATGGCAACAATGCTGTGGCTCCTGGCCTCTTCCCCTGGCTGTATTCGCAGGTTAAGCTTGCATTTTCTGGCCTGACACTGGGGGGGAAAGCGGGGTTGGTGGGTGTCAGTCTACAAGGAACGAACCCAGGAGACAGGCGGGAAGGAAACCCCGCCGTGACCGGAACAGCCCTCATCTGCCCACCGGGGAAGGAGGGAGTGACAGAGAGATGGACAGACCTCGCCTGGAAGCTGCCACCTCCACCCCCCGTCACCTACCCTCGAAGCACAGAAACGAAGCCCTGAATGCCGACACCCTGCCAGCTGGTGCAGAGGGCAGGTGGCAAGCTGTGCCCTCCACCCAGCACTACACTCACTCTTTCCGCATGACTTCAGCCTTGCTCCCCGCCAGGCGGCTCAGCGCCCTGCTGTTATGCCCCCGGGCTGTGAGCACCCTGGGGCAGGGGCTGCCTTCCTAGCACAGCTCCCAGCGCGGTGGGGTGCGGAGGGGAAGCAAACAAGCAAACTGCTCTGGTTTCTCCTGTTATTGTTGGTACAGCGTCCTGCACGCTGGCCTCTTTCCCTTCCTGTTCTCCAATGGTGATGACTGATGATGAAAAACACAACCGGAAAATAGCAGCCGCTCTGCTGAGCCTGGCCAGGGGCTCCCCCAGCGAGCCACCTCCCCCGAGCCCGCAGCCTCCCAGTAGAAGCAAACATGGGAAAACACCCCCGGACTGGCTGGGTGCAGGGTGTGCTAAGACACTGGGGGGGTGGTTTCTCCTCTCGGGACTGGCACAGGCAGGCAATGGGCTAGCTTAATCTCAATCACAACAGCAGATTCGCATCCTGCTGCAGGGCCGGGCTGCCGCTGGACATCTCTAGCAGCCTTTCCCATCTCGAGAAGCTGGGATCCCTTGGGTGTCGTGCCATGGGCTCTGTGGACCTGGTTCAGAGCTGGCGAGGAAGCCATTACCAAGGCAATTAGTCGCTGCCCAATGAAGACGCACAGGGTTGCAGATAAAGGAGGGCCAGGGAAGTGGCCAGATAGTTATTTGACTGGGAGGCAGCTGGGCCGACAGGGAGAAGATGGATGTGGGCCTGAAAGGTCACCGATGCTCTAAGGTCAGCCAGGTGAGTGCCTGGGAGACTGAGAGTCTCAGGGATCGTTTACTCCCGCCCCTGCGTGGACCTGTCTGCTGCCCCTCGCCTGAGACTGGCTCAGACGGGAGCAGAGGTGCAGGAGGGGAGCAGCAAGTGACCCCTCTACAGGTGCCCACAGTGTGGGGTGTCCCCCCAGGGGCACTGCAGGCTCTCGCTGGCCGTGCCTGTGCATGGCTGAGCCTGGGCAGTGCCTCTGACCGCAGCAGGGCAGGATTGAGCCCTTAATGCCACTGTGGGGTTGATTACTAGAGGTTTTTATTTTTTTTTTATTAAAATATATTTTGAGAGAGAGAGAGAGAGTTATATATATATATACACACACATCCTGTATCATAAACTTTCCATCGCACTTCTTAAAACTGCATGTAGAAACCTGCGCTTCCCGTGACAATAAACTCACCCACCCCCCTGTGCCCCTGCACACCCACCCTCACCTACCCCAATAGAGTTGCCTTATTCTTCCCCTCCTTCTAGGGGGGCTCTGGGTATAGCCAGAAGGCCAGGGTCGTCTCAGGGTGTCGGACTGAGCACGGCAGCCTTCCAGATGCATGCCCAGCTGGGGACGCCCGGGACCCAAAGGGAAGGGGCCTAAAACACGCCTGCTGAGGTCCCGTTCCCTGCACCCAGGTGTAAATGGCTCCCACTGCCCAGCGCCGTGACCTGCTGGAGCTGCGAGAGCCGCAAGGAGAGCCCCTGGCCTGCTCTCGCGGGTCTCGCCGTCTGCTGAAGCAGATCACCCCGAGGTGCGGGGTGCATATGGAGGGTTGGCCGCAAACCCTCCCTTCTCCTCTCCCCCGTAACTGATGCCGCGGCTGCCTCCACCCTGCTCTGTGCCCCATGACAAGCACGCCCAGCGCAGCTGGAGCGGCGCGGGGGGCTGGCCGCTGCCTCCCCTGCGAGGTTACCACGTCCTTGTTCCATATGCTCCAGGCGCAGCCCTGTTCCCTGCATTGTGCTCTGCTCGCTCCTGATTCTCCGGCCCCTTCCTCCCCAGGAAATAAGTGATTCCAGGGCAGTGATTGATTTCCCCGGCTTTGCCCTCACCCCTCCTTCCCACCCTGCGTCTCCCTTAGGGCCAGCTCTCTGCTGCCTAGACAAAGGGCCTCACAGCACTGCCGCCACTGAAGACTCAATCAACGCAGCAGGAAGCCACAAGCCCTGGAGGGGTCACTGGGGTGGGGCCGGCGAGTGCCAGCGGGGTGGGGGGGGTCCTTTGAGTGGTGCCCCTGGGCAGGGGGGTGGGCAAAGACAGAGGGGGAAGGGCTGGGAGGAGGAGGGCAGCAAGGATCCTTCAGCAGAGGCTGCCCTGATATTGTGACACAAGCAAATTACCTGGAGCCTGAGGTTAATTGTTTAAATGGAAAATCAATGTGTGCAGCCATCATATCTGCTGCAGCTTGTGTCTTCCCTGAGAGAGGAATAAAAACTGCTCGCTGCTTCATTTCACCAGCAATAAAAAAAAAAAAAGGAAAAGAAAAAAAGGAGCGGCAGCTCATCAGCTTTGTCCTCGGCGGCGGTGATGGGGAGAAGGGGCTGTGGGCAAGGTCTCGCGACTCCCCAGGCTACGGTCCTTCATCACGAGTCCCGGCTCCCCACAGGGCCGGTTTGGCAGAGCAATGGCAATCTTTCTCTCCCCACCTCCTAGGGAAGCAGGATGGAGCCTCGCCATGGGCTGTCTGCTCCGACCATCAGCAGCATGGCACAGAGCTCGGTTGCTTGCAATACAGCAGCAGTTCCTAGCTGGTAGTATTGGTTAGCTATTACCTGGTCTGGCCAGCCATTGAAGTGGAAGATACTATGGGCATCGCAGGTGGGCTGTAAAGTCGCTCAGGACTCCGACCTGCCTTCTGTCACCTGCAGGCTCTGTTTGTTGCAGAGATTCTGGCCTGAAATCATTAGTCACCACCCCCGAGGGGGAGAAACAGTTTTCCTAGCTCGCTCCAGAAACTTAACAGCCCTCTAATGCTCCTAAAGTGTTTGTCACCACAGGGCAACCCCTGGATTCAACTCCCTGCCTACAACACTGGACACGTTCCTTCTCCCCTTCCATAAATAGGGTAATAGTGGCATGCCTGGGAGCCCCTGAGAAGGTGGGCCAGCAGGGTTAATCTGTTCATACTGGGGCCAAAGCAGCTCTGCTGTTTGCACCTTGGACGTAGAACCGGTCCTGTCTCCTCTGCAAGCAGCTGGCTTCCGGCATAGAGTCGCGGTATCCGCTTAGCCCTAATGCTTCTATGTGAGAGCGCTTGAAACGTCCAGGACGGGCCGCTCGTTGGGAAGAACTGCCCTTGCTTTGGTTTCCTTGAGGAAGATCAACACGGTAGTATCCAGTCAAGGCTGGCTGATGCTATACAACATACCTTGTATGTTGTATAGGGACCAATTCTTTAATGTCACAGATTCATCCCGTCGCTGCTGTCCAGAGCTATGATGTCAGGGTCTTACCTGGCACGGAGGCACCCTGTCCAGTCCTGAGCTCAAATTCATGCCCTGAGCTTGAGCTGCCTGTGTCCCTTTGTGAGTTCACATTGTGTGGTCAGTACCTAATTCATGCTGCTTTGAGGCAGATGGGCAGGCAGGGGTAGTTTCTGGACTCCAACCCTTTCCTTCTTCCTTGGCAAAGCCAAAAGCAAGGTTCAGGGTGAAGCTTCTGGTAGGAAGGAAAGGAGAAATAGCCAGGATAGGTGAGCGTAGAGCCCAAGCCCTTTCTCAAGTGTGTGATTAGTTTTTCTTTAGCGTTGCTCAGTGTTTGATAGATGATGTTACACTGCAAAATATCCTGTAATTACTCAGTGGGACAGCAGGGATTCATCAGGCACTGATCAATAGTCAGAGCCTCCAGTTCAATGAAACCCTTCATCCCTGGTCTGCTCTGCTCCGGGCACACGGGGTAGGAGGAGCAGAGGGAGAAGCTGTGTGCTGCTTGGTGGGCAAACCGCTGCTTGCACACTTGTGCACTGACCCACTGCTGCGCATACGCCTTGCTGACATACAGGCCCACAAGCGGGTGGACACATGCGCTGCACTGTCACACGCAGACTCACGGCTGTATGCATGCGAGCGCAGAGACACACACAGATTCACCACTTTCCATGCACGATGGCGGACAAAGTGCATGCAGAGCTGGCGATATACATGTGCAGCCACTGAGATGCAGCGCGGACTCACAACTGCACTTGAACATGCTTAGGAACATGTAGCACACAACCCCGCAGCCGCAGACAAGCAATAATCAGGCATATAACATGAAAGCAACCCTCAGGAGCTGCATAGTCCTCAGGTTGTGTGCCAAAATGGGTGCGCACGTGTTCAGGCGATACAGCTGTGCAAGCCATGTGGCAAATGCATTGTACAGAATTTGGGTCAGAGTTTCAATAGGACTCACCCCCCACCCGCCACTCCTCTCAAAATACCCAAGTAAGGTCCGGGTTTACACGAGTATTCAGCACCTCATGTGCACCCAACACAAGGATCTGGTTAAAACATCTGGCTTTTAGTCATCCTGACGTTCAGAGGCTGTGACTGCAGGCTATTGATGCTGCCACATCCTTGGGCTTGCAAAGGCTCCTGATAAACATGATCATTCTCCTAAGGGCAAGCCCAGGGAAGGGAAGACTTGCCCAAGGTCACTTGCCCAAGGGAGCCCGTAGCAGTGCCAGGGAGAGAATGTGGGCTCCGTGTAATACAGCAGAAGGGAGACTGCCAGGAAAGGATGTCTGCCCGCTTCATCTGCCTGCTTGTAGAGTGAGGCTACCGCAGCGATGAGCTACAGCTGGATTTGCCTCTTCTCTTTGCTTGCAGCACAGAGCAGGCCCTGGCATGCCTGCAGAACCATTTGGAGGGCAACTTTTTCTGTGCCATGGGGGGGGATTAAGCAGGGAATGTCCTAGAGCCATCACACTAGCCTTTCTCTAGGCCAGGCAAGGCCACCCAGGGTCTGCCAAGTGCCAGCTGGTGATGGCAAAGTGGCAGGGAAGTGGGGGTGTCCTCTGTCATCCCCGGGGGCAGGTAGAGCGGAGGAGCGAACACAGCTCCAGCCCTGCTGGTCAGTAATGCCGGAGTTTCCTTTCCAAAGGGGGAAAGCCCTTCTGGTTAGAAAGGAAAAGGAGACATTCGGGAACTTCCAGCTGAAGCCAGACCTGAACAAATTGGCATTGAAATGCTGCCTTTGAAGCGATGCTGAGCCCAGCAGCCCCCACTCCTGGTCGCAGCAGGTTTGTGGCTTCCCCTCTGGTCTGTGGGTTTCTGGCTTATCAGCCCACTGCAGCTAGAAGCCCTGAGGTTTGGGGGAGGCGGGCACCTCGGAGCTCGTGCGCCCGGGCTCCTTGCGGCACATCGGGGAGATCAGGCAGGTGGCAGGTGAACCCCTGCTCACCTGTATCGGGAGTTTGTCAAAACCAGGATGTTTCCACAAACCCTTTTAAGCAATCGATATTCAAGAACTGGCTCTAGCCAGGAGCACTTGGATCCCTCGGTCTGCCTCCATTAGAAAGTTACTTGGTAGCTTCTCCCTATATTTTGGCCCAGTGACAGAGACAGCTGATGGACCTGTCCTAGAAAACCTGGTCTCTAGTGGTGGAAGCTGAACTGTAGCAACAGCATTGTTCATTCCTGCAAGAGAAAGACCCAGCCAGCAAAAAGCAGGCTCTTTAATGCAGCACCTTATAGCTGCTTGCCCTTGAGTGCTTATTCCAAGCGTGGTTTTAGTGCCCTCTGGCCTGCAGTCCCTGATTGAAGGGTGCATTGATTTAATGCTAATGTTAAACTGACACTGTCAAGTAATTAGGGCTTAGCACTTACCGCAGCTTTATTTAGAAAAGAAAAAGGGTTTTAAAACCTGAATGTGAATGGAAACTTTTTTTTTTTTTTTTTTGCCTTCTAACTGGAAATAGCTATACAGACTTTTTTTTTAGTTGGAGGGGAGTATTTTGCAGCGTTTGCGAATTGGGAACAACACACCAGTGTGTGACAAGCGGCCTGCAAGCATGGAGCTGAGCTCCCGGCTCTTGTTTCGCTATCCCAGATACACGAAATGCAAAGCAAGCAAGCGGCAGAGATCAGGTGAAGCCAGCTGGGGTTTTAAACTTTCTTTCAGCCGTCAGAGGGGGTTTTCCTTAAAGCAACTCTGTGGTTTTTTGATCCTGGAAGAGTCTGCTTGGTAATCAGAACCATGCTGGTATTTAGCACTTTTTCATGCTTACATCTCAAGGCCCTTTCTAAAAGGAGGGGCCATGGGCCATGCCATTATCTCTGTGGGGGAATGAGGTGCAGAGTGGTGAAGTGATTTCTCAAGGTCATCCCGCAGGCCGGTGCCAGAGCTGGAAATAGAAACCAAGTGTACTGAGGTCCCAAAAGTATTCAATGTCTTACTGTGCACTGTGCTGTACATGCCTATAAAAAGACAGTCCCTGCCCTTGTTGAGTTTAGTACCTAGGTAGACAAGACAGACAATGGTAGGGAGGGAAACAGAGGAGATAAGTGTCTTGCCCAAGGTCACACCTCAGGTGAGTGGCAGAGCCTGGAATTGAACTTAGCTCTCTGCCTCCCACCCCAGGTCCAGGCTGCCCAGTATGCATAGAATAGCTTCACTACCTCCTACAGGCCCTGCTGGTGACAGTGTCCTTATACAGGCATAAATCTGTTTTACCTGGTACTTCCATATACTGTGCAGGGCTGGACTGTCATGGTGTTTTGATCTCGGGGACCAGCAGGTTTAGGAACCGCACATAACGCCCCGTGCTTTTCACTGGGGAGGATGTCTCGCCGAGATATCGTAGAACGATGCTGAGATGCAAACAGCAAGGGCTCGTAAGGAAGAACAAACTAACATGTGGGCGCGTATGTGCGTGCGTGCATGCGTACAAGCAAGCTGGAGCGTAAGGGTGCGTGTGTCTCCTTATGGGCTTGTGTATATTAAGCATGTCCTTGAGCATTTTGTATGTGTATGCGTGCGTGTGTGCACAGGGCTGTGTACCTAGGCTTGTGGTCGCAGGAGTGCCTGGGTGTGTATCAGGTTTCTGAGTGTGCCCATCAGCTCGTGCCATGCCAAAGTGTGAGACACGGATACATGGGCTTGTGTGCTTGAGCTGTACCTACCTTGGCCTTTAAGGGGCAGCTTGTGTAACTCCCCTATGTTCCTGAGGGCTGAGAAGGGGGGACTGGCTTCCTCTGTGGTCTCCCTGGACAGCTATGGCCAGAAGGGCCTGATAGATGAATGGGAATATTGCAGGAGACACGTGCATATTATAAATGCTCGGCCCTATTAGGCCGTGTTTACTGTGCTCCCCACACCGATTCCCACTCAGGATTATGGATGGCGTCCCTGGTGCTGCTCTCTGGGTGGCTGCAGGGGGCTCGGGCCTGGAGTTTTATTTGTGGCTGCTGTTTCAAAGGTTTTTCTGGCAGGTTTTGCTGTCTGACTGGCAGGAGGCTTGCACCTGCTGCTTTACGTGATTTCTTTCAGAGATGGTGGGGGAAGCACCACACAGGAGCTAGAGGGAAAAGGGACTCTGTACGGAGGGGAAAGAGGGTGAGTGGCTAGGGCATGGGGAGGGTGGAGGAGCAATAGCAGGGAGATGGAAAGGGAAGAGGGAGGAAGAGGAGGGAAGAGGTAGCAGCAGGCTGTGAGAGTGAAAGGGCGAATCTTCCCCTCTCCCTCCCCCTCGTGCCCACCCTGTGCATCTCTGGTCCCGTCTCGGTATATCACTTTGACGCCAGCCTTGCGTCTCTGAGGGGCACACACATGCACACCCGCTCCCGCTCTTTCCGGCCCCCCCTGCTCTTGTGTATACCCTCTCTGCCCACGTGTGTTGCAGTGGTCTCGCACACTCAGGCAGATTGCACAGATGCTCACAAACTCCCCACTCACACATGTATGCGCACGCCCACGGCCAGCGGCACTGGCGCCCAAACTCAGATTTCCTGCGCTCGTGTGTTCTCTTCCTCTCACGCCCAGCCCATGCTCACCTACATGCATTTCACATGCGCGCACGTGTGCTGTCTCTGCGGACACGTGGACGGCGGCATGGAGGACCAGGCGCTCAGCTTTGCTGTGCCTGCCGCCGGCGCCTGTCAGTGGCAGCAGCAGCTGGGGTGTCACACAGGTGTCACCCGCGGCAGGAGGAGGACGGTTCTTATTCTGGAGAGTCATTAATCTTCTTGGCACACTTGCTCGTGCGAGGCGTGGGCCCCTGTGTCTTGAGCAGGGATCGTGTGAGCCCAGCTTGCTGCCCCCAGCGCCTGCAGCTTCCTTGGGGGAAACATGAGGACAAAGTGCCCGCAGCCTCTTAGCATGTGCCCTTTGCACGGGGCAGAGGGCTGCTCTGTGTGTGCAGGCAGCCTGCAGCAGAGAGCCCCATCGCTGCTGCTGGCTGGGGGAGCCGCAGCTACTGGCAAGCGTGCTGGGAAGAGCGAACCGTCCTGCAGTGCTGGGGAGGGGGTGCAGTCACGCCAAAGCCAGGTAGCCCAGCCTTTGCTTTCTCCACGTCTCTCCTTTCTCCTGAGTCCCTCCCTTAGCTGCCCCTTCTCTCCTCATTCTCCCTCTTTTACTTTTGCATTTATTTCTCTTTCTTCTTCCCTTTTGCCTTCTACCCCACAACTCTTGGTCCCTCCTGTTCTCTTTGCCTTCCTCTCACCAACACCTCCCACTTCATCTCTGTTCTTCTTTCCCCTTCCCCCCCACCTCCATGTCTCTGGCAATAACTGGGCACAGATGTTTCGAGAAGGGCTGCGGCCCCATTGCCAGTGGCCAGATTTGCAAAAAGACTCTGTGGGGCGGGGGCTGAGCCCTTGAAATGCCGACCCTGGCCTCTGGGAAAACTACCCTAGCAGGTCCTGTCCCGCAGTTCTTAGTGTCGCCTGAGCCTCGATGGCGAAAACCAGCATAGCTCCACCAGAGTCAACCCCTTCCTAGCAGCGGAGGCTCTTGCCCTTCGAGCCTGGCCTGAATGCGAGTCGTAAAGTTAGACCCAGTATGAGCAACCTCCATGGGACCCCCTTCCTCCCTTGCGGGGCAGACTCTCCGCTTAGGCCCCCAGCTGGGATGTCTGCTGAGATCCATTTCTCTTGGCTCTTGAATGCACACAGGTCCCCTTTTTGCCCTCCGGCGGGGCTGGCAGGCAGCCGGTGCTGCCTCTGCCTTCTCCCTGCCAGTGGCAGACAGAGTGGATTATGCAGAATGCCCTTCAAGGTTAGTTTGTTTCTCAATTCTGTTCCCTGAAATGAGAAACCTGCTGAAAGTTTGAGAAATCTGAAATAAGTTTCCAGGGCATTACAGTCCTTTATTACTGCTGTTTGTTTCTGAGAGCAGTGGGATTATCTGAACCACTGAACTGAGAAATTCTATCATTCTTGCAAAAATAGGTTGAAACAGAGGCCCGCGGAGGCACAGGGGAACAATTAGGGTGACCTTGAAGGTCCAAAGAGTCTCTTCTCTTTGAGTGGGGTGGACACCTTTGTGAGGGCTGTTGGCTGGAGGCAGAGGCAGGGGAAGGCAAAGGCAGGGAGCAGGGGAGTGGAGAGGCAGGGAGCGCAAAGAGGGTGGGCGACTAGGAGCCCATGAGAGAGGAAAGGGCTGAAAACCACTGGAGGTCAGTAGTCCCAACTGAAGGCAAAGGGACCTGGGCTGTGGCAGAAGAAGGGGACTTAGTACAGAAAGGAGGAGGAAATACCCTTCATGGATTTCATAGATGTTGGGGCTGGAAGGGACCTTGGAAGATCATCGAGTCCAGCCCCCTGCCCCAGGTGCAGGAAGTCAGCTAGGGTCAAAAGTTTCCAGCAAGATAAGTGTCCAAACGCTTCTTGAATGAGTCCAGAGTAGGTGCTTGCACCACCTCTGGCGGCCGTCTGTTCCAGGCCTTGGGGGCTCGGACAGTAAAGAAGTTTTTCCTTATGTCCAGCCTGAAACGGTCTTGGAGGAGTTTGTGACCACCAGACCCTGTCATCCCTTGGGGCGCTCTGGTGAACAGCTGTTCCCCAGATCCTGGTGCACACCCCGATGTACTTATGGGCTGCCGCCACGTCCCCCCTAAGCCTGTGCTTTTCCAGGCTGAAGGGTCCCATGGCTCGCAGCCTCTCTTCATAAGGCCTGTCCTCCTGCCCTTTGATCATGCACGTGGCTCTCCTCTGGACACTTCATATTTCCAGCAGAGGGAAGAGAGAGAGCAGTCACGTGAATGGCGCTGGCACACCCCAAAGCAAGAGCCCAGCCCTACAGGTCTTCTGCATCGGAGACGGCTGCTGGTGCCCGGGTGACCTGCCTGCACAGGGCGATGAGGTACCCCGTTGCAGCTGCAGCCTCCTACCCTGGAAGCTCTTCCTCTTCTCCCTGCCGTTAGACCTGCTCCTCCCCGCTCTCCATGTATGTACTTTGGTGCCTTTGGGGCTGGATTTCCAGCTCCATAGCCCATGCTTTCTTCCATGAGGGCTGAGTTGCTTCTTCAGGTGGATGTGTGGGACCTGGGTCCCCTAAGCCGGCGACTTGCTGGGCCATTTGCAAGTCAGGAGCTGTTCTCTGGTCTGGCTGCCATCCAGCCTGCCGGCAAGTGAGAGCAAGTGTCTTGGGGGCTGTTCACTGTGAAAGCAGGGAGTGGGTGACCAGGGGATCAGTGCGGCAAGGGGAGATGTGCTCACATTACCTGCGCTTGGAGGATCTCCAGGCCGTGGGGAGAGAGGCAGCAAGGGGAAGCACGTGCACGTTCGTGCACATGGGGACATTAAGCCTCCCTCTCACATCCAGGAGTACGCCCTTCCCTTTGAATAGGAGAAGGCAGCAATGCCCCGGTCACAGCCTGAGGCGGAGGTAGCAGCTTTTATCACCACCAGCTCCAAATCCTTGTTTCAGTGAGCAAAGGAGCTGGAAACCCCTCTCTTGGCTCAGCACCGACTCTTCTTGTAATGCACCTGGGCCAACCCCAGGGCTCCTCCAGCCTGACAACAAGCAGGGAGCAAGGGGATGACCATGACGGGACTGGCAAAAAGAAGGAGGCTATTGGGTAGGGTACTGATGGGCAACAAGGAAGCAGGTTAGGAGCTGCAGGACCTGGACTTCTGGGTTTTGCTTTTGCTCTGCTGTTGCTGCATGACCCAGGCAAGATATGCAGCATCTGCCTGAGCTGGTAGCGAGCCAAGCATTGCACCTCTTACAGCGTGCCTGTGTTTCTAATGGCTGCATCCTCCTTCATATCGCAGCGCTGACTCGGAGATAGCGCCATTGCCTCAGTCCTCACTCCTGCCTGGGGACCAGGCCTCTCATGAGGTCTCCTGCCAAAGTACTGACCCAGCCACAGGAAGACAGCGGGTCTGGTATCTCCCACGTCAGGATCTATGGAGTGTTGTAAGGCGCTCACATATTATCGAGAGCCGGATCCCATGCAAAGAAGAGGGGAACTGCATTTTCTGTGTGGGTTACTCACTTCCCTCCAAGTACAGTCTCTCTCATCCAGTCCATTTCCCCCCCAGAGGCATTTTCTTAAAAGAGTTTCCTCTCCCAAGAAACCAGCTTGCTTTCAAAAGAACAATATGTCATTTTTTTGGGAAGAAAAGGCCTAATTTTTTGGATAATCAGGTCCCTCCCTGGCTGAAGCAAACAATAAGGCTTGTCTATAAGACAATCAGAAAGCAGCTCTTTAATAACAGTGCAGCCAGCAGCTGTCATTCTCCCACACCGACATTCATCAGGCAAAATACTTATCTATCTTTTGGAGTAAAAGAAATAAAGGGATCATAATAGAACATTGTCACTGGATCAATAAAACTGAAAATAAATGCCTCGGCTTTGCCTGGGAATTTATGTAGTAGCAAGGGGCCATTATCCTGAGACATGGCTCTACTCCACCGGTGTTACCTCTTAATACATCCAAAGTGTTTGGTATACCACAAGCTCTTCCTCCCACATCATTGTTTCCACTATGTGAGTCAAAGCCCTCGGCTCATCCATCAGCATTGGCCAGGGATTGATCAGGATCGGTTTTGCCAGAAGGAAGGTCCTTCAGTGATGTTTTCTGGGGTGCACTGTACAGGGGCGTCCAGTTCTGGAAGTAGGGTCATTAGAGGTGCTTTTCAGAGGGAGCAAGAATGGAGCAGTCTAAGGACAAGGCATGAGGGCAGATGCGTCAACCTGAATTTATATAAGGCAAAAAATGTGCTGCCTCATTTATCCCTGCCCGGGCTCCCACCCAACCTGGCACCCAGGGGAGAAGAATGGGGCCCAGGCCAGGCAAAGCACAGTAATATTTCCTTGAGTCATTCCCATTCAGCAAAGCCCTCAAGCAGGTCCTTGGAGTCAAGCATCTGCTGACAGATGTTTTGAGTAGGAGCAAGGTGAGAATCAGGGCTGATGCATATGCTGTGTGCAATGCACCCTATGCAGAAGGCCAGTAGGTACCACCTAAGTCCTTCAAGTATGGCAAAAATGGTACATCGTCATTGAGCTGGCCATCTAGTCTGTCCACAGGACAGACTATTTTCTCCTTAGGGCAGGGCCTGTTCTTGCCCACATGTATGTGCAGCTCCCAGAAAAATAAGACCACGACATGGCAGCACGAATGGATAAATAGCAGCTGCCGCGTTCAAGGGGTCCTTACTGAGTTAGGTGCCTAACTCTATTCAGGGCCAGCGGGCACGTCTACACATTCATTAATGCACCTTAGATCCTGCACATTTAGTTTAGTGCTTGCTTAATTAAGTACTAACTAAACGCACAGTACCTAGAGTTACTGGACAGTAGCGCTGGTGCACGATTATTTAGTGATGCTTACTGAGCATTAGCCTAGTCACACTGCGCAGTAGTGCTATTAACACGTTTTTTTCCTGTGACACGCTACTGCGCAGTGTGATTAGGCTAATGCACAGTAAGCTTCTTGTGTAGATGCACCCAAAGGGTATTAAAAGCAGAGGATTTCCCAAAGTGCTTAAGTAGTTTAGGGGCATACTTCTCTCCATAGGAGCTTGTGCACTCCTAAATCACTTGGGCACCTCTGAAAATTCTTCCTCCTAGCACCAGAGGAGACCACAGGAAACTGGAGTCTGACGCCCCTTCAGAAATGCTGCAAAGCCTTTCTCTTTGGAAAAGGCTATCCTGATAACTCTGACATCTGCTTCTACTCAAGCATCCTTACCAGACTGACCAGCCAGAAAGCAAGGAAAATTAAGAAACATCTACCCTCCTTCACAGCCCAATCATCCTAACCCAACCGGAGTTTTCAGCAACCCCCAAAAGGCAAAAGAACCAGAGATCCCAAGACACCTGCCAAGAGCTTCACCGTTGCTATCATCCTCGTATGGAGGGGTGCCCAGATAACACGGCGATGAATTGTAGGACGGGACCCTAAGATAGGTAGGTAGACACTTTTGGCTGGTTTGAAAATCCCAGCTCCAACTGATTCCTATAACAGTTTGGTTACTCACTGATGCTGCCACTGGATTGTTTCCAGAGCAGGAAGAGGGCGACAGGAATTTACCAGGTGAGAGGAAAATCCGAGAGCGGTGGATAAGCCGCGTGGATGTGGAAAGCTCCTTTGTGGAGCGTTGGCGAGTTTGCTTCACAGCTTGTATATTTAACTCTGCCTGTTTACTTTGCAACCGATCAGAAAAGAAATGAAATTGTCATGCTAATATATTTTAATTGGTCCATTAGAATTGCTAAATAATATAAATTTTCACAGGCAGATGCACGCGGCGAAGCGTGAACTTTCATTTCTCATTCTTGGTTTGTGCGATGCAAAATGATTTCTCCTGCCTTCCAAAAAAGATTTAACTTAAAATTCAGTGTCTGACCCTGTGTTCCCCCCGCACATACTTTCGGTTGCGTTTGATGGGGCCGAGATAAGTCTGCTGTGAATGGGAACACACCATGCTAGAAAAGCTATTTGGGCTTTGGACGCTGATGGTCGTGTCTTAGCGAAAGGAGAGTTGATTGTAGTAAGGCTACGCTGTGCGAGCGAGGTGAGCTATGAATTGAGTGGAGGTGGTTTGTGGGATGATTTGTGCTAGAAAAGGATATTTACACTTTGCAGAAAGGGGGGGCGGGGAGGGAGAATCAGATGATTCAGAGGAAAAACCCTTTCCTGAATCTGTAAGTGAATGCAGTTTAGATGAAATGCTAATAAGGGTTTGAATAAGATAGGTCCATCCGTGTCATGAGGCTAATATTATGCTTTGGCACTGGAAACAACAGAAGCTGCTTTATACATAGGTAAAATAGCTCGTATCACTCTTGTCCAGATGGGCAGTGTTATATGCAGGGAAACTTTCTTCCTGACCATTGAAGACCACCAGTTTAGGCCTTGAAGCATGAGAAGTGACTTCTCATCCAGCTACAGAACTTAAATTCAGATTGAAACCAGTTCAGGGCTGATTTGCAAGATATGCCTGTGGATAACTGTAGCTCTCTGCACAGTCTTTGAGGCAAGGGCTGTCTTGGGTTTGTCGGTGCAAATAGCACCGTAGAATTACATTCCTTGACTACGGCCTCTAGGCATTACTCCAAAAAGGAATACTACTACTACTACTGAGTCATGCTCAAATCTTAAAAACCCTCCATTGCATTTGGGGTTTATTTCAGGCTCATCACAATTGCAAGTGTTATTATCTGTTCATCCTTATTCTCACTATCATAGTGGATTAAGCCTACCCCCCTACAGCCCCCTGGTGTAGTCTGAATGCAGTCAACACCTGCTCTGCCTGATGTATCTGTGCGCATAGAAGCCTTGGACATGTAGTAACTAACTTGTTCTGTGTTTGGGAGTGCTGTGGAATTTGCTCTCCGCAACAGTGCAGCGTTCCAGCTGCAGCGAGCACGATTCGCCAGCTGTGCCTGCTCCCTGCTGAACCCAAAGGCCTCCACTTGAGCTACAAAGCTATACCCTTCCTTGCAATGTCTTGCCTTCATGGCATCTTTGCTTTCTGTTGCATGGCATTCACCTCAACTGCTGCCAGCCCCATCAGGAAGCCACTGACTGTGTGATGTGGTCTGCTGACATTGGGGGTCGGGGGGGAGGGGAAGGGACATTAAGCACATTGCCAATGAACAGCTGGCAGCAACATTTTAACAGGGCTTCTCATTCCCCATCAGCTTCTGGCTGGGAGCTTGGCAGGTCTGGAGAGGAGCCAGCCCACGGCCAGAAGGAGAGTGGGGAAGAGAGCCAACAGCAGCACCACCGTGCCAAGGCTCTTTGCAGTGCCAAAGCCAGAGGGAGGAGATACCAAAGCAGTATAGCTGGTGATGCCAAGACAGGCAAGCTGGCATAGCTGGGAGACAGCATTTTTCTGTCCAATGCACAGACATTGTTTTTAACTACACAGAAGTGTCTTCCAAAGTCCCCATCAATCTTGCTACACTGCAATTTTAACACCTTAGTGAGTCAAAGCAAAATAGGTTTCAAGTCACATTGCATGTTCTGCTCCAAGGAGTGCTGTATTTGGCCTTGCTTTTTCTGAATCAAGGGCAGGGCTTAGCATACGGGGTGGGAATTCGTGAACAAGGCAAAGGCGGCACTTCATTTGGGCCACCTCCTTTCATGAAGAGATCGGCTATAGCAGAGGCAGTAACACAGGACACTTCTAACATACAGTCCCTATCTCTGGTTTAGAGGGATCAACTCAAAGAATCGGGCTTTACGGCCTGTTCCTATCTAGGCCCCACACATCCTATATGAAATCACACTCCACCTTAAACAGGAGGCACTTGTTAAAGAAATTAGCTGCAAACTCTAGATACAAACAGGCTCTACTCAGCTTGTGCTCTTCTTTGTCTCTCTTGTTGACCAGGATGTTTGGACCTCTAGACCACACAGAGAGAGACATCCAGGGGCTAGAAAATATATTGCAAGTGTGAATGCCTGCCTGAGAAGGACAGCACTGAGGTGCCTTCAGCTCACTTCCAAGTTTTTATAGTGTTAGTGCTGTCAATCACTACCAGCCTGGATACTGGCCAAACAGGTAACTGCAGGTTTTGTAGTCAATTAATGTGATTTATCAGTGGGGATTTTTTTTTTAAAAAAAAGGAAGAAGGACCTGCAGTAAATATTTCAAGTCTCCACGTTTTAATTTGGAGTGTTAATGGCATATATAACGAGGTGGTTTTTATGGTGCATAAGAATTACTGGTTCAGAGAAAAACATAATTGTGGAGGCATTAAAATGTGGGATCTTGACTTTCTTTATGACTCCCAGCTGTTGCAGGAAGACGGCTGGTGCTTTAGAAGGAGAGAGTGATGTCAGATGGCTTCTGACTCAGGGCTGAATCAATGCCTCTTTGTGTGGAGTAAAATGGCATAGTCCTGATAGAGTTACTTTCTTTCAAATGAGTTTTTGACTACAGGATCACTTGCAAATATTAATCATTCTAGAAACTGGGGGAGTCCCGACCCGATTTCAAGGCAGATGATTCTAATCGGCCTAAAACTGCTGCCTCCCTCAATTTATAGTTGGGTAGTTTTTTCTTCTTCACTTCCTGCCCTATGTTACAGTGCTGAGCAAATCGCGAAACTGCTGCACACACCAGAGCGGCTGCATTTCAACAGTGGATGGTTTCAATGCATCCCTCCCTTTATTACATGAGGGTCCTTCCACACGAAAGGCATTCTTCAGTCGAGCACATCCCTGACCCACAAGTACAGCCCCACTGGCAGGCCTGGCAGTGGCTTGGGGAGCCAGCCATCAAGAATGGTTGTGTTTTGGTGAAACGAGCTGTGCTGGTCTAGCCTCTAGCAAGCAGATATTTATGCTACAAAACCCAGACCACAGCGGTGGTGTCTCCATAAGGACGCTGTCCTTGAGATACGGTGGTAATGCGAGTCCTGCCTTAGGCAGCCACCTGGGCAGGAAGCCAAGGACGGAGGGCCTGATCCAGAGATCGCGCCGGGGGGGGGGGGTCTTGCTGATTCGGCTGGCCTTTGGGGCAGGCCGTGGATGAACACGGAGCCTGCTGCACAGTCTCTTTCTAGATGAGCGATACTCTGCCCCTGCCATATGATGCTCTATGGTGAAAGGCCCTTGGGCTGGGCTGCTCGGTGCCACTCTTGCTTTTAAATGGATTTTCTAACAGCCCCTCGCGCAGAACATCTCCGAGCAGTGCTGTGATAATGACAGAGACAGTTGTACGTGGAAATCCAATCAATGGTAATTAGGCTGAGACATGAATTAGTGCCTTGGAGACCAATTCTCTGAACTCTGATTGCAGCCGGGGAGGACGCCGGAGCCCCGCAGGAAGGGACAGGTATTTAAAGGCTGCTGGCTACTTGCTTTACCCAGCTCCTTTTGGCAGCTTGCCCAGATGGAAGAGAAGTGCGCCGTGCACCTGAGAGGCGCTGCAAAGGCAAGGAGGCAGCTTCCCTAACCCTGCCTCAGGCCTGCTCTCTCCACAGGGCTTTCTGAGCATTGGCGCTTGCTGCCATCCAGCTACCATGGCACGTGTGCACACGGAGACAGATGGGGCGCAGCTTGGCAGAGAGGGAGGACAGCAGCCTTGCGTTTAGCTTGGGCAGCGGCCCCCGGCCCAGCCTCATGGGCGACTTGGTGCCAATCCCATGCTGTCATGGCCGCAGGCGGGCAAGGAGAGCGAAGTGACGCTGCCCCGGTGTTGCTGCTCATGGGAGCACTGGATGGTGCCAGGCCTTAAATGCTGATTGCAGTGGGAATTGGGTGGGGCTTCTAGCCAGATCTTCAACCGAGCTCCTCGCCCAGCATCGGTTTTCCTGTGCCTCACTTTCCCCTGCTCTGCCTGGAGATGGTGACCTCGCCCCACCCCCAAGGCCACGGGGAGGAGAATTAAAGAACGGGCGCTGCTCGGATACTGTGGTGGTATCACTATCAAACTCCTCTGGACTCCAGTAAACCCAGCAGTCTCTCTCCAAGTGAAATCACAGCAGAGAAGACGTTAGTGGCTTTTGAACCTGAACTTTTCTGAGCAGCTTGATCCACATTAAGCGACAAGCCTTATCCTAATGAGCCTAATAAGCTAAGCTAAGCATGGTGTATCAACCAGCTTCAGCACTGCTCCAGCCAGTGCCTTGCGTTCAGCTGGACCACAAGCCTGGAAACCGCGAGTGCAGAGCTGCGGTGCGTTGGAGGAGAGACAGAAGCCCCATTAGCTGAGATTTTGCAGGGCCAGGCAGCTCCTTGATCCAACCTCTCCTGCAGACAGGTCTGTTCTGTAGCTGCTTCCTGAACCATTAACATGAACTCCTGAGAAGTTACCCTCCCCTGCCCCAGACCAGCAGCCCCGAGGGCAGGGCTGGGGGCCGGGAGAGTCACTAAAAAGACAAGCACCTGCCCGGAGGGGCCTCTTTGATTAATAAAGTTAGAATTTTATTTCCTGACGATGTCAACATTACAAGTTTTTGGAAATTTCTTACAGTGGAAAAGGCCCTTGGACCCAGGAGTCCGACTCACGATGAGATGGGAGGGGGCGGGAGGCGAGAGGGAGCCCTGGTAATATTTACAAGGTGACGGAGGGGCTGGTCCCCTCGGCAGCAGCTGGCTCTATGGGGTGTGCACGGTGTCTCGCTGGGTCACCCTGTGCACTGCCACCAAAGCCAGAGCCTGGCACCCTATAGGGAAATCCCCACGCAGCTGCCTGTCTGCTCTGGGAATGGGGCACCGAGACAAGCACACTGCTTTGGAAACAGGGTGCTGTGGCTCAGGGATCAGGCTGGATCTTATCAGTGGGACTCTTCTTTAGCATCACAGAGTCGTGGGGACCCCTGATTCCACACAAGCCTCTTCTTGCCCCTCCGCCTGCCTCTGCTCTCTTGTCCAGCCGTCCCCTTGGTCTGCCATGACATATGCTCATGCTTCCCTTTCCCACCTCTTCTTCGAGGCCTGGTGGCATGGACATCCAGGTGCAAACCACAGATCTCCACGTGGCAGTGACCCTGAGGACACACACGCCCCACGGTACAAAGTTCTCACCAGGGATTCGGCTCAGCCCTGCCTCTGAGCTCTGTGGGGCAAGGGCCTTCACTTCTCCAGCATCAAGCACGATGTTACCTGTAGGGCTGTATAGAGAAGTCAGGATGGACAGTGAGAAAGGGCTTGATCCTGAGGGGTCCTATGCAGCTTCAATGCCCACTTGCTTCAGGGTGGGTTGTGGACATTTAGCACCTCCTGCCTAGAGGAACCTGGGGTTTGGAAGGTGTTTGCTAACAGGCTACAGCCCAGTGTAGATAAAACAGCGTGCCTTTCATATAGGATAGGGTGTTTCTGTGCTGGGAATCAAATATTTCTGGTGTTACCTGCATTAAAAGCACACTGCATTATCTATGCTAGGCTGCTAATGTGCTGGCCAAAGCCTTCCAAAGCTTGCTCTAGACAAAGCCCCCAAAGTCAGGCCTAACGTGTTTCTGCAGAGCCCCAACGTCCTCTAACACTGAGGTCCTGTCCATGCCGGGAGTCAAGCCCTTCCAAACCCAGCCACCAGCTCGCATCCCCACTCTACTGTCAGACATTGTGTCCCCATGATACCTCCACCTCCAGCTGAACACCTCACCCATGTGTCCTCCACGCAGGGAAGCCCGCCTGCTTCCACCATGCTTCCTCCCTTCCACTCTCACTCTTTCCTAGTGAACATGTTTTTTTGCAGGGACACTGGTGGGAGCCACCAAGGGCAGCAAACTCTTGACACAGACCCCCTTCAACTCCCACAGCTGCAGGCACAAACACAAGGCTGCATGACCGGTCAAAACAAATTAACATGGCTCGGCTTCCAGCTTCCGCTGCCTGCCCACTGATAGACTGCCTGGGAGTGGATGGCAGGCCGAGGATTTATTTCTAGTGACGACTCAGCCGCTTGTTCGGGGCCGTGGAATACACCTGGGGAAACAGGGAGCCGCCGATGGACAAACTGCAAATGGAAACAGATCGGCTCATCTTCCGTATATCATCACTCCCTCCGCTCAGCACAGCGGCCCCCGGGGACGCCGTGCTGAGAAGTGGAGGGCAGTCGGCTTGCCCCACTCCACAGGACTCTTGCTCTGTACAAACTGCTGTGAATAGGCTGGGAAGCCATGGATAAGGAGACCTCAGCGGCTCTTAAGAGGGACTCCCTCTGGGATGGCTCACACTCTGCACTCCAGAGACTGGGGGAAACGAGACGATTTTCTTCAAGGTGCATCTCTGCAACTCTCAGCCCCCAGTGCGATTAAACATCTGTCCAAGCTGTTTTCCTCCATGTCTTGGGGGGCCAGGCAATTCCCAGCCACTGCAAAGATATCCACCAGACCTCTGACACTGGGGATGCCAAGAGGTTGCTCCCGCCATTCACAAGAAAAGATCTGCAGAAAGTTGCATTTTAGTTAAAAACCCTCCAGAGTGCCTGGAATAAAACCAAATCCGGCCCATTTGTTTGAGCTGTTTGCACCGTCCTGGCAGCAATGGAGTGAGGCCCCTGCCCAGGTGGCTCCAGATCCAGGGTGCAGTCCATGGAGCCAAGACAAAGCCCCACTGCGAGGAGATCGACCCATGTGGATACCAGACAGTCAGGGCTCCCCTGGCCCCAGGAAGGTGGCATGGGGACTGCCTCAGCAGCCAGGAGTGGAGGCACAGCTCTTGCACCTGGTGACTTGCTGCTGTCAGGAGACCTGGGGGAACAAAGCACAGAAGACCTATAAATCCCAGGCCAGTTGGCTGCCTCCTGGCTTCCCAGCCCAGCCCCTCTACCCCAGCATGGGCCTTCTTATTGGTGAGGCTGAATGCAGCCCAGTGCCATGGCACAGGTCCCACCTGCCTGTACGAGGGCAGGGACCAAAACCCACAATGTATGTGATTAAGGGGTGAAAAAAATAAGAACCGAGGAAGAGGGGTGAGAAGGAGACCACAAAAGGCAAACTCAGGCACTGCCACTGGAAGCCTGGCTGCCTGCAGAGCAGAGGTGCAGCAGGGACTCTCCCCTGCCATGTGAGGCTATGGCAAGCATTGGTAGATGCTGGGGGTAGATGTGGCTCAGAAATGAGGCTGGCCTCAGCCTTTAGGGCATGTGAAGGAAGACAGCGGGTAGAGGGAGAGGTGCCCACACACATACATGCACACACACACACTGACTCTGTGTCTAATCAGCTTGGAGTTATCCTGTTAAGCTCCTTCTACATGCGGCATGCTGGCAGACAGCGTCTTCTATCACCCTAAGCCCATTTGTTCCGGCTTCTCCTCTCTGAGCTAAGCTCCCCTCCAGGCTGGGGAAGGGGATGACACAGGCTGTGAGCTCTCACCTGGGACCCCATGCTCCAGCGGAGATGCCGTTGGTGGGGGGAACCCACAGAAGGGCCCCATAGGAAACAATCACCTCTCTACCAGCTCTCTGGGCCCCTCCTCTAGATGCTGACGCAATTCGGACCCTTTGGTGGGATGCTTCCAAGAGCCACAGAAAAGCCCCTGTTCTCTGTTCATTTGAAGGGGCTTTACTGCCGAGCCCTGCTTCATTTCCAAACAACCCCATTGGGTTCATCCCCATTAACCTTTCCAGGAGGAGGCCAGACACTCCTGGCCCCTCTGTGTAGGCCCTAGACAGCCCTGCCAGGACCGCTCAAGCCTGAGCTGCTGTTCTAGTGCCCGGCCTCTTTGGAACGAGAGCGACGAACCCATTTCACTTGGGAACGATGAGGCAATTGTACCTCTGGGTGCCCGAGGGCAGGCTGGGGCAGTAGCCTGCTTGCCAATAAGACATCTGTCCTTGATAAACTGGGCCAGCCAACGTATCACACACTTCCCATGCCTGAGCAAAAAACAAACCATGGAGCCAGTGGATCTTAAGCTTTCCATGTTAGGAAACCTTTCTCTGTACTGGGACCCGTCTAGGACTTCCTTCAGGCTAGCCCTGATGAATGCCAGTTTGGGTAAGCTTGGCAGACACATGGGAATCCCCTGACTTTTCATCGTACTGGATAGGCTGAGCACCCCCTCCCGAAGCTGTGCGACTCCAGCATGCCTGCTTTCCTCCTGGCACCTTCTTCCCCAGTCTCTGGTCCTGGGACCCAGTCAGGCTTGCTGAAAGATTTGGGGGCTCACAGATCCCAGCAGAGAAGACGCCCCCCACACACCGCTGGGAGGAGAGCAAGGGAGAGGCAGGCTGTGCTGCTCCTTTAAGACTCCAGGAGCAAGCTGGCACGTCTTTGTGTAGCCAAATGGATCAGAGTAAACAGTGGGGAGGTCCCTCCCTGATGGAGCACGAGTAGGATTCTGCGTCGCCCCTGATTGTACATAAATGATTCAGCGGCAGGCATGTGTGTATTCTACACTGGCGACCCGGCAACATGAATATTTAATAATGCAAAGCAGGGCCGTGCAGCTCGGGCAGGATTCGGCAAATCGGAGCAGGTGTTTGATAAATACAAACGCACCTCTCCTCCCCCCTGGTCCTTGCTCCCTGCAGCCCGGGGCATATTCATCTTCCCTAACAGCCTGGCAGTGGCTTGCTCTCGGCTGCAGTGCTCAGCAGCAGTGGGAAGCACCTTCCCCACAGTGAAGGCAGCATTTGCTTATGCTGTGTGCCAGGTTTTCAGACAAAAGACATGTACAGAGGTGGGATCAGACCAGGAGCCGGAGTGCTGGGAATACAGGCTGCTAGAGCTCTGGTCTCTTACAGCCCCGGGCCCTAGTCCTGTGAACAGAGCCTGGCGTTGCAGATAGAAGGCCATCTCTATATTGACCACTCCAGAGAGCTGCGCTGGGTGCAGCCTTGATACTACCACTAAAATAGTACTTCCTGCATCCCTAGACCGTGGAACTCCCTGCCACAGGACATTGCCGAGGCCAGGAGAACGACGGAGACGGATGGGGTGATTATCCAGAGTCATTCGAAAGGGCTGTGGACCCTCATGCTTCAGGGGTTTCACAGCTCTGTAAGGGATCAAGAAGAGGGTGCAGTGGAGACAGATTATCCCACACCTGCCTAGTGCTGGGGGTCTGACTCCTTCCTCTGCTACAGCTGGCGTCAACCCCTGTTGGAGACGGGACTCTGCATGGCTGGTCTCCTGCGCTGATCACTTCTGGGAGCTCCGCCGGCGAGGTACTTCCCCATGCCCCCAACTCCGGTAGCCTGCGCCGTGCGCACACTTCGCTCTGAAGCAGCTGGAGATGCATGTTTCTGCACAGGCTTCCTCCAGTTATAATTGCTCCCCATGCAGCAGGGCACAGGTCCCCCAGGGCCTCAAGAGACAAACTCCACAATGCTGACATGGCTAGCGGCCAGGACAGCAGCACTCACGTTGCCGCCTTCCTGAGAGACAAATAGCTGTGGCCTGACAGTGCCTGTCTCCCCTGTGCTGCGGGGAGCGTAATTCACTCTCCTCCAAGTCTTAATGTCTCTGACATTAATAAAATATCCCGATGCACTTCCGAGGCTCCTGCCAGCAGCATCCAGCTCCCCGTTCATTGTTATGCACTTGCTGAGCTGACTGCAGCACAGACTACCAGGCCGCGCACAGAGGGAAGCCAGGCAGCTGCTTCTGGATGGGAAGGCTCATTTGGGCAATGCTGCTGCAGGAGTCGTTCCACCTCAGCAGCCTTCGAATACAAGATGAATGGATGCCGGCTCCTCCTCCCCCTCCCCATGTCACAGCCCCCGGGCTCCAACCGCTCTGCGCTGCCAGCCAAGGAGGAGAGACAAGTACCTGCTTCAGTGCCTGATCCTGGTGCCCCCATTTTGGGGGAGGCATCCAGGGATCCAGCACAGAGCTGCACAGCTGGCCCCTGTTTCTGCAGTGGGCCAAATTGGCAGAACGTCTCCAAGCCTTGCATGCTGAAAGGGGGTGAGGTTATGCCCTTTGGAAGGAGGGAGAGACCGAAGTGGCTACAAGCTCCCCCACAGCCTGATGTGCCCTCTTCCCTACACCACCCCTGCTGGAAAGGGCTGCATTGCACCAGCCGTGAAATAGCACGTGCTGGTTTCATAGGCTTAAAATGGCTGCAGGCTCCTGTTGGCTAGGGGCCAAGACCTGTCTGAAGAGGAGGGATTCCCTGAGCAGGCAGGAGAAGGCAGGGGCAGGTGCCCTATTTCCAGTTCCCCTTCCTCCCTGTGCTGCAGGTACCAGCTTTTACACCACCCCCGGCAGGAAAGCGATGCCTTTCTGTTTCTAGGAAGGTGGAGGTGAAGTGGAGCTGCTCAAGGGTCATGCCATGACCCTCCCTTTCAGCCTGAGGTGAACATCTCCTCGTGGGACAGAGCTGCGCCTGGGTGCGGGCCCTGCAGGTGCTTCCTTTATGCTCAGCTACTCTGTCCCAGGGCAACGAGGCTTTGTTTCAAACCCATCTCTACAGGGAATCACAGCAGGTGCGTTGCAAAGCCTCCGGAGAGCCCAGTCCCCCTGGCTCCAGCAGACGGGGTCCTGCAAGCGAGCAGTACCTCGGTGCCCCAGGCACATCCTATTAGTGAGGTTGATTCCTGTTGACGGCAGGGCCCAGAGCTGCCTCCCGGTGCTCTCAGGGGAAGTGGGAAGGAAGAACCTCGTTCTGGGTCTTCGTGACGGCTGCTCTCCACGCTCGCTCTAGCCACAGGTCTGCTTCTCTCCCTGACATTTCTCTCATCACAATCTGTAGATCATGGTGCAATATGAGTCTCTTGCAGTCCAGATGATGCCTTGTCTCTTGCAGATCTCCTACCCCCCTACCCAAATACACTTGCTTCTGCCAGGTCTACATGCATCACAGCCTCCCCTCCCCACCTCTGTGGAGAGGGGCACATATGAGGGCTGGAAGCCAGGAGAGGTAGGAGCCCCTGGCTCTGCAACGACATCTGTGACGTGCAACAATTCACTCCCCCAGCTCTGTGCCTCAGTTTCCCCTCTTATCCAAGGTGGTGATAATAATGGTGCTGATCTGCCTCAACCCCATGCAGGCTCTTCTGTGTTTCTCAGGAGCCCTGATACTACAGTGATTGCTTCAAAGTACCTCATGCTCTTTAAGATGATGAGGTTTGGGGGCCTGACTGCAAACACCTGGGGGAGGTGATACTGGGAGTCCTCAGAATGGCCTATAACCAAGTGAAGGGGGCTGAGGGGAGGTGCAAAATACCTGGGGGGGGTGGCAGCTTACCCTAGGAAGACACTGCCCATCACGCTTGCTTCCTTCCCCCTGTTCAACCATCCTGAACACCTCCTGACAGACAGCAGCTGCTGGCTGCCCCTTCCGTCCCTGCCCAGCCAGAGGAGAGGTACTCACAGTGACGGTCTTTATTCGGCCCAGTCGTCTTGTACAGCTCCATCCTGAGCGATTGATTAACAAAGTGCACTGCTCTCCTTCGTCGCAGGGCTCCATCCCGCACCACTGTTTACTGGCAATGAGCTGAGCTGCCAGGCAGGGCAGGGGAGGGAGCAGAGCAGGAGGGAGCGAGAGACATGGTAGGATAGGGAAAGATGGATGGAAGGGCGATAGGTGTATGTGGGGATGGAAGGAAGGATGTGGGGAGGAAGAGATGGAAGCAAAAAAAGGCCCAGGATAACACAGCAGGAACGATTAAGGAACGCCAGGCCAAAGACAGCATGGGAGAAGGGGAGAGATACACAAAGGAGGAGAACGAGAGAGAAAACAAGTGCCAAATGAAAAGCAGGAAGGGGATGGAGCATGAGGAGAACAGGAGACACAATCGAGACCATTAGGGAGAGTTTTGCGCAGTCACTACTATTTTAACACCTATTAACATGAGCTAGCAGCTGCCTGAAGGCCAGGGGCTCTCACCCCCTCCACCCCATACACACACACCAACACGTGCCTACTGGTGAGGGACACGTTTGCCACACGCAGCATCACAAGACAACACGTCCCGCCCACGCCAGGGGCTGCGCGTTGCTTCTGCAAGTCACAGCATGTAGCAACATGGTATAACACATGCCCACACAGCAGGGGCTCTGCACAGCTTCCCACAAGCACCAGGTGCTATGGGGGGCTCCTGGTTTGCTTTCAGCGAAGAACTGGCCCCCTCCCTCCCTGCCACCCAGCCGTCTTGGACAGGAGGGGAGCTGCCCTGTAGAGTCAGGCTGCACTGAGAGCTTGTGGCAGCTCTTCCAACACCTGCCATCAGGGGCAGAGCTTCATGAATTTTGCTCCCGGTGAGGCCCTGAGTTTTTGTAGCGCCTGGCAGCACCCAGGTCCTCACTCTGGATGGGTTTGCTGAAGAACTTGGTGCCCCGTGCAGACGCCTGGAGAGTCTGGCCTTGGAGGACCTAGCACAGTATAATCCCTGCGGTGACAGGCAGGTTACAGCTGCATACTTAGGAGCAGAACATGGCCTGTAATAGTCAAGTCGCCACGAGGCAGCCACGCTGCTTCAGGGCCACACACCTCATCCAGCCACAGTGTGGTTTCTCCCCAGAAGAGGGTTTTTTGAGGGCTGGGGGGGGATGAACCTGGAGCATGTCTTGCTCATACACCTCATTCCTCCTCCCTCAGTGGACCTGGAGACAGGCTGGGGAGAGGCAGCAATACTCTCCTTGTGCCCATGCCCCACACTGCTCTGCCAATAGCCCCGAATGCTGGGCTTTGCCTAACCAAGAGTCTTTCAACAGGGTAACGATGAGCCAGCCAGGCTGGATGGGTCACTGCTACCCTCTGCTGGACAGAAGTAGAACTACTTGCCTGTGTGTCATGAGCCCTGTACTGTTAGCGGCTCTTAGGATTCTCCTTTCACCTTCATGGGAGAGGCCTGTGATCTTGGAGCATGAGCTCTGTGGCTGCTTCAGCTGTAAAGTAGCTCTGCCATGACATCTGTGACAACCCTGGCTGCCAGTGAAAACCCAGAAGCCCCAGCTGGGCCTGCCTATGTGTTAGCGTATATCTGCTGGGAGCTTTTCAAGCCAATGCTGGCAAAGCTCTCATTGACCACGCTGAACCAAGGTCACCCTTGGTCTTGGGGTTTTCCTGCTATCAGGTGACCCTGGCTCCCAGCTTTCTGGAGCAGTCAGTACAGGGAGTCTGGGAAGGCTTGGTGCTCTCTTACCATCCACACAGGCTGGTTTTGCCCTGGTTGTGCCAGCCACTTGGCCCCTCCTGCAAGCGCACCGCGCTGTCTGCCTGGCAATCATCCTCCTGGGGTGGCTGAGGTCCCTGTCCAGCGCTGTGATCTCACACATCCCCACCTCCAGCTCCTTCCCTGTAGAGAGACACAGGCCATGAGACATAGGGTACTGAGCGCAGGACACTGGAAAATAGGATTCCTGGGTTCTCTGGCCAGCTCTACTACTGACGTGGCTGTAAGTCCCTGGGTAACTTGCCTAAGATAAAGATGCCACTTGCTTGGGTGCTTCAGTTTCTTGTCTCAGCCAAAGACATCAAGAGCCTGATATCCTGTAGGTCTCGCACCCTGCATCCCCCCCACTGGCTGCAGCCCATTAAAAAAAATCTAAACTCCTAGGTCCAGACCTGCAGTCCATATTCATGCACCGCTCCTGCTTAGTTCCCCGCCCCCCCTGCACCAATTCCCCAGCCCTCTCTGTGCCAAATGCTTTACTTCAGTCCCTTCTTGCGTCTTGGTGTGGCTGACACCATAGCATGACTTCTGCACCATGCAGGTCCTGCTCAACGGCTCTCCTGCAGTCTATGTGTGCCACTGCCCAGGGACAGCCTGAGAACATGGGATGGCCAAGCCAGCATGTCCCAACATGTACTAAGCCCACATCCTAAGCTGCTGCAGCTAATGGGCAGAAGACAAGCAATGCAGAGTCAAGCAGGGCAAGGCTGGCCTGCCTGCTGTAGCCAGAGCCAGCCTTAGCTCAGTGCTGCCATCTGTAAAGCAGGCAGGAGCAAAGCCCCCACCCAGGAGGGGTGTCGGAGGAGAGCCACAGGCTTCCTGGCTGCGTTCAGAGAGCCTGGAGCTGGCTTTTCCTCGTCACCCACGCTTTTAAAGACTCAAACTGAGCCAGGTCAAGGCAATACAGCACAAGCACACGGTGCTTAGGAAGCCAATGGACAACTGCATTAGGCTGCCTCAGCTGAACCCCTCGGCTCTTACCCGGCTCAAACCCTCAGCCCCTTACAGCCAGCTCAAGGCTCTTGTGGCCTGTTCTGGGGGCTGAGAAGAATAGGAGACAGTAACATTTCCTTTCCCCAGGGCTTTGTTTCCCCTCTCCCCTCTGCTTTGACCTGGTGTAGCCCTAGCCCTTCAACCGAGTCTTCCTCATCTGAACAAGCGTGAGATAGAAGAGAACCAAGTCCCTAGAAACCACAAACCTGGGGCCAGATTCTCATCTCATTGAGGGCTTGATCCAAAAGCCCACTGAGAGCCCACATATCTGGCGTACATAGACCGGGCGTGCTTCTTCCCCATTCTCATTTATGCCGACGGAGCTCCGCAGATGGCAGAGGAATTACCACACTTATGAGAGGAGGGGGTCAGAGAGAGATGCTTTGAGAGATGCACACAGCAGCCTCTTGTATCCAGTAGAGTTCACGTGGTTCATTCAGCTGTCACAAGCTAAGGCGTTGTTACTGAAACAGGAGTAGGAATCCTGTTCCCTTTAAAACCAGGGGCAGGTTATGAACATGGGAACGTGGCCGGAGTTTTTAAGCAAGACGGGGGATTCCTCCAATACCCGACAGCCCCTTGCAAACACGGTCTGCAATCGTCGCCCCTCTATCGTGCGGAAATCTGCGTCTTCAAGCCAGCTCGAACGCCAGCCATCTGCTCAGTCCTCCTGCTAGCAGCTCCTTCCTCTCTTATTTATCAATAAACACTGCAAATACGATGAAAACACAAGATCGTTGGGACTCGTACGAGAGCCTTTGGCAGTCTCTCCCTATTTATGGGGACGTAACACACAAATTCAATCTATGGCTCCGTCTCCTAGAGTAAGCTGTTTGTTATCGGAGTAAGGAGACATGAGCCTATTTGAGTGGTTTTGGCTAGCTGTGGCTTGCCTGCGAATGTGCTGCTTTATACCATTTGGCTTGAGTGGTGATTAATTACTGCCTGAGCCTGGAGATTGTTGGGTTTTGTGGTTGACGGTTTCAACTCTGGGGCACTGGGTGAGAAGAGGAAGGCCGGCGCAGTGGTTAGGGCTCTGGGCCAGGACTCAAGCAGCTACATTTCGATTCCCTACTCCCACAAAGGCTCCTTGGGAAAGTCAGAAAGTTTCTCTGCACATCTGTGAAATGGGAATAATAGCCACCGTGTTTGAAGGCTCTATATGACACTAGGTTGTGAAGGGCTCTGCCACCCCAAGGATGTGAGATACATAAGTACCTGAGGGCTAGAAATGGGCTTAAATTGGAAGCCTGTGTTCTCTGTGTGCTGTTGGTGTGTGTGTAAAAAGCAGGAGCTAAGCCTGAATCCCAACGTGGTGATTATGGGCTTTCGACCTAACGGGCCAATCCAGCCAATGCCAGCAAAGCATAACACATCAAACAGCTGGGGCTGAACTCCAGACCCCTCAAAGCCAGGCTTGGTAGCTCAGACTCAGTGGGAAGCCATTAAATAAAGAACAAAGAAAACACTTTGCTTTAAGTAGGTTTAACTTTCCAGTAATAAACCTCAGCTGTCTGGGCCTGACCCAGCCAAGCCCTGAGCACCTCCCACGCCTGCTGAAGTGAGCAGGAGTCAGGTGCTCAGCCTGTGAAAGGATGGAGCTCTTGACTTGAAGGACAGGAGAGGCAAAGCACTTCCGAGCTCTCAGAACTTTTCTGATCCTTAAATCTTTCATGCTTATCTGGTCCTGCACTGCTGCTGCATCAAGTCTTTACAGGCATTTATCCTCAATATTTTTGGGGACCATAACCACTGCCTCTTCAGCTGCAGCTCTGACATGCAGCCTCGTGGAGGAACCAGGAACTGGGGTGCTTTGCTGGTCTGGTGTCCCTGCAGTCCTGAAACCTGCCTGGGCCTGTTCTTGCTCACTGTCTGTACCATGCAATACAGGGCACTGTCAGGATGCCCGAGCAGGCATGGACCCAGTCAGCTGGGCACCAGAAGCAGCCTTGCCATAGCAGTGTGGGCTCCCCCTAGTTTATCTTGGCTTCTCAACAGGGAAAATAGGCCCTGCTGGCTTGTGTCCTGCACCTGAGCTGGTTCCTTGAGAGCTACATAGAGTGCCTCCATGCTGCACCAGCTGTGTATGCAGATGTGCTCAGAGGGGCATGAAGCAGGCATGAGGCCACTGGGGATAGTGAGGAGGTACTGGGGTAAGAGAGGGAGGCTTTACTGATCCCCTCAAGCTGTGCTCAGGCCCTTCCTGGAAGAGGTTGCCCCTATCCAAAAGGCCCTGCAAATCTCAACAGGAAGGGGTTGAAACCAGCAGTACAGGCATTAGTAGGAACAACCTGCCCTGCCCTGCCCTGCCCTGCCCTTATGGCTGAACAGCACAGGGATCTCAGGTAGGAAACACTGGGGGCCAGTGTCATGTCTGGGTAACCAGACATAAAGTGGTTTGCAAACTCCAGCTGCTCTCACCAGCAAAACTAGCCTAGAACCCTGTTCAAGCCCTGTTTACTCCCAGTTTCTCTAGTTTTGTCCCCTCCCAAGCACAGAGCAAGCCCAGTTGGCTCCAGCTTGCAGCCCGTGCCACGGCTGCCTCCCGTTCCATATGTGACTGAGGTCACTGCTGCTTCTGTGGGCTGGATGGAGCCCCAGCCTTCTGTCAAGGCCTGGGAGCCTGTGTGAGCAGCAGCCATTGCTGGGAAAGGCTTTCAGCAAGGTCCAGGAAGGAGTCTTGGCCCTGTCAGAGCCTAGGGCAAACTGGAAGGGAGTCTAGTGGGCTCAGACATCCACCCCAGCCACTGAAGGAGGAAGAGTCTCCGCTCCTCTGAGAGGAAGGCAAGGTGCAGGGCTCTTGCTGCATGCCAAAGACAGCCTTGTTAATGCTCCCCAAATGCCTCCTGCCTGTATGTAGGTGCCATCAAACCCCTGCCCCTACTGCCAATATCTGAACACGCTGCAATCACTCACATTACCCTGTCATTAATTAGGTGTTTGACACTCCATGTGTTCCTAGTTTAAAACACACGTTGCTTGCACATCCCTCGCTCTGTTGGCCTGTGTTTCTATCTCCCCTCTCATTGCAATCCGCAGTGAGTAACATGGAAGAGGCGGGAGCTTTCTCCTCCTCCTCTATCCTCAGTTGACACAAGTGAGAAATTTTTGAGAATATCAGGCTTTGTTAGACAGGGAAAAGTGCCACGTGGAGGTGGGGAGAGATTGGGGGGGAGACAGGAAAATGCAATGTGTTGATCTACACCAAGAAGGTGTCCCCAGGGTGTTCCAAAGTGACAGCCCTGGGACCTACAGGACTCACCATCAGTGCTCCCTTGCTCTCTCCTTGCTGGCAAACTTATAAAACATTCATAGAATCATAAAAATTAGGGCTGGAAGGGACCTCAGGAGGTCATCTAGTCCAACCTGCTGCTCAAGGCAGGATCATCACTATCTAAGCTATCTCAGACAAGTGTTTGGTTCACCGATTCTTAAAACTGCACAAACAACCCTCTGCCTCCACCAGACACAATGCCCCCAAACCCCGAGAACACCTCAGCCTGCCACAGGTAAAGCAGGGGGACAACGGCACAGTCAACACCCAGCCACTGCAAAGGCAGGAAACAGTTTGTTTAAAAATGCTCAAGAGATGCAAGGAACTGTTGGACCATGCCCCCACTGCCAAGGCAGGCAACCCCTCTGCCCCCGAGCACACACACGGTCAGGTCGATCTGACCATGGGAGAAAAGTCTTCTTGGTCCCAAATGCCCAGTCAGTCTGACCCTGAGCAGAGGGGCAAAACCCTCCAGCCAGGAACCTCTGGGATTTTCAGTCATGCCAAAAATTAGGCCCCGTACCCTGCCTGAATGCCACTCCAATTCCCTTCATCTGCCTGGTCCGCTGCTCCGCTTTCTGCTCCCTCCCCAATCTGCCAGTCCCCTCCCCAGACTGTTGCGTGCCACACATAGATGCTGCCCATGCCACTTGTGGCACACATGCTGCAGGCTGGCTACCCCTGGTTTAGGAAATGTTGCAATGAATGGTTTCAACCTTTAAAATTGATAAAATCAGAGAGGTAGAGCTGGAAGGGACCTCTAGAGGTCATCTAATTCAACCCGCTACCCGAGGAAGGATGCCCCCTCTTTTCTTCAGTCAAGACTTCACTGACTCTTACCAATAACCAGGAACAGTTTTTGTTCCCCCTAAAACTAGTTTTCCTGTTGGTGGGTAGCTTTGGAAGTACTGCTGTTTGCTGAACACAGCCAGAGTCCTTGCCCAATGGTACTGGAACAGCCTGGCCCTCAGTGGTCCTGGCTGTGAGAAAGCCAGTGGGAGTCTTGCCATCAACTTAGCTGGGACCACAGCTTGGTTTGTAAGGCATCCGGGAAGTCACTGAGTCTCTGTGAGTCTCAAGGATCTGCTCAAAGCATCTGTTCCCCCACTCCCCCAGCTCACATACACAGCGCCAGAAACATCCAGGTAAGATTTTTAAATGCCACCTATTGCAAAGTCCTTGGACACCAGACAGCTCAGAAAGCCCCTACTATGGCGACAGACAAACCCCCTTTTAAAAAACTCTGCACCCAACAAGCAGTGCTAGGGAACTGCCCTGAGTGTTTCATCCCATGCTGCTCAGAGCCGCTGCAGGGTCTCCAGCACGGCAGGGTTCCCATCACTGCCATCAAGTTAGCTGGGGAGATAAAGGGCAAGAGTATGCCACCGATTTAAAAATCAGAGCCCCCCCATGAAATCCTTGGGACATTCTGCCAAGGTAAAAGGGCACAATACTGCCCAAATCATTTGCGGTTCGAAATCAAAATCTTGGAGTCCATCCAAGTATTTATGTTCCCACTCCCCCTCCTCCTCCCATCACTAAGACACATGCATGCACACACACACTCGCCTTCTTACATACCCGCGCACGCAACACCCCCCCCAACCCAGCCACATCACAATCCTTAGCATTTGTTGCACGGAACGATGTGACCGTCGAGTCCTCCCCGCTCCTACTCTCGCACGGTCTGGGGTTCACGTTCACAGAGGGCCCGAGTAGCGCCGGCGCAAATCCAGAGCGACTCCGCTGACTCCCGAGAACGGGATTTGGCCTGGGGATGCATCACAGCAGGTTTGGGGCAGAGATGAGTGTTCAGGGCTTGCTGGCTTGATTCACTGGGCTTCCCTCCATCCGCTGGCTGGACTGGAGTCAGCTCCAGGCAGTCAGCTGGGGTGTCCCCGTCACTGAGTTGCCCCTTTCCTCTAGCACCCGCGGCTGGCGAGCGGCTCCCGGCTGCTTGACCAGTTTGCCCAGCAGGGGGTGCTGCACAGCAAGGACTCTTGCACCCCAGGGCTCTGCCAGCGGAGACCTCTGCCAGGCCTAGTCTCTCCTGTGCCGGAGGCCAGGCTTGAACTTGTGTCTCCTGCGTGGCTGAGTAATGCTGCATCATTTGAATGATTGCATAAATGTTTAGTTACAGTTGGTAATTGTGGCATTATTTATGGATCCACACAGAGCTGCAGGGCTCCTCTCCCGGCCTCCTTTGCGAACGCAGCCTCTGGGTGGGAGGGAGAAGCAGCCCGGGCTCCCACCGTCCTAACGCAGTGTCGCCACGGGCAAGACTGCAGATTTCGGGGGGTGCGCGCGGGGGAAGGGACGGTTCTGCAGGGTCCTGCAGCCCCGTTAATCATGCGGCGGATGCGAAGCAAGGAAGCGGAGGGGGAAAATATTGCACGACGTGGCGGGTTGGACCACTCGGCCCCCTCCGTCAAGGTGCCAAGAGACCGACCCCACCTGCCAGGGCTGGGCCCTGGCCGCGGCGCCTCGGGGGCGCCCTCCGCAAGGGGCCCGGGCACTTGCTGACAGGTCCTGCCGTCCTTCCTTGGGTCACGTGCGACCTCCCCAGTCTCAGCCGTGGCAGGACACACGCACAAGTGCGATCGGCAGCGCCGGGAGGGAATTTTGCTTCGGCAAGGAAGAAGGAGCTGGGCTGCATCGCACGCCAAGGAGACGGGGAGAGCGCCGCGTCCAGCTCCCAACCCGCCTGCGAAAGCCCCCGGCCTGTGGGAGGAGGGGGCTTGTCCCGGTCCTGCCCACCTTCCCCTTCCCATCGGGGACCCCCGCTCCTCCGCCGCCCGCTCCCGAGGCAGGATGCCACCCGACCCCCACAACAGCCCCGTGCCTCAGTTTCCCCGCCGGGGGGGGGACGCGGGGTCAGCGTCCCCGCGAGGAGGAGGAGGAGGAGGGAAACTGAGGCACGGGCCGGCGGGGGCTGCCCCCGGGCCCGCGCTCGCGCCAGCCGCCGCCGGGCACCTACCTTCCTTGGGCGGCTGCGAGTAGAGGAGCCAGAAGCAGAGCAGGCAGCACAGCGCGGCCCCGCCGCCGGCCGACAGCTCCCTCCAGCCGGCCGGCATCC
>NW_017728934.1:489963-552981 GCF_001723895.1 Crocodylus porosus
GGGGCCGCGTTATCCACCCCCGGCCTGCCCGGCGACCCCTGAGCTTCCCTGTGGACCCCTGAGCTTTCCCATCAACCCCTGCACTTCCCTGTGGAGCCCAGAGCTTTCTTGTCACCCCTGCGCTTCCCTATGGACCCGAGCTTCCCCATCAACCCCCCAAACTTCCCTATCTACCTGAGCTTCCCTACGGACCCCTGAGCTTTCTTATCAGTCCCTACACCTGAGCTTCCCTATGGACCCTCAGGCTTCCCTGTGGACCCCTTAAACTTCCCTATGGACCCTCAGGCTTCCTTATTGACCCCTAAACTTCCCTGTCAACCCCTGAGCTTCCCCATCAACCTTTAAGCTTCCCTATTCCCGCCCCAGGCTTCCCTCCTGCCCTGGCTTCCTCTTCCTAGCCCCAGCCAGCGGCCCCCCGAGCGAGGGGGCTTGTAGGTTTACCTCGGCGTGGCTGTAGGCGCCTCCTGTGCTGAAAGGGGCACGACCTGGGCCTGGCTGGGGGGGTTTCCCCTGGTTCTTCTCCCACTGATTCGGTGGGCGCTGCCAATGGCACATCCGATAGGTTTGGTTTTGGCCTTGAGGGGCCGTCAGCACCACGGGGCAGGGGGGAAAGGGAAGGGAACGCGGCTGGAGACCAAGCCCCGGCCCCACCCCAGCACTTGGGGCTCCTCCCTGTGTCGTGGGCAGAGCCCGTGCTGCAGGCGGGGGCACGGGCACATCTGCCACCCTGCTCAGGACTTCGGGTCTGTTTCCAAGGCAGGGCAGTGTCTGGGCGGTTGCCCCCCCACATGCCATGAAAGAAGAGGGCAGAGAAGGGGAAGGTGCTGGGGTATCCACCCTTCACTGGCACCTTGCAAACCCTCCCGCTTCCAGCCCCTGGAGGCTCCGGCGCAACGGGCCCCACGTTCCCCATTCAGACGCAGAGATGAGAGTCACTTCATTACCCCGGGAGCTCTGGTTTAAAAACCACCCACCACAGCCCCTCAGCCCTCTCCTTTGATTTGGGGGAAATCGATACATGTGTTCCACCAGGGCTGGGCCTGTGACTGGGTTGTTAACTATGAGGACCCCTGAATGAACAGCACTCAGGCAGGTAATTTACCATCCGATCCGCGAGGATAAAGGGAAACCAATATAAATAGTCAGTAATAAAACTGTTTACTGACACCGGGCGTTCTTTAAATGAGATTTGTATGCAGGGGAGCGAGCCTCAGATAAGCTCTCCAGCTTACCATTATTGACTCTTGTCCAGTATAGCCAGCACTGTTATTAGAGCCACAAAGCAAGGAGACTCTATCTTCATAAAGCACCTGATAATATTAATAGGGAAGGGAGCCGTATCGGAGTTGAAAAGGAGCCGGGGCGCGACGCAGCCTTATTAGTTCTGCTTAAAGAGCAGTCGTTAGTGCTGTCAGCAGAGGGATGCTTTCCAAGGGCCTGCAAGGCCTGGCCAGGACCCACTGCGTTCCCAGAGACGTTTGCACTCGGTATCCTGTGCTGTTGTGGCCGCCTTGGTCCTTCCGTCTGAAATCAGTCAGGATGACTGCCCTCTTTTCCCCAATGGAGAAGGAGACAGAGCAGTTACAGGCCTGGTTTTCCCAGGAGATAAGAACCTGCAGCTCCCCTGCACGCCCCCTGAACTTGGGTGGGGGGGATCTGCCCTGCGAGGTGTCTCAGGCTGTGCTCCTTGTCAGCGAGAGCTCTGTTTCTGGTCCCAGTGATCTGCCCAGAGCTGGGAGCAGCAACCTGACCCCAGCAGTCTTGTTGCAACTCAGTGGGCACGTCTACACGTGCACATTTACTGCTCAGTAATTTAGGTTATTGTGCAGTAACCAACAATTACTGTACAGTATGGGCACGGGTCTAAACGTGCATGTCTGTACTGCACAGTAACTATGGCGATTTATACCAACTTGGACGTAAATTTGCTACCTCCATGATGCAGGTAGCAAATCTGTGCTCGATTCATCACTGCGCAGTAATGCACGTGTAGACGCCTTACTGCACAGGAACACTGTGTATATAGACTGACTTGGGAATAACTTTAGCCCCACGTCAGTCCACACACAATGTTCCTGCACTGTAACACCTGCACGTGTAGATGCCAGCCTAAAAACCGCTTACTGTGCTGTAAATGCACATGTAGGCATGCCCAGCGATTCTCAAGCAGGGTGTTCATAGATTCATAGATCCTAGGGTCAGAAGGGACCACAACAGATCATCAAGTCTGACCCCCTGCCTGGGCAGGGAAGAGTGCTGGGGTGAGATGACCCCAGCCAGATGCCTATCCAGCCTTCTCTTAAAGATCCCCAAGGTGTTGCAGCACCCTGGGGTGCCTGGACACCTTTTGGGGCTGCCTCACAATGTTAGCACTGCTAGGTATGCCGACAAGATAAACCCAGAGGTTTCAAATAGAAATTCTTGGGGCTAAAACCCCTCTGCCTTGCTGTGCTCTTCCTGAGTTCCTTGCAACAGAAGAAGTGCTTTAGTGGTTTTTTGTAGTCAAAAAACGGGTGAAAACGAAGAGCTTGCATTTCTGAGGGCAGCCTCGAGTGGGTAAAGGCTGAGAACAACTGTTTTAGCCGCTCGGTTACAGTCCAAGAGGGGATCTAACTCCAGCATCCTGGCTCTCACTTCCCTTCTCCAAACATTAGACAAGCCCTGTAAGGAGGGAGGGAGGCAGCCTGTGGCCTTCCCACACCCAGGGGCTCTGCTACTTCTCTGCCCATCATTATCTGCCTCCCTCCTTCATCTCCAAATAACCCTTAACCCATTGCTGAAACAGGTTCAAAGTCCAGTTAGCCCGGCTGTTAATGGAGGGCCACCAGGAGGCCTGAATTGACTCGCTCCACCTCCACCCCACCCAGAGAGGGGTTTGCTGCCTCTGCAGAAGAAATGCAGCTTGGGTCTTGACGTGACGATCCAAGGAGCAGTGTCAAGTGTTTGTCACCAATCTCCAGGGTGAATGAGTCCTGGGAGGACATGAGCTGACAGATGCGGGCAGGACCTGTGCCGGCTGGTGTCTGCACTAGGAATGGCTCACTTAGCCCAGGCCTGTGCTCCTCACTCAGGCAGAACCTGCACTGGCTTCCAGAAGCTCAGTGGCCATCAGTGAGCAAAGGCCAGGGTGCTGCAGTGAGCTGCTGCACAGCCACAGCAAAGAGGAGCCCCCAGATCTTTTCCCCTTTGAAGACCCTTCCTAGCCCCATCATGATTGCTGCTGCCTGCTGCACAGACACAAGTCAGATGCCCAAAGTGCTTGGAACGGGAGTGGCTCTTTTAGGGGAGCCGTGGGGGAGAAATCAGGGCATCAAACTTGGGGCAGGGAGGGGAGTAGTAAGTGCTCACCAGATTGGAGATAGGGAGACTAATGAGACCCCAATTAAAGTCAAGGGGGAGAAATTAAGAGTGGGGAAAATGAGGTCAGCAGAAACAAAGGGGGAAAACACCCTTGTGTAGCAGTTAGAGGAGAGGAGATCAAAGGAGAGCTGGGGGGTGGAGAGAGAGACCGTTTCCCAATTGTGCTTTGAGCTGATTCTCTTGGAGGGCTGCCCCTTCCCTCTTCCCCAGCTCTACCCCCGTGCAGCATCTGGCAGAGGCAAGCGGACAGCTCTGGCCCCGAAGCCTTTGCATGCGCTGGCGCTGGCCGTCCTTGCGCTCCTAGGCCTTGCGCTGTTTCCCTGCCAGAGGGATGAACATCAGGGGTTAAATCTGGGCCTAGACATTATTTCCCCATTTGTTGTCTCTGGCTAAGTGCAGGTTGAATCTGCCACCACCTGACAGCGGTTATTTATGGCTGTTGTTCTTGTCTCCCAGGCGCAGAGGGGCAGCAGGCGGGAGGCGCAGGGAATGGATGACTCTCTTTGAGGAGTCATTTGGGTTTCTGATGACAGCGCTTTAGCATTCCAGGAGAGTCCCGTGACCCAGAGCCCTGTAAAATATTCCTACCATGAAGGAAGCGACAACGAGGCAGTGACATGTGAAATGAGGGCTGTAAAAGCCAGGCCTCTGCTGCAGTCCCCTCCTGGAGGCACGCTCACCTAACCTTTCCCTCCTTGACTGGGATTGTGTCTCATCCGCTGATGTGCCTTTGAAGCATCACCTGCACTAGACATGTGCCAAAGGCACTGAGAGATGGGAATAGCTGTGTCCTACTGATTTATTACCGTATTTTGGTAGTTCCCACTGATCTTCAGGTTCTGGTGCACATTCTGGGCACACGTCAAGTGGGAGATGGTTTCCCATAGGTTCTGCTTGAAAACACTTTGATCTAAGTGAACAGGGGAAAAAAGCAACATGGAGCACTAAGGTGGAGAGAGATGCCCAAGGTAAGAGGGGAAGTCTATGGAAGAGCCAGCATTTGAATCCTAAACCCCATCCAGTGCTTTAAGGACAAAACCGTTCTCCTCCCCTTGGGCTTGGCTCTGCCATTGATCTGGGCCCTTGTCCAGGAAAGATTTAAGCGCTCTCTTATTTTTAAGCTTGTGCGTCATCCTCTTGATTTCAGTAGGACTCGCCTCGTGCTTGATGTTAAGCAGGTGTTGAAGTGCTTTGCTGGATTGGTTTCACAGTGCCTTGGGAAACTTCCTTCCGCAAAACCCTGGCTTGGATCGCTCTTAGGTTGTCGTGGGATTGAAATCTAAATGCAAATTTCTGCAGGTGGCACCTGCTTTTCTTATGGACTGAAGCAACAAGGTAGCTCAGCCTCCCCTCTGAGTTTTCCCAGCTTGCGGGTGTCGTAACCTGGATCCCAATTGTGCAGCTGGGGCCAGGTCTCTTGGAGAGTGTGTTTGTGCAACCGCCTAATAGTCAATCTAGAGAAACATCCAAGACCCCCAAGATCAAAACTGGGTGCTCCTTGAAAAGGCACAGCGCTGTCTCCCGAAGAGAAAGGAGTCTGAGAAACCACCTGCAAACCTATCGCACATTAGTTTGCGTTATATAAATTGGGCAGAGAAAACAAAAGAGCGTGACCTGCTAGTCTGGCAAGTCTTCTGATGCTGGAGTATAATCTACAACAGTTCATTGGGGAAACTCGTTAACCAAATTAGCCTCCTGCGGGTGAGATCTGACCCGCAGAAAGGGCACCAAGAAGGAGCAGCTCTTTTAATTTAATTTTAAATGATTCTGAGACACTCCCGAGCTTTCAGGACCCAAAAGCCCTGCAGCCATCAGGCGCCTTCATTTATTTTAGTTTAAAGCCACACAACTGTGAAAGGAAATGCCACCTTGGAAGAGGCCAGCGGCTCATGCAGACTAGCGCCTGAGCTTGGATATTGAGGGCACGCCACACAGTAGTTAACAGAGCTGTGTTATCTCAGAGGCAGGAGGCTGGATGCCACCTCTCTTTATCACTGTACTTACGGCTTCTGTTATCACAGTACCTGAGCTCCTCGTTACCTTTAATGGACCCGCTCTCGCAACACTCCGGGGAGATAGGACAGTGCTATCTGCTTCGCTCCGGGGTTGGGGAACTGGGGCATAGAAACATGGGGGGGTCTTGCTGGGGGGCAGGGAAGGGACACCGGGGAGGCTGAAGGCAAAGCAGGAAATTAAACTGGGCTTTTGTGAGTCACAGGCTATTGCTCTAACCATTGGGCCGCCCTTCCTCTAGCAGCCTGTTGTCTTTTTCTGTGTGATGCTGGGTAATTTTGGGCCTTGGCCAGTGCCCATTCAAGTGAGCGGAAAGGCTTCCACTGAGTTAAGTGGGAATCAGATGGGGCCACTTGTGCCTGCTAATAAATAGCCTTTGCCGTTCGAATGCTACGTAATTATATGTTTAATTCAACCGCGCGCTTGCAGAATGAGAGCCGATTGCTTGCACGGAGACAGCACGGTGGGCACGCTTGGTGTGTGATCTGATTCCCTCTCACGTGACAGTCATTTGGTTTATGCAGCCGCTTCTGTAGTACCGTACTAACGAGCTTCACAGCGCCATAGCCAGCAACAGAGACAACACTGGTCTCCTGGGGTGTGTCTGCACTGCAGTCGCCGATGTGACTTCAGGGGAGCGAAGACTCCCTGAGCCAGCTCAAAGCAAGCAGTCTAGCTGGGGAAAACACTCAGGGAGTTAGCCCATGCTGAGCTCCCTGCTGCCACAGGGGCAGGGTTGCTGGCAACCCAAGCTAGCTGACTCAGGGCCAGCTCAGAGAAGTCTACACTACTCAGCCATGTAGGCATAGCTGCTAAGGGTAAGGCTCAGCCCCTGTCTGCATGAAAAGGTTTTCCTGGTGGCTGGCAGCCAGCTGCAGATGCCTTAGAGTGCTGTCCCCTTGGACACACGGCCAGCGCGCTGTGTCCTCACTGTCATAGATTGTACCTGGAAAGCCTATGCTGCACTGTGGGAGGATACCCCCAAACTCCCCACATCACCACCTAGCATCCTGACGTATGGGTTAATTTTGCAGTGCACTGCACTGTCCTTGTGGGAGTTCGGGGTTCCCTCGTTCCAGCCCATAATCCTGTTTTAAAACTCCCACGGTTCCTCCGTCGCAGCCCGTAACCTGATCATTTGAGGGCCAGGTTTTAATCTCCCCACTGTCTTGCTGGCAGAAGTATGGACATCCAACAGGTCAGCAGGGCTTCTGAAGGAAGGACGCTGGACTCTTCTGCACCTGAGGAACTTCAGGAATTACCGCAGCAGCTGGACGTCCAGCAGCAAAAATGAAAACACCGAGGAGAAGCAGCATGAGCCAGACACTGCAAGGTAATTGCCAGATGTAGCAGACACGGGCTGGCCAGTTGCATGATGTGGAGCCGTGCTTCTTCGCCCAGGAAAAAGGATCAGTTCACACTGGGACAATCAGCAATTGTTGCCCAAGGTTCAGGGATGGAAAGCCACGTGTGTCTGGAGCTGTGTGCCACGGGCTCCAGAAAGGGTAGCGATCCCGCTGCACAAGGGGGTTGCCTTGGATGCTTTTGATGGGTGATCATCAATTTGGGGTTAGAAATTTCTAGCTGGGGATGGTCATTTCCCTGCTGCTACATGCATCCAGCTTGGGTTTTTTCCACCTTCCTCAGAGCCATCAGGTGTTGGCTGCCACCCAGACTGCGGATTTTGGCTGGGGTGTGCCAGTGCTCCTGCTGGGACTTAAACCTGGAGTTTCCTTGCTGGAGGAGCTTGCCCCTCTGCTCAAGGTCAGACCAATTGCTGCACTTAGGGTCAGGAAGGAACTTAACCTCATGCTTGGATTTGGATGGACTGAGGGGGTTTTTACCTTCCCCTGCTTTACCTGTGGCAGGGTTGGGTGTGACACCTTGTGCTGTGTCAGGGTTGACTGGGTAGTTTTGCTAAGAGGTTAAAAACTGGATTCAGTGAGGATGGTTTGGATAGGGGTGATCCTGCCTCAGGCAGTGGACTGGATTAGGTGACCTCTGGAGGGCCCTTGCAGCTCCATGTCTCTATGCTTCTACGACAGGACGGCAGCACCATTAAGCACAGGTGTTTCGGATAGTGCAGGTACAGTGCCTGGTAGTTGCTAGAGAAGGTTGGGTGAATTTTTAAGAGCAGGTTAGACTCATTCTTGAATAGGGTGTTATTTGTCAGGCACGATCCTGCCTTGTGCAGGGAGGGTTGGACTAGATGTGACCTCTTGAGGTCCCTTTTAGCCCTGCATTTCTACACCACTGTGTCCTGCTATGCAAGACTGATGCCGAGCCGTCTGCAGGGAGTTATAGATAGATTTAGTGCAGTGGATCCTCAGAGTATCAAGGGGCAATGCCTGGGGCTCACATCCCGATTCCCCTTCCCCCCACACCACTCCTGAATGCGCAGAGAGAAGGGGGAGCCTTTGCCATGGTCAGCAGATCCTCGGGGCCATTTCACCAACATGAATATTGATTGCGAAGTCCAATTGAAGTGGTTCAGTGGTATAGGGCCCTTGTCTGTCACACAGGAGACCTGAATTCAGTTCTGGGATGCTTATACAGCTATGGAGGCAGCAAACATCTGGACTCAGTCTGGCCTTTGGATTCGGGCTTAGTGACTTTAAGGGGAGGTGGAAGGTCTGGGCAGTCTCCATTTCTCCAAACTCCTGCCTAGGCATTTGCACTGAAGGTCTGGGCGACCTCTCACACATACACCATGATCCAGAAGCACTGATGGTTGCCAAACCAAAGCGATGTTGATTGTGATGGGATGCTCATTGCTTTGTTGGAGAAGCTCTGTATGGGGGCATGTTTCCTGAACTGGGTTAATCGCACTGGTTGTGTTGTGATGCCAACTGCAATTCTTCTCTGGATCATTGTTCTGTACACTGGACAGCCGCACAGGCAGATTTAACCACTGTCTGAGATGATGGTTGAACATGACTGGAGTAGCTTGAAAGGACATCGGAGGGGCCTCATACTCGGGCTGAACTTCAGGGAGCTAAACCTTCCTGTTGTCATTGCCAGGAGCCTAGTATAAGATATTCGTGAAACATAGGGGGAAACATTCCTGGTAGGGGAGACAAGGAAAGGCAGCTGGTTTTGAACAGCCAGATACAAGGGCAATTACAGCCCTTCAGTGGGCTCCTGTATCGGTGAAGGAAGGCATCAGGGCTCACGGTGACAGCGATGTGCGTCAGGATGCGTCACTGTGGATAAGATATATCCAGCTGCTCAGAATTTTAAATAAGTCGTAAGCCCGTTAATAGAACTGGGCAGGGGAGACCGGTTTGGGGGTCACATGTCTACCTTGCAAGACAAAGTGAATCTATTGTGATTTTTCACAAAATAAGACTTTCCTGAGCAAGCAGGCAACAAAAATATTCCTCAAAGCAGGTGAAACTGCTGAAAACTCCTTGTGCTGGCTGGTCCCTCCTCCATGAGCCACAGGTCAGGCTCTGTACATTTATAACCATTTGCTTTTTCACTGGGTTGGAGAGGAAAAGATACTGTGGCATAGTATGCCAGCAGTGTGTGTGGGTGTGTAATCCAGAACCCAGAAACTTAGACCCATCTGTAAACCACGGCAGCTGTAGGACCATAAGTCATAGGGCAAGGAAAGCCAGGACTCCTTTCCTGCCCCAAGCAGTAACAAGGTTTAGTGGACCGAGTGGAGAAATACCCCCCTGTAGCTCACAGCTGTGAGCACAGGAGGCATTTCCACAGCACAGTGGGAACCCAAAGAGGGATCCACACTGTGACCCTGGGGCAGCTGAGTCTTTACTGAGCTGATAAGCTCTTTGGGTAGGGGCCATGGTTGGTACAGTGTTTGTACAGCACCTAGCACAATGGCCTATGCCCAGAGGTTTGGATCCGAGCACAATGACCAGCTTGCTCTTCCCATAATGCTAGATGGGAAGGTGGAGGGGTCTTGGCATCCTGCATGAAAGAGGGACTTGGTTGAAAGTCCCTGCTTGGTGCTGCCTCTGGGCGGGTACCCATCATGATGCATCCTCCCCAGGGATGGCCGTGATGTCCCTAGGGCCTGTGACTGTGCCAGCTCTGCCCTATGGGCACCTACTAATCTCACCTGGCACATCTTGCTGGTTTAAGACCACAAAATCAGGAGGCTGCCCTTGGGTTGCTGTTCGGTCACTGTCCTGCCAGACTTCTCTAAACCCTGTGGATTGTTGGACCCCTTACTGGGTCCCACACTCAGGAGGTGTCCTGCCATACCTTATGGGGTAGCCACATGGCTCCAAGACACCTAGCTGGAGTCATCTGGCTCTAGTGCTCTTTCCTGCCCAGGGCATGGGGTCAGACTCGATGATCCAGCAGGTCCCTTCAGACCCAAACATCTATGAAAGAACTCCCCTTTAAACATTGTCCTTTTTTTTTTTTTTTAAAATGAGACCCCCATCTAGCTCAACCTCCCACCTCCAAGCCCTCTCTGGTGCTGTGCTCTCCGCACTGCAGCTACCCCAGTGAGGTCTCCTCCTCCCCTATAGCCTCAGCTCAATCCACTAGTTAAAATAACACAAGCCCCTGGGCTACAACAGAATAATATTGAGTCCACTCCATCCCTTTTAAGAAGGCAAGTTACTCACTCAGTCAAATGGGCCTCCTCCCCACCAGCACTTGTGAGCTCCTACAGCCCCTTAATCCTACCAGCAGCAAAACAGGCAGTCAAGCATCACCAAGTAGCTTCCTCTACAAGCACCCCTAACTGCTACCAGAGAACTGACCACCTCCATGCTCAGCCCTGGGGCTTATATGTGCCCAGGGCCCTGGCTCCTTCTGGTCAGCTGATCTGGTGCAGGTGCCGGCTAATTCCCTCATTAGCCTTCTGCCACGGCAACCTGCACCTGTGGGGTTTCTGCCTGGCTCCTAGGGCCCTCTCTCTAGGCAGTTTCTGCCCTTAAGGAGCAGGCACACCTTATTGCCCTGCAACAGTACCCAGTCTGGGAGTGCGCTGTCCGATACAGACGGCAGGTCCTCACTCAGTCTGCTTTTAATCGTTCCCAGCTACTAAACTGCCATCCCTTCCTGTGGGGAGAGGCAGGAAAAGGCGGTGCAATGCAGCAACGTGCCACCATCGCAGCTGCATAACTGCAGGAAGGCTCTGAAAGAGCGGATGCTTCTTGAAGGGGTCTGTGCCGGGGGTTGAAGAGGACTAAAGACTTCGCCGCAGGGATCTTGAGCTGAAGAGGCTCACAGCCAGGCAGGCGTGTGACGCCGCGGTCGCTCCATGAGCGTGCCAGCGAGCTACACAAGGACAGATGCCTGCCCAGTTAGAAAGGCAGAGGGAGGCTCCCAGACAGACTGCATGGCAACAGATGTGGTGCGGCTCACAACACAGGGCAAAGGCAGGAGCCACATGCCAGCCAGCTTCGCTATGGCGCTGCATCTGCTGCAGTCACACACGGGCCAGGAGCTGCAGGGCAGTGATTTAGTGAGGCTGGACTGGCACTTGAGCATGTGTGCTTTGTGCCAGGGAGAGGGGGATCGCTGCCTCTTTGGGCTGCCCAGGGCAGGCACTTACATTTTCCAGCTATCTAGCCAGGAGTGATGCTGGAAGTGGAGGGGGGTGTCTGATATTTGAAGAAGAAGCCCTCACTCTTTGAACCTGAGCTTTGCCAACTGCTGGCGGGAGGGTCAGATATTCTGAAGCACAAAGGATGCCCCATCTGGGCCCCGTGAGAGGCCTGTGATGCTCTGCAGCCTGCCAGGAGGGAGACCTTTGGGGGAATCAGGAGCAACTGAGCCTCTCGACTGCAGCAGCCCGGCCCACATCACTTCCCAGGCTCCCGTGTTCACAGAACAGTGCAGAAGATTTGACCACAATCACCATCAGGACCAGAGGGACGAGTCCCCTGCCCATAGTCAAGCACATGCTATGAACCTGCCATGGAAAAGCCCACCGAAGTCTGTGCCAAAGCTCCCATTACTTGCAGCCAGTCAGTGGGTTGGGCCCCCTTGGAAGGTGGCACCCTGGGTAAAGACAAACCTGCCAGGACCTTTTCTGCCTAAGGGTGCAATTACACTACAGAGACCAGAGGAAGGCTCATGCTGGGAAATGAGGCTCAGCCCCTCGGTGCCATCAGAGCTGCGGCCCGGATGTTGTCAGGCCTCGGACATGGCTTTGATGCATTTTTTCCGTCTTCGTTACCTTGGCAGCCACTTCGGGAGTGAGTTGGTGACCTTTAATCAGAGTTCTCCATTCCTCGCTCCCTCTCGACCAGAGCCTTGCCTCCATTATCACAGTGATTAACTGTGTTTTGCTGGTGGAGAAGGACAGAAGGCCGAGAAGAGATAAATTACGTGAACTGCCCGAGTCAATCCAAATATGATTTGATGTTAACGTTTCAAACTACTGGGTATTTTAATTTAGTGGCTTCTAACCTTCTCAGAAAGGGCACCCTGTACGGGGCGAAGTGTTCTCGTTCAAATGATCCTCAGATGTCAGAGCTGGAAGACTGATTATTAGGGTGGCAGGCTGGTATGTATGGGACCCCTTTCCCAGTAGGCCCTGGAAAGACGGCTGTACCAGGCAGCTGGAGGACCCACGCAGGGTGGGTCCATCACAGGGGCCCGAGTGCTGTGACGATCCTTCACAAAGGTGCTGCGTACCGGCTGCTGTGGACAAATTGTTTTTTGACAAGACAGAACATTTTTTGTACACGTTTATATTTGAGACATGCCAGGATTTTTCTGACCATGTGATTTGAGACGAAACATTTTCCATTCAAGTGGAACCGATTTTGAGTCTGTTGCCCTCCTTCCTCCCTTTTTTCCTTTTCTGGTGGAGAAATGGAGAGGGAGAGAAAAAGGCAGAAAATGGAAGTTAAACCTCCCTGTCCTAAACCACCGTTACAATCCTGACAGTGGTGAATACAAAGAAACAGCTTTGAACTGCTTGGTTGAAAAAAATCCAGAAAAGCTTCAAAAGGAACAGACATTTTTCACTCCCGCTGAAAAGTTTTCATTGGAAAAGGTTGTCCGGGTTGTTACCAGCCCCTCCTGATTGGCTGGCGGTGCCCAGGGAGATCCCAGCGGGGCTATGCCAAGTAGATGACATTTCATGGAATCTCCTCACTAAAGCCCCCAAATTGTTTCTGCACCAGCTGCCAGCCTTAATAGGTCCCTGAGGGGCTGTCCTCTTGCAGGGCATTTCCGGATCAGAGCCTAGCCGGCTAATGCCACGCAAGCATAATGCTCCCCAGACTCAGATGGCTGGGGGTGGCCAGCACCCCATGGTGTGGGCTGCCCTTCAGTCTCACTCTGGGGAGAAAGCATTTTCCAGCAGACACGGCACTGGGCTGGGGGCCAGGAGCCAGGACCTGTGCCACTGACTTTCTCGGCAAGTCCCTTCCCCTCTTCCTGCCTTTGCTTGCCTCCCCACTCAAGTTAGTTTTACCTATTGAGATTTAAACTCTTTAGGAGAGGGACTGTTTTTTGCTTTGTATTTGTACAGCACCTGGTGCACAGGATCCACAACTGGGCCTGCCATAGTACTACCACTGACCGCTGCCTTCATTGTGACCTCCTCTTCTTGTTTAAATGCCCCAGGTTCCCATTCACTTAGCGGCACATTCACACTGTCTGTGTCAACTGTGACAGATGCCTATTCGGTGCAGCAGTATTCCCCCCGCCTGAGTCTACTGTGCCAATAAGGTGGTTTATAATCTAAAGCAGAAGCCTACTTTGGTTCCATTTCACCAGCTTCTCTTTTCTCCCCCTCCTCTTTTTTTCTTTCCCCCTAAAGATTTATCTCAGCCCATTTTCTTTTAGCGGCAAGAATCATTTAGGTCTCCATTATTACAGCTCTTCAGGCTTAATGCTTTAATAAAGTCCTGATCTTATCCGCAGAAGAGGGTTGCAAATATGGTTGCATTTAGGGAGCTGTTTATTATAATGAATGTGGTACGAAGGAGGAGTATTGCAGTTTCCCAGGGTAATTCCGTAACTGCTTCATTCAGGATCAAGGACAAACACTGAGATTCCCGCTCTAGTTCCTCTGTCTCATGGGGAGTCTCGACAAGTATTTCTTAAAGAAAAGAGAAAGCCAGAGAGAAGTGGAAATTGAAACATCATCAGTATGTTTATGAATGTTGAAGAAATGCCTTGAGGCCCAACCTGGGATCAGGGTCCCATTGGGTTGTGTTGTATGGTCATCTCTGCCCCAAAGAGCTTGCACTCTGTGTAGACAACACAGCAGGAATCATGGGCACAGAGAGGAGCAGTGACAAGGGATGGGGATGCTGCTTTGGGGGCACCGAGATGGGCATTACGTTATTGAATTTGTAGGCACCACGTGCTTTTACTTGTTCTGCCCCTAGCCAAGGAACCTGCGGCTTGGCAGTGAGAGCTGCACACGTGCAGAGCCGCGTGCAGGGTGAATGTGTAGCTCGTGCAAGGCACTGAGACATGCCAACAATGCCACAGGTGAGAACAAGGCCCCGGGGGAAGGGACAGGACAGGGTGGGGATGGTTGAACCCCGGCTGAGGCTCAAAGCGAGTAGAAGACTGGAAGTGCCAACATGTGATGTCGGAGGAGAGCTGACTCCAGCCGGTCACCAGTGCCCAGCGCTGTGGAGAAAGCCTGCCGCCCAGGCTAACCAGCTCCTTGCTCCCTGGGGTGGGTCTCTGCTACGCCCTGCAGCAGTGGGGAAACACCCTGTATCTGGGTCCATGAAGGCAGTTTTGCTTCAGCACCCAGGGGATAACCGCTCTTCTGGCGTGGTTTAGTACCTGCCGAGGTGTTGGGGGTTTAAGCCCACTTTACAGAAATGGGAGGCTCCTTCCTAGCTTGCTCCTGCAGCCATATGGCCGAGGGCAGGCTAAACTTGGCGGCGTCCAATCCCCTGGGCTTGGGCCCGCATGTAGGATGCCTGCCAAAGACGTTGGAAATACAGGCATACCTCGTTTTATTGCGCTTTGCTTTATTGCGCTTTGCAGATATTGCGTTTTTTACAAATTGAAGGTTTGTGGCAACCCTGCGTCGAGCAAGTCTATCGGCGCCATTTTTCCAACAGCATTTGCTCACTTCGCATTTTTTAGCAATAAAGTATTTTTTGATTAAGGTATGTACATTTTTTTTTAGACATAATGCTATTGCACACTTAATAGACTACAGTATAGTGTAAACATAACTTTTATATGCACTGGGAAACCAAAAAATTCGTGTGACTCGCTTTATTGCAGTGGTCTGGAACCGAACCCGCAATATCTCCGAGGTATGCCTGTATCTGAAGCCCCTGGCAGGGGTGGAGGAAGTTTGCCGGTTGTAGGGCCACTTATGGTTCTGGACTGACTCATGGATTTGGACTTGATTTGGCTGATTTGGCTTGAGACACGAAAAATGGCTTTAAAAAAATAAGAGGCCGGGAAGCCGTGCAGGTCTATGGCAGCCATGTGGAGATTGCTTCTCTTTCGTGGTCCTGCGTGAGAAGGTGCTCAGCACACAGGAGGGAGAGACAAGCATTTTCATCCTGGGGAGACACCTGAACAGAGAATCCTGCAGGAGCACATCCCCTCCCCTGTCTTTCCCAACTCCCTGACACTTGCTACATCTGCCCGTGTGACTCTGGGCCTCTGCAGCTGGGACCGAGCAGGGACCATCTGGCCTGCTCAGCAAGAAGTACTATTGACTTCATCTGTGCATGGCGCCCAGACGCAGCCTGGACAGGCACACTAGGAAAGCAGGGGGTTGCTATGTATGGAGCGTGGCCATTGTTACAGGACCAGGTTCCAGGAATGGCCCATGATATGTAACACGTGACAAGACACTGTCCTGCTGTGTCCAGCATGCAGCCACAGCCCTGCCTTCCGGGGACTCAGCTGTGTGGCATAGGCCCTGTACTGCCAAGGAGTAGCAGTGATTCCCTGGGCCTGTGCTTTAGGCCAACAGTCCTACTGCAGGGCTTGGTGTAGAGCCTTGGATGGTTGCACCCAGGGGCAGCTAATGCTCCTGGACACCATCACTCACAGACGCACGGCCACTTCTCTCCCTTGGCTTGGAGCCCTCCGAAATCCACCCAGAAACCGCTGAGTTGTGCAAATGACTGAACCCTCAGTGCAGCTCTGGAGACTGTTGTGAATCCCGTGGATCTACGTAGCCCTTGTCCGGGGTCTCTGTGCACAGCTGGGTCTCAGCAGGCCTGCAGGAGGGGCACGTCTGACAGCTGCCCCTACCTCAGCATTGCATGGGTGTCAGCGGTGCATTGTCTAGCTCCCTTCTTGGTTAAAAACAATAAGGTGTTGCACTGTGCGAAGGCGCTAGGAGGCTGCTGGCCGGGCTGCGCCGGAGGCAGGCGTTTGTATCTGCCTGCTTATGCGCTTGGCTGGTTTCACCATGCAGCAAGCTGAAACAGCCCAGACATCCCCATGTGATAAGCCACTGGAGAGCAGTATCCCTTCCTTCCCCTCTAGGAGCCTGCAATGTCCCTCTGCCCCCTTGCCCTGGCTGTGCTGGCAGGGGCAGTGGTAAGGGGGGAAGCCTCACAGACGCTTGCTTTCTCTTTCCCCCAGCCTGGCTCCTGCACTAATTGCTTTCTCAAGTCTGGCGCGGTCCCAACACAATTACAGTTCTAATAGATCGACAATTACAGGCACGCACTGCAGGGAAGGATTACATTGATCCCTGTTAGCCCGGCCACGCCGCGCCGTGTGACAGTGGGACGCCCCAGCTGCCATAACTCACAGCGCCGCTGGAAGTGTTTTGAAGCCGCCTGCCTGCCTCTGGAGCAGGTGGTTCATGGGCACTGGGGGCGCGGGCATGTCCGTGCCAGCCTAGTAGCTTCAACGCAGAGCAATGCCTGGAGAAGATGAGCAACCTGCAAGATCAGGCCCTTTGCCACCTCCTGGGTGGGAGCGGCTGGATTTCTCAAGCTGAAAGCTGGGGGGAGCTGGGAGGCACCGCTCTGTCCACCAACCTGGGAAAAGGCAAGCAAGGCAGTGGCAGGGGGAGGCGCTCTGCTGAGAAGGTGCAGGACCAGTGTGGTCACCCCTGGGTCTGCTCTCCAGCACCCCAGGAGTGCTCCCCTTCAGAGGGCAGAACTGGCAGGGGATCAGCAGGGGTGGAGCAGGGTGGCCCCCTTGATGTCTTGCACCATCATCTGCCAGCCTGAAAATGCAGGGCCTGACATGGAGTCTCTGCTGATGGGGGGAAAGGGAGGGCAGAGGGGGCTCGTTACAGCTGGGACTTGGACCCAGAAGGGCTGTTTTGGCTCCTGGGTTAACATCTGTGGTAGAAAGCCAGGTCGAAGGTAATGCAGGTCCCCAGGGTGGTGCGGGTACCAAGCCCCAGGGACATGTGCGCAGTGTGGGAATGCCCTGGGGAAGCGTGGATGCGATCCAGCCTCCGCAGAGGACAGGTGACTGCCAGACGTGCACTCTTACACTCTGACTTGGTCTGGACCCAGCAGTGCACCGAGGTAGCGGCACTGCCCCCATTTCAGGGCGTAACGTGCCTAGGCTTCCCTGTGCCATGGTCCTATGCCTGCAGTAACTTTCCCCTCCTCCTCCCCATTTGTCCTACTCATTTGCAGGGTCTTTGAGGCAGAGGCTGTCTCTCCAGCCTTGGGCAGCCCCGATTGCAGCTAAAGCCTGTGGTGAGAGCGAGGAGTGTTTGAGTTTTGTGCTGAGGGAGCCGGAGAGGAAGGAAAGAAGATAACAGACCCGGCTGTGCACTCAGGGACTGGAGCAGCAAATGCAGCGTATTCATGGAGCTGATCTGCGCAACCTGCCTTTCCCTAAGGAGAAGAGGCAGCAGGTTACTTGCTGTGGAAAAGCATTTGCACCTGCCAAGGTTTTGCAATGTGAATATCCAGCCTCATGGGGTCTGATGCTCCAAACATCCTCTCATCCTTATGCTGCCCCAGACGGGGCAGGCAGCAGGAGGGGGAGGCTTTGCCTGCCCATATACTAGAAATCTGCTCACTAGTAAAGTCTTCGCCTGTCTTCTTTCAGCCCCATTGCTGCCCCTTTCCCCTGCTGCTCCTAACCCGCCTATTGACAAGTAACCTGTTGCTGAGCAGCAGCATGCCAATAAGCCCTGGGAAAGTTCGCCGGGCAGCGCTCGGAGAGGGTTCGGCCCATGTGAAATGGGATGTCCCAGGCTGCACCCCTGGGAAGGAATGAACCCTGCTCCCAGAACCCGGCTCTCTTTCGTGCAGCTTGTGAAAGAAGAGCGCCTTTCGCTATCAAACGCCAGGGTGATTTATAGCCCTCATTTCTCCTGGCAATTTCCAAGCGTTTCCATGGCAGGAGCCATCTCCCGAGGGAAGCGGGAGCCAATCAGCGGCTCAGGGGGAGCTGGCAATGTCCCCGAGGGGAGAGCAGGCTGCTTGCTGGGGAATCATGGAGAAGTTGGGCTGGAAGGGACCTCCAGGGGTCACATCCAGTCCAACCCCCTGCCTGAGGTAGGATCAGCCTCATCCAAACCATGCTATACAAATCCATCATTTATCCGCTCAGTACAATTACCGTCAGCCCTGACACAGCACAAGACATCACACCCAAACCTGCCACAGGTAAAACAGGTGGACGACAATCCCCTGTGACTGGGGAAGGGCAGCAGCATCCTGGTGGCTCCTTCTCCTCTTGACTTTATGCTCACTTCATGGAAAGGGGAGACTGTTACTTAGCTTGCTCCTGCAGCCATATGGCTGAGGGCAAGGGAAATTAGGCATCCGAACTCCAAGCCTCCAGGCTTGTGCCTGCAAGTAGGATGTCTGCCAAAGGTTTTGGAAACATCTGAAGCCCCAGATGGGGGTGGAGGATGTTTGCCGGTAGTAGGGCCACTGATGGTCCTGGACTGACTCATGGATTTGGCATTTGTTTTGGCTAATTTGGCTAGGAATATGGAAAATTTTAAATTAAAAAAAGAGTCCAAGCAGCTCTGTCTGCAATGCACCCCTGCAGCCAGGCCTGCCCCAGCAAATTCCCACCCTGGGAAGTGGAGACTCCTGCCAGGGTCTGTTTCACAGTCCTGGTCTGGAGGAGATGGCTCTATGTCTATTATACCATGAAGCCTGGTCCTTTCTTGGCCAGGAGGGGCAGACAGCAGATAGAGGGTCGTGATAAAGGGATGTTTGGGGCTGCACCTACATGAGTTTTGGGGAGACCAAAAATGTCAGGAGCTTTCAACCTCCTTGTTCTCCTTGATAAAACTGCAGCTTTGATCCAGTTTGGGAGCAGGCTGGCTGGGCTGGTCTGGACCTGGGAGTATGGCTCTTCTGGCCCTTCTACATCAAAATCAGGGGTGTGAGGGTTGGGCCTGTGTCCAAGCCCCTCTGCCCCAGTTCAGGCTTGTTCCTGACTAGCACTGAGGACTCTCATCTCGTATTGAGGTTCCCTGGAAGATGCAAGTGCCCAGCACTAATGTTTAAGTGCTTTGCAAGGGAGAGAGATTCAGTCCCTGCTCTTGGATGCCTGGCTGGGCAACGTCAGCCTGGGGTCCCAGAAGGAAACCAGGACTGGAAACCAGGGGATCAGCAGGACCCCCATAATGGTGGGTGATAGGCACAGACCTCGACCTTCTGAGCTAAAGGGGTTGCCACATTGGGTGGTAGCAGGAGTAGGCTGTTACTCTTCAGTGGTGACATATTTTCCCTGCTCTCTGATGTTCAAAGGGGCTGGGGTTGGCTTTCTTCCCTGCTCTGTTCTCCCCAACATGTGCATGGAGCTGTTTTGGAACGTGCTCTTCTAGTGCCTCTGATGGTCCCAGGTATGGGCCTGGCCTCAGCTCTCTGGAAATGAGCTCTGGAGTAATAAGCCCATGCCTTTCGGGAACATCCTTCATCCCATGGCCTGAGGGAGCACCAGGGCCAGTAGTGCCAGGCAATGAACAAGAAATGCGTGGCTGTACCCCTGCCTGCCTGTGAAACTCCAGCCCGGGGCCTCTGGCAAAACATAGGCCTAAGCACGGATGTCGGACACTGCGGGGGGTGGCTCAGTCTGGATCCATCTCTCCTGCCAACCAGTCTGATATGACCCAAGGATGGCCCAGGGCCAGGCTGGTTGTTGGGCTGGCCTGGCCCGTGGTAGACTGTGCGCACCGTGGCTCCTCTCACAGCCCACTGGAACCATCCTGGCATCCTGCTGTCCCCTCTCTCTCCTCCTGGGCTCACCTTGGGCTCTGCTGAGTCCGTGCATCTGCTGTGGTGGGGGCTCAGGTATTTGTCCCTGCTCTGTTCCCCTCTCCCTACCTTTCTATCATGTGGCTGCACTTTTAAACCTGCTCCTTTCTCAGCCCCTGGCCTCTCTCTCTCCTCCTGCGCGCTCTCTGGTGTCCCCAGGTAGGTATTACACTTACTTCTGCTCTCTTCCAAAAGCGCTGGGCTCAGTGGCGAGGGCATTAGTGCTTGGAAACCCCTCACCTGCCATGGAGCCGTGCACCAGGGTCGTCTGCAGTAGATTCATCTGGCCTGCTTGCTGCCGTGGCCCTTGGGAACAGCTCCAGTTCAGCAAGCAGGGACTGGTGGGTGGGTGGTCAGCCTCTTGTGCTACTGCAGATGGAGCGGTGCATGTGCCAGCCTTTTCAAAGCCAGGGGGACTCTTGACTGTCGGGCAGCAGAATTGAAAGCCATTAGTAGGCAGATCCCTGCCAAAGCACAGTGTGGGAGGGCAGTTTGTGCTGGGATGGCTGAGTGCTGGGAGCCTCTGCCATGGCACTACAGCACTATCCCCTCCCTCCCCCCACTCCCAGGGAAGGGCTTGCGCAGCTGCTGCATTGGCTGGGTTATTTTGGCAGGTGAGTGCAGAGTCACCAGAAACAAGGTGCATCCTGCTGGTGCTGTGGTGGTGCATAGAGCCGGCCTCCATGTGGGACAAGGATGGGTGGACTGTATGCTGATTGCATTTATGTACCGCACTGGCAGATAAGCACCTAGTCCCTATGGCAGCATATGTGGCCTTTGTGTTCCAGGGTAAGTGTATCATTTACCCTGGAAGGGACAGACTCGCTGCTCTCCCAGGATAGCACACAAATTAGGGGGTCCATTGCTGCACCTTGCCCCTAGAAGACAGCAGAGCAGGTAGGAGCCTGGCTGCCCTTAGCCAGGGGTGCCCTAGGGTGAGCTGAGACAGAGCAGTGTGTCATACACCCATGTAGTTTCAGGGTGATTCTCTACCAGATGAGGCAAAGCTGCCCCGCATTAGAGGTTCACATGGTCTGTCCACTCCTGTCTTACCCTACTGCACTGCTGCTTGCAGTGGTATGAATGCTTCATACGTCCAGTGACCCTGCTTGCAATCGCATGGCAGCCCAGCCTTGTTTGCCTAGCGGCGCTGGCAGAGGAGGGGAGGGGGCTGACAAGGGGGTGAGGCTGGTGAAGTGCCGGGAGAGAGGCCAGGTGGCTGGCAGCTCCCGCACGGCTGCTGTGCAAAGGAAAACCCGGTTCCCTGAGTAGCTCGGGTGTGAAGCCGCCATCTGATGCCATGGCTGCCCCGGGTCCCCGCAGTGCCTCGCGACCAGCTGCCGCCTCTCTGGCAAGCTGTCTCGCTCGCCTTCCCTGCGTCTCTGCCAGGTCTCCCCATGCTGACACTTTCCTGCACTGAAGAACATCCCCCCCACCTCCGTCCCACACGCTCTCCCAGGTGCTGGCTTGGGGAGCTGAGGGCTGGAAGGGGACTGACCTTTGCTAGCCGGCCTGCAGACACGCAGTTGGGAGCGATGCCTCAGTTGACACGTCTCACCCCACCTGGGCCACTCTGGGTAGGACTCAGCTGTAAGAAGGAGGCTCCATGCAGGCACAGGCAGGGTCCCTTGCTGCTGCTTGGGAAGGGGCAGGAAAAGACACCGTGACATGGGGCAGAGATGAGCGAGCCTGGCAGCGTGTCCATGCCCCCACCCAGCTCAGCCACCCATTGCCCTCGGGCAAGCCACTTAGCTTGTTGTGCCTCAGTTTCCCCAGCAGTGGAGACTTCCTTCCTCCCCAACCCCGGTGCTGGGAGAACACAGCTGCATGCCACGTGGCCATTAGCGAGCCCCAGAGCCAGCCCGAGGTGGGAGGTCCCAGATGTCTCTTGGTGACCCTGCAGCCTTTCAGCATCCTGCCTGGATAGGCAGAGGACCCTGCCCTCTCTCTGCTCCCTGGCTTCGCCCAGGAGGCAGGCACAGGCTGGGGGAGATGCTGCAGAGGGGCTGGCTTGTTCCCTGAGCATGGGTGAGTGCAGTTCTCGGTGCTGCCCTTGTGCCGTGACGGCCAGGGAGCCCCGTCTTCCCTGGCCTTGACATCCCCTGCTCCACCCAGCTCAGGAGCACCCCCCTTTGCAGGCCTCCCAGCCCCTTGCCCTCTTCCTGGCAGGGCCAGGGCTTGCTATGAGCGGCCTTGCCGTGCAGCCCAACAAACAAGCCGGTTACCATGACAGCCGGGCCCGGGGATCACTTCAAATGACAGCCGTGCAGGAGACAATTGCAACCAAAGGAGAGTGGGAGGTGGGAAGGGAAGAGCAAGCGTACATGTGCGTGTGCGTGTGCAAGCCTGTGGAATCCCCCCCACGGCAACTGCACCCTGCAGCGAGCCACGTGCCAGGGTTGCTGTGCTATGGGAAGGCTTTGCACTTCCACTGCCATGGATTTCAAGGCTTCCCAGCAGGCAAGGAGGTAGGGCCACGGAGAGCCACACCACAGGAGCAGAAGGGGAGAAGAGACCGGTGCCTCTGAACTACTTCCCACAGATCCTGGCAGCCGGAGGCTGCAAGCGGGAGCACAGCAGGGGAGAAAACCCGGCTGTTCCCTGTTTGCTCTCCCTTTTGGTAGTCACCCTCTGCCCCTGTGTGACACAGGAGACTGGGCAAGACAGAGCCATGGCCAGGGAATGGCAGCTCGTATGCTCTCATCAGCTCCCCTCCTCCAGACTCTGCCTGGTCAACACCCATCTGCAACCCACGCCAGGGCAGGGAGGGAAGCCTGCTCCACTACAGCCAGAGGGACAGTGGTGGAGGGAGGAAAGCTTGAATGTCCCATGTCACCGAACTGCTGTCACCTCTGGGGGGAAGCAGGCAACAGCGCTGCAGTGAGGACACCACAGCCAGCCCCAGTGGGAAGCAAGAGACTTCAGGCAGGCTGGGTGCAATGCCCAGGCTGAGGCACGGCCAGTCAGGGTGTCAGCAGGGGCCCCAAGTGCTCCTGCCCTGGTTGGATGGCTGATTGGAGAATGGCAGGGCCTGTGCCCCATGGTGCTGCATGGGGGGTTTCAGCTGGGCTGGGGCTGCTGGGCACATCCACTGCACTAGAGGCTCACTGGAGGTTCCCCAGCCTGAGCAGCTGAGCCCAGCAGAGTCTCGCTGCACCCAAGCAGCAAAGTCCCTTGCCCCTCCGGTACCAGGACTCGGCTGCACGTTGCAGCGCAGAGGGAGCAGGGGCTGTCTGGCTATCCCTGGAGGTCACGGGTCACCCTACGGCCTGGTTCCACTGCCCCTGCTCTGCAGGGGGAAACCAAACTGCTCCACAGACGATACCTGGTGGGACCCCAGCCAACAGTGGGACAGCTGCAGAAGACCCTGTTCAGCAGGGGCGTGCAACCCAGCCCCGTCACCCGGGCACTCTGATCTCTCCCACGGTGGCTGGGGTTTGTACGGAGGTCAGCGAGCCTCTGGCTTACAGACTCAGATCTCAGAGCTTAGGCAGCGGAGCCTGCTGCTGTAAGATCCAGAAGGCCTGTTCGCTGCGGCTAATGGCTGTCAGGGGTGTCAGCCTAAGCCTTGAGCCTGCCCCTTCTTCTATCCTGAGACCTTCCGGCCTCATGGAGATCTCAAGCCAAGTAGCACCAGCAAGAGCAAGTGGGATGGCCCAGCCTGGGTGAGGTGGGGGGTGCCATAGCAGTGCCCCACCTGGGCACAGCTGGCTCCCCCTGGCAGTGCCCCTGGGCCTTGTGCTCTTCCTGCATGGAGGCAGGCAGCATGGTGCACGGCGCGGATGGAGGGGATGACATTTGGAAACCCACCTGTCGGGATCTGACCTTTAATCCAGAGAAACACTGACATTTCCAGGATGTCAGAAAAAATCAAGGCTGCTTGACTGAGTGTGGGAGGGAAGGAGCTGGAGCATCTTGACATGCCAGTGCGTGGCAAGGCAGGTGTGAGGAGTAGTGGATGGGGGCTGCTCCCCTGACATCGGCAGGCTTCCTCCCCTAGACCCAGCTCTGCAAGGCTGTGCGCCAGGCTGGCATGGTGCCACTGATGGGGCCTTGCATCTCTTGGAGCTGGGTGACCTGGGACTTATGGGAGCTGAGTCAGAGCTAGAGACTCCACCAGTGATTCCATCTCAGAGGGCCCTGCAGAAGAGATGCTCCACTGCCTGGCCACCCCCCTGGCATCCAAGGTCAGGCTGAGCTCCAGTAAAGCTGCTCAGTGTAACAACCACCCTTTGCACAGGTTGGGAGGTTTCACTGATCCTTTGGGGAGTCAAAGGTCATCTACTAATGATGCACAGGGTGCATTCCTCCCCCCACCCCCCCAGCAGCATCCTCACAGCCTAGATCCCAGCGGTGCAATGCAGAGCAGCTTCCGTGCACCAGGTGGTGGCTCTCTGCATATGGAGCTGCCTCCCAGAGCAGCTGCCCTGGATTCCCCACGCCTCCGAGGGCTGCGGAAAGAAATCTGGAGCGTTCACAGCTTCAAAGGAAGCTGAGGCCTGCAGAGGAGTGTCAGGGGGCTGAAGAGCTGATAATTAAATTCTCAGGTCCTGCTTGCCCCATCCCGCGGCCTCAGAGAAGCGCGGCTGGGGAAGCAGCAGCCCCTCGCACACCTTTGCCTTCTGGTGGTTGTCGGTGAGTGAAGAGATGGTGGTTGAGACACTGGCTGATTTCTGAGCAAGGGGCAGCTCTGATGGCTGTGTAGTGAGATGCAGCCTCACCTCTAGCTCCCTCCTGCCACAGCAGGGATTCAGCCTCCAGATGGAAAGGAGCAGCCCAGTGATTAGGGAATTGCAGGAGGAGTCAGCACACCTTGAGCTGTGCTATAGGCTCCATGCAGCTCCAGCCAGGTCCCCAAAGGTATTTAGGTGCCTAAAGCTGTACACGTGGGAATGGGGTATCTTGGGAAAACCCAGAGAAACAAACAAGTTGGGCCTAGTGGATGCAGCCCCTTGACTCCAGGCAAATCTGCTGCTGCCTGGGAAATATCACCCTGTGCCAATGCAGGGTAGTTCCCAGAGGCAGTTACCTTGCAGCTTTGCCTCAAGGTGCCCTGTCTCTGGGCAGCCCCATCCCTGAAGCCAGGGTGCCTCAAGAGATGTGGCCTCTGCCACCATTTCTACTTCAGCTCTGCCTAGGTCTGTTGTGAGCCCTTCAGCACAGACACTTTCAAGTACGGACCAGCACAGCCGGGTCGGTGTGTCTCAGCGCTACTGAACGTCCGGGAGTGAGAACTCCCCCAGTGGTTGCTGTGAAACAAGCTCTGGAGAACAAGGCTGAGGACATGCCCAGCATGTACTGCTGGTGGTTTGACAGACTCGGATTCTGCTGTACTGCTGCAGCAGCGTTTCCAGACAGCTGCCGGCATTGCTCTTCAGACCCTTTCGGCTGTCTCTGCTGAGCTTGGCTGCACTGGCCCCGTGCTTTGCTGGGGACTACAATTCATTGAAGGATTGAAGGCCCTTGCATGCTGGAAATGGAAATTCCAGGGATGTCCATCTCCTGCACACCCCTGTCAACCCCCCCGGGGAGGCAGGGGGAAGAGTAACGAGAGCCCTGGGCAGTACTTACTCACGGGGGGCTCCTGCTGTCCCTGCAAGGTGGATCCGTCTTCCTCTGGTACACAGCACAACTCCTCAGCCCTTGAACAATGACACGGGGGCTCCTGCATGCTTGAGGTGTCAAAACAGCCAGCAGACTCCTGCTCCCTACAGGGACTCCTGCCAGCCTGTCTTCTTCCGCCTCTGCACCTGCTGCATGGGAGAAATAAGCCAAAAGATTAGCTTAGTTGGTGGGCCACCCCACTTCCCTGAGGCCTAGAGTCTGTCTGCTTTAAGCCACACTTAGAGATTTCCTTGGCTGCTCTTTTAGCAATTTAACCCCCTGATTGCCTCCTCCTCGTGTAACAAGGTGGCTTCAACTTCCCACACAACCATCCTGCCCCCAGCAAGAGCTTTTACAAAGCTCAGGGGAACTGAACCCTCGCAGCTCCCAGATACGCGCTGGTGCCTGGAACCAGGGCAAGCTTCCCCAGTCTGTGCACTGGAAGGCAGGACTGAGGCAACTGCACCAGGGGCTGGAACCAGGTCACATTCCCCTGGTATGAGGCTGCAGGACCATCCTGAGCCAGTGCCAGTAAAAGTCTCTGGGGCAGATTCTACCGCCAGCCCCCTGGAAGCCTCACTCTCTTCTGTGCATACTCCAGCGACACCCGTACCCTCTGCTACTGTCCCCGGCAGAGTGCGCTGGGATCTGGCAGGCGATGCCATCACTGTTGCACCCACAGGACATGCTCGCATGCGTGCTCTCATGAGTGCAGGGCTCACAAAGCAAAAAGCAGAAGAGACATCTGTCACCACGACCAGGAGAATCCCCGGGGGATGCATCTACTTGGGAACAGGGGGCGTTCGGTCCCTTTTCCAACCAGGTCCACCCTTCATTTGACACGGCTGTGCACTGTGAGGTAGCAGCTCTCCTCCAGGTTGCTTTGCCACTGGAAGTAGCAGGCCAGAGCACACCAGAAGTCAGAGCAGTTAGCGGGGGCTACAGAGAGGATGCAACCAGATGTGGGAGGTGGGCTCTGAGCCAGCGGTCACAGGGAAGCACATCAAGCAGCCACAGAGGGATCTGCACAGCAGAGCCAGGAGCTGGAAGACGAGGCAGCGTGGAGCTCACAGAGGGCCCATCGGGACAAGCAGAGGCTGAGCTGCGCTGGGCCAGTGGGACTCTGGAGAAGCCTGGGATCCGGTCTTCTGCAGGGGCATTAATTAGATAACGCGGGAGCGAAGCAAGCCATTAGCAATCAATTACAACAAAGCACTGGCAATAAACGTAGATAATTAGGCTCCCCAAAAAGTAATTATGTTTGTTCCACTCCAGTGAACTTTTTATTTTAACAGTAATTAATGGGGGGTGGGGGTGCGGAGGGAAGGCTTCCATGACCTGCGGTGACCTGCCCAGGCTGCATGACAAGCGGAAGGTACTCGCTTCATCTGGGAGCCCTCTTACCAAACTCCTGTACAGGAGTATGAGCAGGACAGACCTGTGTTTGAATCAGGTTCCTCCCAGGGGTCTCCCAGGACAGGAACCCCAAGGCTCTACTATGGCACAAGGCTAGTCCAGTTGGGGCTAGTCCAGTCCTCCATGCAGGCTCTCAGGGCCTGCGGGGTTATGTACTCGGAGACAAAGAGAGCAGCTTTTGAAGATGCCTAATGAGACCTCTCAAGTGACAGAGGTGGCTGCTAATGAGGTTCCTGGTATTGGTTTTACCCTCTTTATCCCTTATCCAAAGGGGTGTGTGCATCCAGGGCGCAGCTGATCCTGCCACCCCAGCAGTCTCCAGCACTTGGGTCCAAACTGGCCAAGCATCCAGCTACCTCTGCCACCCCCCAGAGCCTCCCACAGCCTCATCCCACTCCCCCAGTGGTCCCTGGCACCAGGCCCCGAGCCACCCAGACAGCCAGCTGCTCCTGCCAGCTCCCATAGAAGTGCATGAATCTTGGCAGTACTGCCCAGGCAACAGGTCCACTTACCGTAGAAATACAGTAGATCAATGGTTTTCAACCTGTGGTCCATGTACCCCTAGGGGTCTACAGACTATATCAAAGAGGTCCATGAAAATGACTACAATCAAAGTATGTGAATACCTACACTGGCAATTCAAAGGGGTCTGCACCTCCATTTGAAGTTTCCAAAGGGGTCTGCAAATGAAAAAAGGTTGAAAACTGCTGCGGTACATTAACCCTTATCCTGCCCGCAGCTCCCTGGACAACAGGTCAACCTCTCATAGCAATGCATGGGGTTGACCTGGCGCATGCCTGGGACTGGCTGGACAAAAGGAACAACTGCCACAGAAATGCAAGTGGATGACCTGAGGCCTGGGTGAGACTGCGGACACAAGGTCAGCCTCCCATAGGAAGGCAGATGGGTGACCTGGTGCCCAGCAGGGGCTACTCAGACAACAGATCAAACTCCCATAGAAATGCACGGTGATGATGACCTGGGGCACAGACAGAGATTACATTTGTCACACAATCAGCCTCCTGAAAGCACCCTACAGTTGTGCTGTGACACACATGCACAGCTGCAAAGCACTTCTAAAGTAGCTGGTGATATGAAAAATTAACGCTCATCAAATGAGGTATCTTTAGGGCACCTTAGGGAACTTGGGTTCCCTAGGACTCATTTATCCAGGGGCTGGAGGGGGGTGGGGGGCCCAGATGGATTGGAGTCCCCTGCTCCCCTCCAGTTCAGGCTGGGCAAACCCCAGCTGGCAGCTCACTGCTTCTGGCTTCGCCCTTCCCCCATCCTTCCTGCTGACAGCCCTGGAACTGGGGGGACAGAGGCAGTGCTGGGGAGAGGGTGGCTCTCCCCACCCCTGCAAGCAGGTTTGAGCCTGGACCCTTGACCCAACAGGCAAATGTCTGTAGGGTTGGGGGTGTGCTCTAACTGATGGTGCTTAAGTAAAGTGCCATGAGTTAGAGCAGGGCCCTGCACATCTGTCAGCACCCCAGTGCCCAGCCAGGACTGCTCAACAGGTCAGCCTCCCACAGCAATGTATTGGGGTGACCTGGTGGCCCAAAAGTAAACTGTCTGCAGCTTCCCACTTGTTTTGCCCCTTCCTCAAGTGATGCTCATGGTAGCACCCCAGAGGCCTGATCCTGCCACTCCAATGGTCACCAGTGCCTGGGGCCAAAGTGGCCCAACAGCTAGCTGCCCCCATCATCCTGGGAGCCTTATTCTGCTGCCTAAATAATCCCTGGGGTCAGGCCACCCCTGCCACCTCCCACAGGTATGCATGGGGTTGACCTGGGGACCGAAAAACCCCGTCGGAATACATGGGGTTGACCTGGCGCCTCAGCAGTACTGCCTGGACAAGATCGACATTCCATAGGAATTCACTTGATTAATCTGTCACATACCTGCAGCTCCCCGGACAATAGAGTACCCCCCACAGAAATGCAAGGTGGGACATGAGGCCTGGGAGGGACTGTCTGGACAAGAGGCCAACCTCCCATAGAGATGCATGGGGTTGACCTGGTGCAGGCCTGGCACTGGCTGTCCAACAGGTCAACCTGCTACAGGGTTGACCTTATGTACACAGAATTCATTGCTGGCCCCGAGTGACAGCAAGCAAGCTGCGGCAAGCGAGAGAGGAACCCTTCATGCAGGCTGGAAGTGGCAGGCTGGATCTCCCAGGGGAACTGGGAATAAGGCAACAGCTTTCCCCTTTGAAGGTGTGGTTCAGTCCCCATGCAGGTCAGTGGCAGCCCAAAGTTGTCACCATCTTGACAGGAGAAAGCAGGAGCTAGAAGTCGGGGCCTGGCCTGGGAGGTCCCTCTGGGCTCCACTCACACCTCTGCCACCGACCCTCCATGTGAGCTGCGGCATGTCACTCACCCATCCCAACCTGTCACGTATTTAGACAGTGAACTCTTCTCAATACAGCTGTGTACCATGCTGAGCATAGGGAACCTCTAGGACTACTGCAATGTAGACAGTGGCCATTAGGTAGCCCAGTGAATTGGTCCTACGGGTTGTGTCTCCTGCATGCCATCCTCCCCGCTGTGTTCTCTGCAGAGGTTGGGGGTTTGATAGGACTCTGCTGTGATCCCAAGATAAACTGCCCTGCTCTCAGATCAGAGCTGAAGTGCTTTAGCAGGGCCCGGAGGGAAGCTTGGCCTTTTCCTGTGTCTCCTGATGTACTTGTCTGAGCAAGGAGAACATTTGGCTTCTCAGCACCACGTACATGTAGAACCTTTCATTTCCAAGAGACTTGGGTTTTCTGGACTCTGCACCTGCGGCTGTGAGGTCCGATGGGATAGTCAACCTGACCTGGTCTGACCTTTCACAGAAAGCCAGGCCGTAGCAGCTCCACCAGCAGTTCCAGCATCAAACCCAACCGTTTGGGATTCAATGAGAATGCACCTCAGGTAGAGAGCTGGGGTTTTAAAATGAAGGCTGGTAACTGAGGGCCTGAATGCCAATTCAGAGAGAAACAGCAGCACTGCCTCTAGTTAAAATGTTGTAATAAGCAATCATGAGCCCTTGTGAACATTTCTGCTTGGGAGACTGCAAAGTGCTTGACAGGGAGGTCAAGGTCACCACCTCCATTTCAGGGAGGATGGGGGGGTGCAGCACAGTAAGTCTCGAAGGTCACCCAGCTGTCTCGAGGCAGGTCTTTACCAGCCCTGCTTTGGTCCCCACCAACCGTGACAAACAAAAGAGCTCCCAGAACGCAGGCTCATTGTTGGTTTTTTAATTAGTCATGTTAAACTAATGACCACCAGGTCGCTCTCTCCCAGAAAACAACAAAAGGCACGCGCACGCACACACACACACACGCACACAAAATCAAGTCCAAATGCCTGAGAAAACAACTCCAGGTTAGGAAAGCAACTCTTGAGACACTGGTTGGAGTTTTATTGGCAACAAGGCTCTCTCACACATGCCCACACCTTCCGGCCTCTCCGGGGCTGCTTATCTGACTTGAAGCCCCTGGGACTGCCTCTTTCTGAGAAACAGAGTTATCAGAGGCTCCTGAGGAGACAAGCCAAGGTCATGCCAGCAGGAAGCAACCCGTGGGGAGGAATGTGCCCCACATTGCTTGGCACTGAGGGGATCCCGTTTCCGGGCAGGACTAAAGTGTTACCTTAAAACATTCAAAACTGGTTTCCTTAAAAGCACATGGAGGCAAGGAGGGGGGTTAGGGTCAGGAAAAGGGGTGGGGAGTCTGGGGAGAGGCCACCGCTGTTCCCACTTCTCCCCGGGAGTGTGCAGAAACGTGCAAGAGGGAACAGCTCTTTCTCTTCACGTCCCTAAAGACCTGATGGGACAACACCGTGGGGCAGGGGAGGGAGAAAAGCTGGGGGAAGCAGACTGATGCTTGCTGCTCTCCAAACAAGAGGCCTCCAGCATGGTACAGTAATGACCCAAGGCAGCAGAGGTGGCCAGAGCCACACTGGAGCGCTTGGGCGGAGATCACTGGAGGCCGGGCTGAAAAGAGCATGGCTGAGTACTGAGTTCTTCCAGCCACGGCAAGCTCCTCCCTCTCTCCTCGAAACCCCTCTTGCACCTTGGGGGGCCTCGAGACAGATTTTTAAGTCAAGTTTTCCTGATAGGAAATAAACCCTCATTTCTTCAAATGTGCTAGTGCAGAAGTGCCTACAGCTCCAAAACCCGTCATGCCGAGGAGCCCGGAGCCCTACTGTACTCGTACCTAGGCTGGCTTTACACGCATGGGACGCACATTATAAATATAAAATCATATCTGCTACAAACAGAGGACGTATATTGTACATCTGATACCCATATACACAAGAACACCATATACACAGAACGCCTTGGAGGAGGAGTGTTGTCATGGGAAGGGGGTTTCCAGTGGCACAGCCCCTCCACCCTCCCCTGCTCTGGAGGGGCTGTGCCAACAGCAGATTCGACTGGTTATTCACAGGAATTGACGCGTGTCATTCAGGACTGCGCGCGGATGGGTCAGCCATTCGCCCCTCCCCCCAAACGTGTACTCATGCCACACGCGTGTTGGCGTGCTGCATGGGAAGGGAGTGTGTGTCTCTTGTTAACCCCTGAAGTGCTGCAATTCTTCAGACACGTGGAGCAAAGCAAGGCCCTGAGAGCTGCTTGCGTCCTACAGCGTGGCCATCCCCTGAAAAGGCTTCCAGCCGGGGCGAGTCTCTGGTAAGGCATTTTCATCTGGGAGCTGGATTGAACGGCATCTGAAGGGGGAATGGACCCAGCTGGGGGAGTGCTGCGTACAGGGATGGGGTGTGTCTGTGCTTGAGTGGGTTAACAAAAGTCAGCAAGGCTAAGACAGTCGGTCACAGCTGGACCAGGCCTGGGGCCTTCCAGTCCTCGGCTCAGTTTAGTCTTCAAGCTGCAGGAACTGCCCCCTCCTGGCTCCTTTTCTGCTCTTCCCCAGACTCAGGCCACTGGCACGGTATGAAATACTGATGGTAGCTGGAGTGGCACATCCACGTGCACGGAGTGGCAGGCAGGCACACTGAGAGTTAAGACAAGTCAATGGGAGCTTTGTACAGTGAGCAGTGGCTCCTGGCCAGTGTCTGAGGACTTCCACAACAAAATGCCACAGTGATTAGATCGGGCCAGAAGAAGGGGCCGGGTGTGGGGGAGGGGCTGAGTCCTGGCACCTATCGGCGGTAGTGATTGGGGGCGTCCGCAAACATGTACTTGAGTCTGTAGGCTTCAGCGAGGAGAAGGCCGATCTCTTCATTGCCCCAATGTATTGTGGGTAGGTTTTGTAATAACATGAGAAGACCCTGAAACAAGGAAGAAAAGAATGGGGGCTTGGTCTTTGCAAGGGCAGTGGCTGCAGGATCTGAGGTGCAGTCTGGATTCAGGGTTGTACAACCAGGTGTAGCAGCACTGAATAATCCAGCTCTGCCAGACAGAGCAGCGCCTGTCCACTACCTCCACAGTGCTTCACCAGGGGGGTCAGATGGGGAAACTGAGGAAGAGCAAGGAGAAGCCACTTGCCCAAAGTCACAAAGCAGATCAGGGACACAACAGGGACCAGATCCCTACATTCCCCCTAAAGCAGTGATCCTCAACCAAGGGGCTGTGCCATGGAATCCTTTCAAGGTTGCCACAGGGTGCCCTACAAGCGTAGAGTCATAATTCACAAGATAAACCCAGAGATTTCAAACAGGAATCCCAACAGAAAGGTTTGGGGGTTCAGGCACATGACTTATGAGGAAAGACTGAGGGAACTGGGCTTATTTAGTCTGGAGAAGAGAAGACTGAGAGGAGATTTAATAGCAGCCTTCAACTCCCTGCAGGATGGTTCCAAAGAAGATGGAGCTGGACTGCTCTCAGTGGTGGCAGGTGACTGAACAAGGAGCAATAGTCACAAGTTACAGGAGGGGATGTTTAAGTTAGATATTAGGAAAAAACTTTCCCACCAGGAGGGTAGTAAAACACTGGAACAGGTTATCCAGAAAGGTGGTGGAAGCTCCATCCTTGGAGGCTTTTAAAACCCGGCTAGACAAAGCCTTGACTGGGATGATCTAGCTGGGGATGGTCATGCTCTGAGCAGGGGGTTAGATTAGATGTGACCTCCTGAGGTCCCTTCCAACCCTCATTTTTTATGATTCTGTGATGCATAGTGTCAAAACTATTCTGCCCTACTGTGGGCTTTCTGAGTTTTTTACAACTGAAGAATTACTCTAGTGTTTTTCTGTAGTCAAAAAACAAGTAAAAAGCAAGACCTGGCATTTCAGAGGGGTGCATCAAGGGGGCCTCATGTCTAACAAGGGGGGCCTTGGGTCTGAAAATGCTGAGAACCACTGCCCTAGAACCAGCTCAGTGGCCTGCTCGCTCTACCATGCTGCCTGGCTGAAGTCAACGAATTTGCACCTTTACACCAGGTCTGAAGCTGGTTGTGACGGCATCTGCACAACCCAGGTTTTGCCAACCTTTGCACAGGGACACAATTATATCAGGCAGCACGCTTGCTGCCAGCACAGAGGAGGGCTGAGGAGCATGATTTAGTCATCTTCCTTCATCCAAGAACCTGCCCTGGGGACAAACCCTCATGCCTTGCTTCTTTACACGTTGTATGCAGAACACATGCCCTCATGGGACTGAGCCTGACTGGATCACATGCCTGCTCCCACTCCACCCAGCTCTGTGCCCCATGCCCTGCTGTGCTGGGTGCTCTCATTTCAGCATCCATATGTAGACCCTGCAGCAGCCATTACTTCTGCACTGATCTGTGCCGCCCCTGGGAATGCACCCTGCCCTCCCCAGCTTTACATCAGCAGTCTCAGAGCACTTGAGACACAAAGCAACTGATCCTCAAAGCCCTACTAAACCTGGGCACTCCTGACCTCACTTTTTTGGTGGAACAGAAGCAGAGGGAGAGGCGGGGACTTGGCAAGGTCAGACGAGGAGTCTATGCAGTGTGTGGCATTAGGGCTCCCTGCCACCAATCAGTGCCTCCTGCTACCTGGCTCCTGGAGGAGCTGCAGGTTTTAGCTGAGTGCAGCTTTTATGCCAGGATGTTTTGCTCGGGCACGATCACCAGACACGTGCAGCCACACAGGACTCCACTGACTGCTTAGGGTTAACTCCTTACATGCCACTCACCTTCAGGAGGCAATGCCCCCCAAATTCAGTGGTGTGGCTCCGCAAGGACTCACCTGAAAGTCCTCCTCATCTAGGATCTCCTTCCGCCACTTGATCAAGAAGGCGGCGCAGACGTACAGGTGGAAATGGGAGAATCCTTCCGGCTCTGACTGCAAAGGACACAAAGCTCCGGGTCAGTCCCTAATGCGGAGGCAGGGGGAAGCTAGTGCCAATGGGGTCTGATTCACCTGCCTTTGTCCCCAGCCCATCATAGGGTACTCCAGGACATGCTTCACCACAAGGTACTTTAGATGCATGAGGGAACTGATCACTTTGCTGCCGCTCATTTCCACAACAGCACTGGACTGCAAATGCCAGGTCCCTGTGGCACAGCTGTGCTGGATGCCCACACTAAGGTAAACAAAGGGAGGGTGGGCAACTGGTGTGGCGTACCTGGTAGGTGTCCCAGAGGCGGATGGTACAGCGCAGAGGGAGCTCCCTCATTAGCAGATTGTTCATCCAGCGAAAGGCAAACTGCAGGTATTCGACTTCGTACTTCCTAAAGTGATTGTGTACCTGCTCTGAAACAGCACATGCCATTGGCGCCTCGGGGTCACAGTGGGGCCCGTGCCCTTGGGCTAAGGTGCTGCCTGGCTCAAACCGCACTCCCGCTCTTCCCAGGTGCTTTCTATGCCCCTTCTCCTCCCCCACCCCCAGCCACCCCCATTCATAGAAAAGTAGGGCTGGCAGGGCCCTCAGGCGGTCATTTAGTCCAACCCACCACCCAAGGCAGGATCAGCCCTATCCAAACTGTCCCAGACAAGAGCTTCTCTGACTTATTCCCCAAACTCCACCATCAGCCCTATCACACAACTACAGGACACTCTGCCCAAAGATAACTATGGCACCCTTACCGGGGGCGGGGGGGCTTTCCATGCTTCCAAAATGAGCCCTGAAACCAAAACCCCTGGCATACCACCTCCATTCTTCTCCCCTTCCACATCCCCACTAGCCAATCCCTGTTCTTCATCAAACCATGCCTGCCCAAAAGGGTCTGCCACACACCACGACCCAAGACCACCACCATCAGCTGTGGGAGTCATGGACAAGAGCCACGTGGCCCCCACCTTGCCCCTGTTCAGATCTCCTCACCACCTACCATCAATCCGGCTCACCAGCTCCTCCAGTGCTTTGACCTTCTTCTGGATCCCTGGCTGTGCAAAGGTGTAGTTGTCCTGCGGGATGACACTGTGTGTCAGTAGCAGCAGAAAGGACAGAGAAAGCACTTGTGTGGCTTGGAACGTAGCTGAGAGGCCCTCGCCCCTCCTCCTCCTCCAGGGGCTGCTGGGATAGAAGAGAGCAGTTCCCATGCCCCAGACCTGGATGAGATGTGGGGCCCAGAGAGGGAAAGAGACTCCAGTAAGTGATGCATACAAGGCCACAAGAGTACATCAGTGGCAGAGCAGGATTTGGACTTGGAAGGCCCTGGAGCTGATCACCTGGGTTCTCAACATCAGAGGCATGCTGGGACTGTTACTGCAGAAGCTCAACACAGGACAGTTGCTGAGAACGTTACTCAAGGAGGAGGCAAGGCTCGAGTGAGGGATGGATGGCTATTCCCTGGCAGAGAGAGGATGCTGGGGCTGGCACCAGGTGAGAAGGAAGGGGGAGGGTGAACTTTGCTTTTAGGAGTGGCCCCCGGGCACCTGCCTGTATCCCGTCCAGCAGCTTGCTCATGCACCAGAAGCTGTCGGCCTCAATGCTGCGTAACACATCCTGCGACAGATTCGTCACATCAAAGTTCTCCACATCCTCCTCTGAAAAACAAAATGCCAAGAGAATCCCTAGGGTACATCCCGAGAAGGGAAGGCAGGGACAAGAACAGGTAGTATGTTCACCACTGCTCTTAGGGTCCAGATTTGTGGAGACATGGACCAAGGAACCATGTGCAGGAACCAGCTCAATGTCCTACAGACGATGAGGCCAGAGATTCTCACCTAATGACTCCTGCATTAAGCTGGGAGAGACGTCCCAACAGCCGTGGGTTGAGAACACATCTAAAGTCCATCTGAGGAGAATGCTGCCAGCCCCAAGGCCAAGGCGAAGGCTGCAGGAGTACTCTCCTTTCCTGCAAGTCTGACTGAGCCTGGCCTCCCCCAGCTGCTCCCTGTAGCTGTTTTTCTCAGGCTGCTTCCTCCTGTGCTGGCTGCTAAGCTGAAAGCACCAGGACGGTTAAAGGCAGCTGAGATATCCTAGCCTGCCGGCACGCAGCCTTCAACAGAGAGCTTGAAGGGCTGATTTTCCTGTCTGCGCAGAGCAGGTGGCTGCACAAGGCTCTCTGCACACAGTCACTGCACAGGTGGCAACAGGCCATTAAAGAACAAGGCTGAGGCAGCAGCTCCTGTGCAGCTGACCTAATTCTGCGGGAGCGGGTGATGAAGTGGAGATGGGTGGAGGGCTCCAGCTCCAAGAAGCTTGGCAGCTGTGGGTTGTGAATAAGCAGCAAACCTTACAGGCACAAATCAGGAAGGGGATGGGGGAGCTATGCAGAACTGCAGCCTCTGCCTCCTCAGAGCAAGGGCCATGGTAGCTTCACAGTGCCTTTCCTACCAGGTGGCCTTGCAGGCCAAAGCAAGGCGCCAGCTTGGAGGTGGAGGCCAGCAGCTGTTTAGCAGCAAGCAGCAGCACTGCAGGGCAGGAAGGAGAGGAAACACCAAGGGAAACGGCCCTAGCTGGAATGTGCCCAAGGACTCAGCAGCTCTGTGCTCATGTCAGATCCACTCTCAGCAGCAGCCCAACCACAGCAGCCAGGATTTTTCCCTGCCCTCCCTGCTGCTATTGCCTGTTCCGCCTCACCACAGAGACAGAAGCGTTGCAGCAGTATCTGGGGCAGGCTTTAGAATAAAAGGCATTGAGGGATGTATGGTCTCCTGCAGTGGTTTTCAATCTTTATTCATTTGTGGAACCCTTTGGAAATTTCAAATGGGGGTCCACACCCTTTTGAATTGTAAGTGTGGGTAGTCGCATACTTTTCATTGATCATAGTCATCTTTTGCAGACCTTTTAGACATAGTCTGTGCACCCCCAGGGCTCTGTGGACCACACATTGAAAACCACTTGTCTAGTGGTTAAAGCCAAGGCCTGCGCACAGCTCTGAGGAAGTCACGGTACCCATCACTGCTGCAGGATCCCCAACTGTAGCTGGGGGGGGAGCAGGTTCACACCACCGTCCCCAAGGCTTATGGCAGATGTGGGCCCCAGTTTCAGAGGTGTGGGTGCTGGCATCTCTCTGGGCTTTCCAGTGCAGGTGTCTTTGGAAACCAGGTTGAGAGGCTGGGCCTTTCAAAGGAAATGTGGGAGTTGGGGTTGTTCTGAATTCAGACAGCTCTTAGCCTAAGCAACCATAGCTATGGGATTTCCATGCTACCACACTACAACTAATAAAGAAGCACCCGAGTCCCAGTGAAACTGAAGGAAGATGAGGCTTTTCATTCCCCCCAGGGCCTGGCAAAGCAGGAACCATCGTGTGTAGAAAGCAGGGCTGGGAATTCACACTGGACTAGCTTCTGTGCAGTGGCTCCCTGCGTGGGCTCTACCACATGGGCACCGCCACTCCACTGCAAGAGCCTGGCACACAGGCAGCATCGAGCCTCCTGGGAGCAGCAGGAGGGGAATGGGGACAGGAGTTACAAATGTGGCTACCTGGTAGGAAGAGATGGGAGCTATGCTGAGTTGGCAGCTGGAGCCTACAAAAACATACAATCAGGTGGAGCAGGAGGGCTTTGAGAGTCTGGGCAGAGCTGTGAAGGCATTAACGGCTCTTAAACAACTGAAAAGCCTCACTCAGGGTGCTGAGGTACCGATGGCAGTGCCTCCGCACAGGCAAACTGCTCAGCTTCAGACGGCCACTGCCTCTCGCTAGGCTGACCCAAAACTGGAGTGCCAGGGGACAGAGCTGCCTCACACAGGAGAAGCTGCAGGTTTTCTGGGGGACTCGGGAGGACAGGATGCTTTTGCAGACTCAGTTTTCAAATCCAGCTAATTAGGAGCTCAGCAGGTGCCTGCTGCTGTCAGTTCAGTCCCTGAAGGGCACATGGCATGTGAAAGGCAGCACTCCCTTCCAACAGGCTGGGAGAAGTGTGTCAAACAGGAGTTCGTGGCGGGACAGCAGGATGCCGACCGATGTGCATGGCCCTGCATGGCCCAGACACACAGGGTGGCTCCTCCAGTGCCTTGTGGCTTTAGTGGAAACCTCTGGAGGTGGCAGCAGTAGGAGTCAGGAGCTGGGGCACCAGCCTCTGCCAGGAGACCTGTGTGCTCTACCAGTGACCTCAGCTGGTCTGAGTGCCCAGCATCTAACACAATGGGGTCTGGAGGACCCTGCAGTACAAACCAGTAGGGCTGATGCACTCAGCTCCCCCTAGGGTTCATGCTCCATGAGCCTGGGTGGAGGGAGGTAAGAACATGCACAACAGGCGGGCCACCCCTTCTGGCACTGGGGAGTTGTCTGAATGCTGGAGCCCTGGGCACCGCTAGGTTACAAGAGCAGAGGATGCCCTGCCCTCAGGGAGGGGGACCTCACCACAAACTCCCTTCAGAAGTCAGGTCAGGCTCACCCAGACTTCCCCCTGCCCCAAGAGAAGCCTGCCCTGGAGCCAAGGTCTCAAGCAACCTGCGTTTAATGCTCCACTAGTTTTTGCCAGTCACCAGGAACAGCAGGATGGAGGCTGGTATTGTCAAAAGCAGCAGGATCACTCCTTTGGGCATCCAAAGCTCTGAAAGGCTCAGAGACCCACAGACAATGACATGCATATTTTAAAGCCCAGCCTCTTTCCTACGCAACTTTCCCTCACTCAGCTCAGGGTTACAATGCATCAGAGGAGAGACACGATGCTCGTGAATCAGAGAGGAGGGCATTGTGCCAGCTGGCTTGGGCTGAGGCTACAAGAGGCAGCAGCTGCCTGGTGAAAGGTACCCACTTGCAGATGGTGGCTATCGGCCAGGTCCTGATAGGTGATAGCCACTGATAAGCTCAGGACACTTCTCACCACTTGAGAGCTGTAGGAACGGCAATGCGTAAAGCTGGAGTCTGCCACCTTTGGCTCCACCCTGCAGCTGTGGCTGGATGCAGCCATCTGTTTCTATCTGAAACTAGGCCTGGATGGCACTCCTGCGCACCAGCACTTGCTCTGTTCCATCCCGGGGGCATCTGCCTCTCAAACAGCTCCCAACTGCTCCCTAGGGAAGCTGGTATTTTTAATGTTTCTGTAAAATATGGATGCTTTATAGCCCAGCTGCCCGAGAGGTCTGCCCGAGGGAACTTACGGCGCAGCTCAGACACAGGAGAGACCAGACTGACAAGGTGAAGGAGACAGCCTAGCAACTGTGAGTGTCAGGGCAAAACATGCAGAAAGGAGGCAGCAGCAGGAAAACCCGTGAATGGGACAGGAGTGAGGATGGCGAATACAAGGGCTGGGGGGGAGAGGAAACCTACATAGCTCCCAGTTGTGCACTCTCCAGATCTGGGCAAGGGCTGTGGAAGGGAAAAGCCTCTGTCAAGCATCCAGCTCGCCCCTCCAGCATGCACGGCCCCCAGACTGAGAGCTCAGGCACAAGCTAAAAGCAGCTTGGCAGAGGGAAGCGTTGAAAAGGCTCTCTCTGGTGCGCATCGCTTGGTGCAAACAGCTGTTCTGTAGCATCATGACAACGGCCCTGTGTAAAGAACCTGGACAGGCAGCATATGGCTCTGCCAGCGACTGAATACCAGCCAGCAACTCCACGGCAGCCGTGCCAGCCCAGGCCGAGGGGCGCTTGTTACGGCAGCAAAGCCTGTTCCAGAGCACAGCCACCAGCGGGGAAGCAAGCCTGGCTCCCTGCTGTGTAGGGCATCCCAGTTTTCCCCCAGGCAAGACTGGTGGCTGGAACCAAGCCAGCACAGCCAGGGCACAGGGGACGAGGCATGACGGGGTAGCCAGGGACATTCCAAAGTATCTGCACCTTCACATGCTCCCCTCAAAGCTACTTCTATCTGATCCCCCCTTCCCCTGCCATGGCAAGAGCTGTTCACATCTGTTGTGGCCTGGGGCAAGCTGCTTACTTGAGGGTTAGATCTGCCCCTTGTTTACAGGCCTGTAGCACAGTGGGCACATTCACAGTGGCAGGATTACTAGCCCAGGGCTCCTGGCATTGGCTGGCTTTTGACTGAGCAGCCCACCTGACACACCCAGCTCCTCTGGGTTTATCCAAGCTCTGCCCACAACAGTCCAAGATATCTGCTATGATTAGCAGTGAAATAATCAATGTCTTAATTTATCCCTAACTGGGCCTCCGGATACCTCTAATTGAGATGAGCAGGGAGAAGGCACAACCTCAAGAGGCAGGGCTTCCTTTTCAAGACATGGTAAAGACACAGTCGATACTGACCAGCAGATTCACTTTGCAACCCAAGGGCCACACACGTGGTGGTATTAAACAAGCAGAAATGCTACAGTAGGAACCGGTGGACCCTGTGAGCAGGCAGGGTTGAAGCTAGCTCTATGCAAGCAGAAAAGGGCACAGATCCAAACCCCACCATTGCCACAAATGGAATACAACATCCCAGTGCTGGCTGCAGGATATTGGGCCTTTCCCACAGATGGACATGGCAACTAAGGGGCTATTGGTGTTTGGTGCAGCAGCCAATGCCTGAGATTCATCAGTGCTCTTGGGGCAGTTGAACAGCAGCAGGGTCCAGCTGGTGCTACAGCCCCTACTCCTTGCATTAGTCATCTTGGTTCACTCCAAACTGGTAAACAGACACTGTCCTCCCACATCCCAAAGAAGCAATGTGTAAAATCTGTAGGGCAAAGAGCTGTGCCCAGCAACATCCTCCATGGGTTAGCTGCACTTGTGTCTCCTGCCCTGCCTGCCCTTGGCACGTGCAGTGAGACACCTGCCTGCATTCTCCGCAGCCATTCCCACCTCTGCTGGATCACCCAGTGGATCTGCTATGCCAGCGTGATTGCCAGCTGCCACCCGGCTCCACCTGTGGGTTCCTGCGCAGCTGCTGCTACTGCAGCCTCGGTGCCTCGCACCCGCTCCCCACCCAGCGTGTGCCAGTTGAAACTAGCAGAGCTCAGCACTCTTCAGCTGAAGCCACTGATCAGCCGGGAGCAGCAGCCGCTCCACACGTGGATCTGTGGCTGGCATTGGCCCAGGAGCGCCCGCACCCTGCCAGCTCGCTAAGGCAGCTGCGTTTGTGCGGCAGACTGATACAGAACACCTTGGCAACGGACATACCAGCTTGGCAGCATGGGGGCGGGCTGGGACCTCAGGGCTCAGCTCCAGCCCACCTGCCAGAGAGCTTAGAGCTGGCAGGATGGGGATGCGCAAGGAGCACAATGCAGAGCTATAGCACCAAGCACCAAGACAGATTCTTTTCCTTCAACCTCTCCCCACCCCGCCCCCCACTACCACAAAGCGGAGATGGCACCAAACAAGCCTGACCCTAGCCAGCCCCTCTTGGTAGGCACCCAGACTTATAGCAAGAAGCAAGTTTAGAAACTACAGTAGTGGCAGCAGGGCCCATAGCTCCTTGGCATTTTCTGGTGCCCAGAGGCCATGGTAAAGCATGCAAGTGCCCTTTATGCCCAAAGAGAGGTACTGGTGAAGGGGCAGTACAACACTTCACAGCTGAAGGTAGAGAGTGAACTCCAGGGAATGACCCTGCATTGGGCCCTGGTGACTCTGACCAGATGGGGCTGGCTGGAAAACCCAAACTAATGGGAGAAAGGGGCTGGGGTCAAAGAAAGTCACATGGGATCTCATCCCTCAACTCCATAATGGAGACACTCCTAGCCCAGAACAGCACCTGGCTGAGACAAGAGGGCAAGTCCCTGCTCCTGGGTAGGAGGAGCAGAAAGAGCTGTCATGTCCCCGGTGTCTCACATTCCTAGGGAGTGCCCTACTTGCCAGGCTATGGGGGAAGGGTTTTTCTCATTAAAAGTCTTGGGTTTGTTCTGCTGAGAATACAGTCTCCCAAATCAAAGCTAATCATGAGACAGGAAGTCCATTCCCCATCAGACCTCCCCTGGGGACCATCTCCATCCCTACCACCAGGGGCACAGGGATGATGCTACCTGCTGCTCCATGCATGACACTGCCAGGTTGTACCAATGTATTGGGAGAACCGTGCACATGTTGCTGCTATTTATAAGCTAAAAGGTCATGAAAGCAACAGCCCAGGGATAGTCACATCCTGTTCACCTGTGGGAAGGCCCTTAAGTTGGCACTGGATCTCAAGACATGCCAGGCAGTGCACTGTATGTCTGGAGGCAGTGGCCTGGCCGTTTCATCAGCATGGGCCACCTGAGATCGGCAACAAGGCACAGAGCTACCTGGGATGGCAAGTGTTGCAACAGAGACCCAGATTGCTGGGAACCAGACAGAGTTGGGAGCTCAAACAGCCAGAAGAAGCTGGGCACTGGCACCTGCTCAGCCAGAACTGGACAAACCAGAGCAGACAGACTCTGCATTCAAGTCGCAGCTACAATAGTTGTACTTGGTTGCTCCGGGCCCAGGGACTCCTACATCAAAGGGCTACTCACTCCTCACAAATCCTGAGGTGAAGGCAGAATCTCCAGGAGGCCTTAAATGTTATTACTAGGTTTCCTGAAATAAACCAGAAGGGCAGACACAGGCCAAGGATGTGTCACGAGAGTTTGTTTCACTGGCTGATCTGAAACAGGGTTTCAAGTCTGTCACCATTACCGATGCCCATCCCCTTCCTGCACTGACCTGGGTGGGAGCGTTGTACCAAGGACCGGTACCAGGAGTTCTCCATGGTACTGAAGGGACATGAAGCGAAACTTGGGTATCCCGACTCCTCACTCGAGCCACTAGGTCACCCTACTCCTGGATCAAGTTCACTTCTGCCTCTCGCACAGCTCCTCCGGCAGTCGAATCACAGATCATCTGTGAGCAACAGTAGTAGAAGGGCGTTGCTGGATCTGAGCTGGTAGAAGGGACATTTCTGACAGCAAAAGCCATCACGGGAGTACAGACACCTAGAGTGACTGATATCACACCACTGGCCTCAAGGCCCAGCTCTACCCAGAACCTTGCACATGCTTCTTCCTACCAGCTGGCCTGAAGCCAGACAAGGCCCCTTGGGAAGACAGTGCTGGCTGCTGCTTGCTTTACCTCCTGGCTGTGTTCTTGATCAGTTTTGACAGAAAAGCCAATTGGGAAGAGACATGCGCTAACCAGCAGATCAGCTGAGGGGAGAGGTTTTAATCAATCAGTATGGAAGCTGCTGCCGGTTTGCCACCCTGGCTCCCAATACCTGCTGCCCATGCATGAGATGAATTAACAAGTAATCCTGCCCTTGCCAGCTGAGGCTAATCTACTATTGGAGGTGACGCCAAGGGAGAAACCAGGAAATCAAACAGTGAGAGGCTGTGGTGTCAGCTCCAGCTTGTGCTGAACAGTTAATTGTAGTGAACAGCTCCACGACTCCTGCCTCCGGCTGGCAGCCTCTCTCCTGCATCACACAAAACACTTTGCCTGGAAGTGGCTTTGGCCCTGATGACTCAGCTCTTCCAGGCTCTGCCATAATGGGAGGGGGAGCTGAACAGCATGGAGTCAGACCCGGAGGGGGATGGGGCTTGCAATGGAAGGTGGCAGCAAGATGGCTTTTTAAGGCTGCATAACAGGCCTGAAGACAAAGCCCTTGCTGCTCAGATAGGAGTAGCAGCAGCAAGGGACATGCCTAGGCTTCAGACGGAGCCTGGAAAGTTTGAGGGGGATTTATGACCTGGCTGCCTGTGATAGTCTGGCCTCAATGATCCAGGTCCTTTCCAGTCATATGTTCCCACAGCAGAGCATGGGACCTCTCTATATGGCTACAGTCACTGTATTCCTGGCATGGCATGCACTATCCTGGACAGCATATTGCTCAAAAGGTGCAGACAGGTTTGACAGACAGAACTGCTTCCAAAAGCCAGACACCAGGGGACTGTCCTGGGGCGCAGGACTTAAGAGCTGGGCAAGAGGAAGATCCCAGAGAAGGCAGGAGTAGTAGGACAAAATTAAGAAGAAACTCCATGGAGATCTGTTTGGCTGAGGAACAGGTGATGGGAGCCTCTAACTGAATATCAACTTGGGCAAAGCAATGTATGATCAAGGTACAACCCTGCATTGATCCAGGGGGGTACAACTGAAACCCAGTGGATAGGGTGCTTTCCAGTGGAGGGCCACCACAAATGGATGAAACATGATCCCTCAGTATTTGAGAGGAAAGCTGAACCACACCAGGAGGCAGAGTAATGAGCTGCCGGGGAGTGAGAACTCTACTGTAGTAATGCAAGTGAATGAGGAATTGTGGCAGGCCACTGAGATGGTCATGGTAGGCTGTGTGCCATGCACTCCTGCACCAGACAATTTGCAGTCACCTCCAATAAATAACTACAGCAATCACACTCCCATCACCAGGGCTGCATGGCCCTTCCTCAGGGTCAGTCATTAGAGCAGTGCTAAAGGTAGCTTAGCAAAGTGCCTGCACAAGTGTATGTCTGTGTCTGCATAAGGGCAGAGGTTCCCAACTGCAGCTGCCTCTGTGGGTGGCATGCCCTGGTCAGGGGCCCTCAGCAACCCTACTTATCTAGTGCTCAACCATCTCAGCTTCCCCTTGTCTGGCTGGCAAGCAGGTAGGCTACTCCTTCCTTAAGGCCCCTACATAGATGGGCCTGGTGCTCACCAGAGGGGTAGCGGACACTATCTGAAACCAACAATTGGAACTTAACCACCCACCTCCCCCGGGTGTCCACTCTGGGGTGAGTCAAACAGCGAGTCAGGCTGGGCCATGGAGCATGTTCCCTTCAGCAGCACCTGATGCTGGAGGGAGGGCAGCAGGCCTTAGGGCTAGGTTTGCACGACAGCAAGAGCAGGCTGACCTGCACAAGCTTAGGCACCAGGATCAGGCAAGCTGTGTTAGCATGAACTCAGCACAGGCTGGAAGAGCTCAACCTGGACCACTGGCAGCCCATGTTGAAATGGCTGCACTGCTACTATCACCTGAGCTGGTTAACAGCTAGAGTGGGCAGGCATGCTCCAACTGTGGTCAGACTCCTTAAACCAGTAATTCTTAACTGGGGTGTCAGAGCACCCCAGGGTGCCAGGAGATCTTTTTCAGTGTTCTGTAGGACGCCACACAGTATTAGCCCTGTTAGGTGTGCAAATACCTACACGATTCAGTAGATAAACCCAATGATTTCAAGTGGGAATCCAGAGTGTCACTAACGTTTTGCCCCGCTCGGGGCTTTACAAGTTCTTTGCAACATAACTGATATTTTTCTGTACTCAAGACAGGAATGAAAGCAAAGAGTTGAGATTTTCCAAGGAGGCCCCGAATCTAACGAGGTCGAGAACCACTGCCCTGATGGTCTTTATCAAAGTACAGATGTCCTATCTCCAGGCAGAATCTGGCTCTTTGAGCATGTGCTGCATTCACCTCAGACTTCTGGTGCATATAGCTGAAGTCCATTCGCTGCAACACCTGATAAAGGTAATAACTGCTTATAGGCAACATCTTCCCTATCATGCATTCAGGCAACTCCCTATGGCAGCAACATGTACTTAACAGGGATCAACACCTAGTTAGCAGGCATCAGTGAAACACTGAAGACGACAAGGAAGAACTATCTGTAAAAAGGCCTGCTTCCATTGAACCCTGCCATTGACCTGGCGAGGCCTCTGGTGTAACATGCGTGAACGTCTTTGTTTTAACACACTATACAGATGAGGGATCAGATTCAAACCCCTCTGCACTCTCCTTGTTGTGAGAGCCCAAGTGCCACCCCAGCCCCTGCTAATCTCAGAATCACGGGGCTTGGCCCTCAGGATAGCTGGTGGACAGGCAGTGACAGAGCAAACATTTTTATGAGTCAAGTGGTAGCTGCTCTGGTGCCTGCCAGGAAGAGATGCTGCAGGAAAACAGCCAGGGCTCCACCCAACAATCATATGGCGATGAAGCGGGTAAACTTCATGTTCCTTATAGAGGAGAGCACGGACCATTATAGAGCAACAGGCTGAGCAGAGCTGGGCATCAGACCAAGTCCACGCTCCCTGGGCAAATTCATCTCTACAGTCACATAACAAGAATGGCTGGATCTGCTCCAGACCCTGAGCACAGATGATTATCCAGAGACTAAAGCACATTTTACTTGTGATCTGAAGAAGATTTGAACCCAAGGCTTAAGAGGCAACAGGCTGATGCATTAAGAACTGCTCTGTGCATGGACCACACTCCATGAGGGGATGGCTCTCCAGGCAGAGGACACTCTCCTCTAACAAGTTCTGGGAGGAAGATCTGGCTTACAGTGAAAGAGCTTTGGTTATCTGAGCCCCACGAGCCTGTCACTGCAAAATGGAAGGTCAGATCAGAGTGTCCAGAACAACCACCACCAGAGCCACATATGGAAATGCAATACAGGTGGCCTTGCATCCCGGGCTGCACTCATCAGAGATCACATTGATCTGCACAGGTAACATGTGCAGCCTCCCAGAAAACCCTGGACTACTTCTGCACTTGAGAGGCACTTGCCCAATACACCCAGCTCAGCCTCTGAGGTGACACTGAGCTATAGCAAAGGCTTCAGGGCCTTTCCTACCAGTAATGCCTCGAGAGAAGGAGAGCAGGCTGTTACTGCTCAAATGGAATCTGCTCAGGCACTCACAGGACAAGCTCCTTCCTTCTGCAGAGGTTCAGAGGAAAGGAGTTTCACTAAGGGCACGTAGGAGGCACATTTTGTGCACTGGGCTTCATGCCACTGCTTTGCGCACCCCTGTACATTGAGAACTCAATCCTCTGAGGGCCTGAGCACCCCTGTCTCCCAACAAGTTGAAATGGAGACAGCTCAATCCCTCAAAGAATAAGGTGCTGGGAAATGGGTGCTCAACTCCAGAAAGGCTTAGATGGAGCGAGCCAAAGCACAATGAAGTCAGGAGGGAAGGGCTGGGAACTTCAGGGGGTGAGTACAGCCCTGTCAGTGCAGTGCTCCATCCAGGCCATTTACTCTAGTAAAGTACTAGCTCTCAGATCTTTGCACTGCACCCTGGACATTCCTTAAAAAAAAAAAATGCAGGAGTGGAAAACCAATGCACATTCTAAAAGATCTGAGCTACACCCAGCTGAGTCTGCAATTGAGAGCACAGGGCAGGGATCATATTGAAATGCATTTGTACTTGGACAGGGTCTCTTTAAAGCTCAGGAGCTGAAAGGGTGCCAGCTCAAGACTTCCAGCAATAAGACCAAGAAAAAATTGATACATCAAGGCTTTGCTAATGCTAAGTGACTGAAGGGCTCTGCTCTGTTTAAAACTACAACCAGATTAAGTGCATTCAAATGTAAATCCACCTTTGCTTCTGCTGAGCCCTGCATATGTTACGTGGCTACAGCCAATCCAGAAGGGGAGATATAAACTGATGGGAGGTTAAGGAAGATTCAAAATTTAGTTTCATATGATAGTCACACAGAGGAGAACCTCTCCAGCAAAATACCAGCAACTTATAAATGGCCACATGCTGCTTTGAAAGGCCATAGCAGGTTCCAAGCACTAGACGTCACTTACCAACATATTCGGAGAGGAACACAACAAAGAATGGAGTGACCAGGTCATTTATTCCCTGTACGTAGCCGCTGGCTGGGTGTCGAATGGCCCAGATGAACAGGATTCTTTCGAAGATCTAGGGAAAGAATGAAGGAAAGCCACATATTCACATCAACCACCTCCAAATGAAAGGCAGAGCAGCACATCAGATAAGTTGCGGGTGGAGTTATGGTTTAGCAGAGCCATTTCTAGAAGCAGCACTGATAGGATCAGGGCTGAACAGGAGGAAACATCTAGATGCCTTGGTGCATGTGATCCACAGATCCCTCATCAGCTCTGCCCAAACCTCCCTGGATTACAAGGTTTGTTTTTTTTGGCAAAGCTCAAAATTAAATCGATGCGAAGCCTGATCTTCTAAGACCTAGATGCAGCCCTGGCTGTGGTCAAAGGCAGTTATCAGTGTCTTATCAGAGCCAACTGCACTGGAAGCAGTCAGTCACCCCAGAAACTTATCTGTACACATGTGCTTGAGACATTTAGCTAATGGCAGTGACGTGACAGTGCCACTAACCAAGCCAGCACCCAACAGCTAAACTTTCATGTTAGGCACAGTACCCTGGCCTCTATTTTCTGCCACAGCAAGCTGCAGTCATTGAATGGCCTCCTGAAATCGTTTTCATGGTGGGGCAAGTTTCCCAGAGGGTTGCAGCATGTGCTATATGCCCGACTGTTCTTTGCCTCCATAGATATTCCCTTCTCCCTGAGCTCCAGAAGCGCACCCCCTGCCATAGGTGTGCAGGATGTGATGTGATTCAAGAGATCAGTGTGAAGAGACACAGAGTGTATTAGCAAGGAGTTTAGCCCATCTTGGAGTTCTTCCTCCAATGTATCCTGTTCCTTGCAGAAACCAGGAGACTCATAACCCTGCATTGTATTCTAGCCCAAGAAAGGACACTCTTCCCTGACTGTTTTTACCTTCTTTTAGGCTATCCAGGCCATTCTAGAAAGCCTCCCATTCATACAGTGAAGATGAGTCTCATGACAGCTCCCACATGTCATCATAAGGCCTCCTGTTCTAGCTTCAGGGCCTTGGCTTGGTGTCAAACGGAACTTCCCCTTCCTAATCAACCCACAGTTGCTTTTGGCAAATGATTAGCTATGTTCTTTATAGCTAGAGCTCTTGGCCAGATCTCTCGCCCAGCACAAAGAAGCCCGGAAGGTTGAGGAAAGTAGTTGCTACCAAGTCGTAGAATGTGTCAGGACTTATCTCTATGGGGAAGGTCACAAGCAAACTACATCAGCTTAATCAATCACAAGCAGAAAACAAAGCTCAAAGTCAGCCTGACCCCAAATGGCCCCGCAGGCTGGCAGGCATGCTAGTCTCCAGCTAAGGCACACAAGGCAGGACGTGGCTGGCATCATGTCCAGCCCCTTTCAACTCCTTGGCCAGAAACGACTCAGCCCGTGTTTATGGTTGGGCTAACCAGGGGCCTCTGGGATGAGGCTACAGCAAGGTTCACACTCATACCCTGGGATCCAGGGAGCTGTTCTCACCCTTCTGCCACCCTACTCCAACATCAGACTGGCACTGGTGTCCATATGGACAGAATGAGGGGGGCTTTGCTGCCTTTGTAGCTGGCAGTTCTTTCAGTCTGACCCAGTCCAGTTGTAGACTTGTTCCTCAGAGTTAGGCCCCATACCCACTCCCTGCCACAAGGAAGAAGGGACTGGTGAACAACCAGCAACCCAAACATGCAACTGGAGTCAAAATCAAGGCCTACAGGACAGTGCCCTAGACACCCCCATTCTAACCTCAGCCCCTTTGCTAACTTGCTGCATGACCTTGGGCAAGTCACTACCATCTCTGTGCCTCAGTTCCCCCTCCCATCTTTTGGGGCTGGCCTCCCTATCTCTAACAAGGTGGTTCCATAGGTCCAAGGTGGTTCCATCCAGGTCCGTTGGATGAGGTTTCCAACATTTCACATCACATCACATCACTGCCACCTTGAACGCTCCCCCCAGGAGAAAACAAAAACTTCTGCAAGATTCCTTCCCCTCACAAGGAATCAATGCTCAAAGCATGTTCATGGAGTTTGGTTCAGTTACCTTAAGAACCATGCAGTAGAAAAGGAAGAGGAGTTTCACCCACACAACCGTCTCCATAAAGCCAGGCAAGATGATTGTCCTTGACCACCCACTGGCCAGCAGGGAGCCCCACCCTGCTTAGAAGTAAGTTCCAAAAATCAATGCAACTGGATTAGACCTGCTGGAATGATCCTCACAGCAAGGAGCAGGTGGTCCAAGGAGGACACGCCGAAGCCAGAGGGCCCTGATGCCCTAGTTAAGAAGAGGAGCATCTCCTGCGGAAGCCCATGGTCACCCGAAGGAACTGGCCTGCCCCACCACAGGCAGGCTAGAAAGAATCAGCTCCTCACCTCCTGGACTAGTGGCTGCTGGAAGAGTGGAATGAGAGGGTTGGTCCTTGGAATGTCGATGTGGATCTGAAAGGAGAGCGGGTTATGCATGTCAGCCACATGGGTCAGAGGGAGCAGCTGTTACACAGATCAGTGGGGCTGCTTGGTGGAGGGGAAAACTGATTCTCTCTGCAGGCCGAAAGGAACAGCAAGGAGGCCGAGGAGCTCAGCAGGAAACATTTTTAACTGGGACCCAGGCTGGGAAATTCCCTGCAATACCCTCCAGCCCCTGTGCTTGATTCTGTGGGAGCAGATGGAGTGTGAAATGCCTTTAGACTTAGTGACTGGTGCAGGGGTGAGCTGTTTAAGGGAGGATGGACTTCAGGTAGAGGGGAAATCAGACAACATGGCAGCTAGAGAGATCTGTGAGGAACTCCATGGCCTCCCCTTGGTGGTGGGGGTGGTAAAACAGCCCCCCTCAATATGCCAGGACACAGATGAGAAGGAGATGAAAGAAGAACCCCGGGGGGGGGGGGTGGTTAGCCACCGGAGGAGAGCCCATACCTGCCGGTAGGTGTCCTGATGATGCTCCTCATTCCGGGAATCGTAATACTGCTCAATGAAGCCAAAGTACTCCTCCCGTTTACGTTGCAAAGTCAGCTTCCGCCGTTCCATGTTGGCAGGGAGGTAGCCCTGGAGGGGAAAGGCAGTGTGTCCAGGAAGGCCCCTTCCCTTTGCTGCTGCCCCAGCTGGGCCAGTGCCTGTGAAGCTTGCCAGGCAGTGCTTTCAGCCTGCACAAAGCTCTGGGGTAGGAGCAGCTCACAAGGGCTTCAACACTGCTAACACAGGATTGCCTGGTCTCTTCCCCTTCCTGACCTGGGGCAATCCACCAGCAGCCAGCTGCAGCCCTGGGTCAGTGCAGAGTTGACTAGCTGCTCAGCACCAGCTGCTCTTCAAACCTGCCACAAGACACCAATTACCTACAGGGGTGAGCTGCGCAGGCTGACTAGCCAGGGTGCAGGGTGGTGGCTGCCACCACTGGGGACGATGACCTCACTGGCAGTCTCAGAGCTCAGATTATTAATGCCTGATCCCTGGCACAGGGGGAGAAGGGACAAGTTGGCAGCCAGCAGTCTGAATGTCCAAATGGAGTCAGTCAGGGCCTGCTGGATAGCATTTCAGACACCTCTGTTCTAACCCCAACCCCCTTGCTAACTGGATGTGCAACTTTGACTTCTCAGGGAGCACAGGGATGGCTAGACTGTGTAGGGGAATACAGAACTCAACAGACTCTCTGTACTGACCACGTGCCATAAGGCAGGGCCAAGCACCTCTGGTGGTGCTCTCCTCTACCTTGGGGATCTTCAACAGAAGACTGGACAAGCACCTAGCTGGGGTCATCTGACCCCAGAGCTCTTTTCTGCCCAGGGCAGGTCAGGCTGGATGAACTACTGAGGTCCCTTCCAACCCTAACATCTATGAACCTCCAGCCCAGTCACACATGCTCCCACACATGTAGTCCCAGGGGCTAGTCCAGTTGTCTGTATGAGGCTGCAGCAGGCCTTTGCCTTAGTACTTACCGACAGGAGCCGCCATGTCACAGGCCGGACCTCCCTGGGCACACCGGGCCAGCTGCACTTCCTCAGCTCATCTGCAAACGGACAGTGGTGTCAGTGGGTTAGATCCCTAGGCACGTCCTGAGTGAGGTCCACGGCTAGTCAGGACTACACCTAGAAGGAGAGGAAACCCCAGTCTGCTCCTGTGGGCTCTAGAGACACCATGTCCACAGCAAGGTTTGGCATTAGCCACACACACAATCCGCTGTAGGGCCACAGGGGCTTGGACCCAGCCAGCCCAGAACCTGTGTCCCCAACATCACTAGCAGCAGATGCAGGGGGCTCCAATCCAGCTGATCCCTGCTCAGTTAGCACCAAATATCCCCAGAAGAGCCTAGTACCCCCAGCAGCAACCGCATCCAGCTCCCACTGGTGCTGTTCCATGCTCACATTTGATGGATGCCACAGGACCCCAATGATATACCCCAAACCTCCCTGAACTACCCCTTTCCCCTGCACTCACCCAGGTCCGTATTGTGGTTGGACAGGAGCTGCCGGAACTTCTCCAGACGGGTTTTCTCTCGCACAGTCATTGGAGGAGCCCCTGAGGCATTTTGGTCAGAGATGCGGGCAACAAGTGGGATAATGGGCCTGAGTGGGAGAGACTGCTGCTTGTGGAGTGGGTTCCGCACACAGGTGTCCTCTGTCAGAGGGCAAAATGACAGTCAAAGAGCCAGCAGGGTGGGAGCAACATCACAGCAGAAGTCAAGCACAGGACAGGGACTCAGGGAATCTATGTTCTGTTCCTGAACTGGGCCTCAGGCTCCCCTGTTGCCTACAGAGGGATAAAACCCTACTTCTGGGTTTGTCTGCTAGTGTGTGCACACTGTTTTGGGATCCCTCCAACCCCCTAACAAAGGAGAGGCTTGCCCAAGGAGGGGTGCCTTCTCTAGTCCTTGGGATTGCATTAATACTTCAAGAAGCTGGATAGTCCAGAGTCAGCCCTGGCCCTATGTGCACCCTGGCAAGCAATAAGACCTCCCTCAAAAGTCTCCCATCATTCCGTTGTTCCCGGGCTTGCCTTCCCCCTTCTCCTAATGCACTTGAGAAATAGAAGCTACGACCAACATCAGCGCTTCACCCTGGCAGCATTAATTCCTTCTACTTCCTTCTACCAGAAACTCTCGTACAGCCTGGGGACATCACAGGATGGGAACTCAGACTGACTTCAAAGCCATGGTCCAAGATGGAGCACAGCCAGCTTCCTGCTGCTGTTTTCATTGTTTCCTCCTGTTCAACCCCTTCCTCTTGCTCTCCTTCTTTCCTCTCCTTTGCATTCAACACACTAAGCTGCCATTTGCTCAGAACCTGACCACTGTGTGTCAGCAGAAGAGGGCACTTGGGGATTGCAGCAAAACCAATGTTACTTAGCCTACATCGTTGGGCCTCCTTCGTGCCAAGGAGCAGGCACCTTGGCTTGCAGAACACAACAGGCATTACACAGACTCTGTTGCCATCTGCTGGCTGCTGAGATCTATAAACTTACTTTCCGAGCAACCAACCTGGAGCTGTAAAGGACCTTCTGGGCTTCTTTAGCAGCCTGGAAGGATGGATTCACAATCCTGGGGGATGCTGACCCAAGGCTGACAGGCAAAGGACTATAAGCAGGCTGTGGTCCCCCAAAGAACCCCAGGCTAAATGTTGCTGGTGGAGAGGTAGCTGCTGGGCCTGGATTTGGGGCATGAGACTAGTAATGTAGGGACAAATCAAGGTCCATAAAGTGGCAATTCTTCTGTAAGCCTCTATGTGGGCAATAGTGAGAGGTTCAGTTCAACAACAACCACTCAAGAAAGCATGTTTGCAAGAGGTACTCACCAGATGTTCTAGAGAGCTGGGCTTCACTGCTGGATTTGATGACTTTACAGTTGGTTGGCATCTCGTTCAGTGCAGATGGGGTCCGCTCAGGCTTTACCCGCAGCTTGCTGTGGTTCTCCAGGACCTGGGCTGCTGTGGCCTTGGCCACTTTTGAGTTCAGGGTCTGGAAGGAGAAGTCTTCGTCTTCATCATCGCCAATGTCCCAGGCATCGCTGGTGTTGCGGGCAAACTCGTGGAAGCTAGAGGCCTTCTTGCTCTTCAGGGGCAGTGCGTTGACCTTGGAACGGTCCTTGATGAAGCTGGGGCCGTGGGGAGAGTACATCAGTGCTAGGATACAAGGTAAGCCTGGCCTCTTCCAGCCCTCACAGTCCCACATGGCTCCTCCCAAGAGTTCCATCCTCTTTCTCTTCCAAGGGCTGCCCAATACAGCACCACACCAGCCTCTTTATCCTAGAGTATCATGACCTCCTGCCCTCTTCCTCAGCCTATGCTAAGGAATGCGTTAATCCTCCTATGAACCCCACCCCCGCCACAAGCAGGCTGCCCAAGAGTTCTCGCCTGAGCTGGTAAAAGCTGAGCACCAGCAGGAGAGGTGCCAGAGAGTCTGGCTCTTCTGCCCAGCAATACAAAGAGAACAAACTCCCATAACTCCTGGCTGCACAAAGTGGCTGCCAGGCTCACAGACACACAGACCAGGGAGATCAGTAGCCGCACTTAATCTAGGGAGAGGCGAGCACAGCAGGTTTGTGTGTATGTGCTTCTGCCCATGGCTGTGGCAATCCTAGTTGTCAGAGCTGGGCCTGGGTATGTTTTCAGACACAGCCAGAGCGTCTGCCTTGTCTTCATGCTGCAGGAATTGAAGTCCAGGTGCCGGAGTGTGCCCAGGCACCACTGTGCAACATGATAAGGAGACAAGGCAAGGAGATAACATCTCCCTTTAAGGGCTGGGGAAAAGTCGTTCTGACTTGAAAGCACTGGGACTAAGTGTTTTCCATATGCCACATTGCTGGTGCCCCACACACTGCTTGCTCCTACTGTTCAGGCTCCATGATTCAAAGTACCCCTCACAGATTTTCAGCTGAGTTGGCCCAAGTTGGTGCTCATGAGTGGGCTGACAGCTGTGGATGTCCAGCCACTAAAATTATAGTGTGGCTGCCAGCTCATTTCACACTGGCCAGCAAACAGCCGACACCACTCTTTGCTCATCAACAACACAGGCAGATTCAGTCTAGCAAACCGGAGGGGCAAAGCTGCCAGACTGCAAAGGACATGAAGGTCCAAGATACTTCATGCAAGACAGGGTAGAAAACACCCTTGCAAACCAGAGGCATAGATACCTCACTGCCTGCCCAAGAGGGAGTGGTGAGGCCCGGCACTTACTTTTTAGTGAGCCGGGGATCCAGTGGCGGGTGCTGGGCTCCGTAGACAGGCTGAATGCTGCAGGGAAAACAAAAGCCACAGAAGTGTTGTGAACAGATTCCTCAGATGCAGACAAGCTCATGCTGCTAAGCCATTCTTGGAATCCAAACGCACGTTGAAAGCAGCTTCAATGGGATTCAGACATCACCTCCTTCCCTCCCTGCCCTGACGCACTGAACTCCTGACAGTTCCATGGCTTGGCTATGGCGAGGGGAGCAGGGGCTCAGCCTGGTCCCAGGGTTCTCTTCTAGGCCATCACTGACGCATTGGGTGAGTGACGCTGCATCTCCATTTCCCCTCTGAATAAGCCAGAGAAGCACTCCCCTACAGCAGTCAGGCAGGAGAAGCATCCTTTGTTATGCTTTCAAGTACCTAGAGGAAGATGCTCAGAGAAGCTTTATTATACCATGACACAGGGGAGCTCTTGGTTGTAAGGGGCCGATGTTGAGCTCCAACTGACAATGACCAGGAACAAAAGGGCACATTGGAAGACCCAACTGGAACTCCAGCCCAGCTCAGGCAGCAACTTGCTATGTGTTCCCAGGATGAGTCACTTTGCCTTGGTGCCTCAGTTTCTTTTCCTGTCAAGTGGGGCTGACATTCCCATGACTCACAGGATGGGATGTGGCATAACAAGGTGTATTTCCAGGATGCCTGTAAGTGCTAATGCATTATGTGATGAGCACTGTATCAACAGCCTGAAAAGCCCAAGCCTTCCTGGAGGACTGAGACTGCCCAAACCAAACCCAGTCCCTTTGCACACATCCCTCTTTGCATGGGACTGTAGGGACAACAGGGCCCATCCAGAGCTGGCTGACACAGGGACACGTCCACGCGGGTTGATGCAACTGTCCCTACTCCCACCAGCTGTGGGCAGAGCCCCTCGGCTCCATACAGAGCCAGCAGCACCAAGCCATCCCAGACAGGAGGGAAGGGGTGGGGGATGGCTTGACTGCAGCTGGAAGACACAGTGAGTATTGGAAACATCTGGCTGAGGGGAGGCAGCAGCCCAGACACAGCTGGCAGCAATGCCACAGATGCAAGGAAACAGCAGAGCTATCACAGGCAGAGGCAAGTGGCAACTGCAACACAGGAGAGGCTGCAACAACGGGCCCTTCATACGAGGGCAGCAGTGCGGAAGCCACACCAGGGGTGGCTTGCTGCGCAGCAGCTCCTGGTTTGTAGCCTGGAACTCTGAAAAGGCTGGCAATGGGCTGGGCTGGCACTTTTTCCAGACTAATTAAGACAGAGGCACTAGGACAGTTATTAAATGGAGGTGGCCATGTAGGCACCAACCACAAGCCAATTATCAAGAGTAAAACAAAATTAGTACTACAGATTGCAAACAGTCCAGGGCAACTTCTGCTAGAGCTGCCCGGGGTAGGCAGTTGAGCTGCTCTCAAAGCCCAAGTGGGGTTTGTATGGTCTTATAATCCCACTCCTTTATACAACAATTGGATTCACAGGACAGAGGATCCCTCTGCTCCTAATGGGAGGCTGCTAGAATGGGATAAATGCTAGAGTCCTCTGGGGAACAGACCATTAGTCCCTAACTCAGGCATCCTACCTCCAGATCTGTTAGGTACCCAGTGCTCTTAAGATTAAACCTTGGAGTAAGAAGCCCCTTTCTGGTGCCCCTGGACAGTGAGAGATGCTCAGAAAGGCAGGCCTGAACATCCAAGACAGACTGGCCTAACTCAAGATATTGGAAAAGGCTCAGATTTCTAGAGTTTGTTCTTTAAAAGAGCCCAAAGCTGTGCACTCTACTATGGCAGCATCATCCCGCCACACAAGGCACCTCTGGCAATATAGCCCATATCATCTTATTCCACTCAAAGAGCCTCTAGTGTTGGTCTGCTATTTCTCAGCCTCTCTGAAAGGGCAGCTCCTGAACTGGATGCAGACTCCTTGCAACAGCGAGTTTCAGAGGGTGCCCGTACAACTTGTGCGGTAGGCATATTCTGCCACTGACTTCACTGGATAACCCCCCGCCCTAGCTTTCCTTCTAAAGACAGGCTGATGGAGAGAACAAAGCAAAAGACAACCAGCAATGCTCACAGGAAGGAAGCTACAGTGGGGCAACTTCTAAGGATACACTGGAGATCGCACAAGCTTCCACTTGTGCAAAGAAATGAAGTGTTTGCTGGCTTCTCCCCCACCCGGGAAGTCATGAACATATCAATAAGCACAAGTTGATGTGGCTGAAAAGTCTGCAGGCTTCTCACAATACAACCTGACTGCTTAGAGCCCTACTGCAAACTTTTTTTTTTTTTTTTTTTTGAAGGAAGTGTAGGTGACTGTTTCTAACTTTGTAGTGGTTAGAGCTACCAGGGGGGACATGATTAGAAAAAACTGTAAAAACCAGCTTTATGAGTCATTTATGTGGCTGACTTGCCAAAGCCAGCCAGCAAGAGATATCAGAAACCACGAATAGCAAAAGCTTGAACAAGACTGTGAGAGAGCTGAGCAGCTTACACAGGAGGGTCTGAAAGTAAAACTTCATCCTCACTGTCTGATCAGGGGAAGGAAAAGCCTGATATTAAGAAGTTTTTCAACAGAGGATCCCAAAGCAGCATGCAAAGCTGGGCTAGCCAATCCTCACTCCTGCAAGTGGGCAAACCAAGGCGGAAAGAGGACGAGTGGCTCTGGGGATGACTATCATTAAAAATCCCCGACATTTATTATAGAATACACTAATCTTGATCTCTCGGCACCTCTGACACTGTTGATTTCTTAAATGGAGCTCAGTTTGGCTAATGAAGCTAGTCTGCGAAATTCCCCTTTTTGAACTGAGTCACCTTCACCTGGTCATTGTCCTCCACTGACGGATGACACTGGATCAGTGAAGAGAACACTGGACCAGAAGCAGACACCTAGGCTTTGCTCCAACTCTGGCAATGACCTACTGGGTGACCCTGAAACAGTCACTGTCCATCTGTCTCTTCCCTCCTTCCACCTTCACCTACTGAAATTTAAATACAAGAACTCTTTGAGGCAGCGTCTCTTTCACGTCAACATAAAGCAGCTCTCCGCTGCGGTCCATCCGCTCTACTGCATATAAAGAGATGAATTGTTTAGTGTCAATGCAGCAGCAGAAAGTAAATCCTAGAAGCCTGCCAATGACATTTCAAAAAGCAAGCCACCGTTACTCCCACAGAGTGGCATAACCCACTTTTATTATTAAGGCCCCAAGCATGGAGGGCAAGCAATGCGGTGTCCTGCTGAGCATCTCTCTTTAGAGCAGGACTCGATAGAAAGCACCGGGCAGGAAACTAACCAGGTTTCTCCTATCCAGCAAGACACGGCTGGGCTCAGACTTCCCACAGCGCCAGCTGGAAGTGTTGTTAGTAACAGGAAAAAGCAATGAGTGGCTCGATTCTGTCACCTGCATCCAGCAGATGACAGCAGGCAACTCGCTTCCCTTCCACAACTTCGTCCCCTCCCGCATGTCTAAGACGGGAATAAGGATGCCTCCGAAAGGGTACGGTCACAACGAACTACCACGCCATAAGCACCTGGTGCCTACGGAAAGCTTCAAGGCTCGTCTCTTCCCTCTCAGGAAAATCAAAGTGGAGGTAGTGAACATGCAAGGGAAGATCCCAAAAGTGAGCAAAGAGTAAAAGAAACTTCCCTTTCTCTGTGCTAGCTCCTTTTTAGAGATCGCCCCAAAGCAATCGCACCCAGACCACGCTACAGGGCCGGGAAAGGATCAGCGTGCAGAAGACTCGAGAGACGGAGCTACCCCTATCTTCCACAACAGACATGACAGGCTGGCGGCGCGCAAGACAAGCAACTTCTCCCAAACCTCAACCCCCAGGAAGTTGGGAGTGCAGGGCTTGGGCTTGCCTGGCCCTGGGCCGGCTGATCTCTTGACACCAAGTCGGAAAGGGAGGAGAAGCGCTCGGCAGGGCAGCGTCATGGGGGCACGGAGCGACAAGCGCGAGGCCGCTCTTTGTCACCCCCGTGGAAATTGCGGCCCCTGGACGCGGCGGGGGTGAGAGCGCAGGGCCCGGGCCCGGTGCTGGTGCCAAGGGGCTGCGGGGCCTGACTAGGAGCGCCCAGGCCTGCGGTGCTGAAGGCTGCGGGGGAGGCACAAGGGGACACAGCTACACGAGGGCCCGGGAAGGTCGCGGGCGGGGAGGAGGCAGCGCCTCGGGGCCTTGAAGCCCGGCCCGGCCCGGGGGCAACTCAGGCCTCACCTCCCCGGCAGCTTGGCGCTCCGCTTCCAAAACTGCTTGCTGCTGTCGGCGGCCATGGCGGGGCCGGGCCCCGGGCGGGAGCGGCGCGGCGGCAGGTCCCGGAGCCGCGGGCCGAGGCCCCTTCACCGCCTCCCTCCGGGGCCCCCACGACCCGACCCCGGCGCCGCCATCTTGGGTGCGGGAAGGCAGAGCGCGGCCATTGGCTGCGCGGCTCGGGCGCCTCCCGCCGGGCCAATGCGGAGCCGCGATGCTGCAAGGACGTGAAGCGAGGGCACGGGAGAGGGGGCGGAGCCTCCCGCTTCAGGCGGGAGAGACCATCTGCGGGAAGGGAAGGAGGAAGCCACTCTCACAGAGGAGGGGACGGGGTGTGTGGGGGCCGAACCATCCCTGAAGTGGTCTGGAAGAAACCAACTTTCTAGAGAAGCAGTTTAACCAAGCTGGCAAAGGGTCAAACCATCTGCCCTGGGAAGAAGGGGTGGGCAGAGTTTAAACCAAGTGCAGGGGGAAAGTAGGTTAAACCATCTGTGCCGGGGAGGAGTGAGCTGCGGTTAAACGGCCTGCCTGGAGAGAGGATGGGTCAAACCACTCGCCGCGAGCAAGAAGGGTGAAATGCTGTTTGAGAGGGAGTGGGTTAAACCATTTCCGCTGAGGGGAAGAGGGTGTCATTTCTGTGTGGGTAAGGGGCGGGGGGGATCCCTGCAGTTAACCCTTCAGCCCCAGCCTGGAGGGGCAGAGGCCCAGGCAGACGCAGTGGGGTGTCCTTGCACATCCACTGCGCTGGCCCGTGAACTTGCCATGTGAGCCTCACTGCACGTGGGGCCTTGTCCTAAGCTTTCTAATGCTGGGGGAGCAGCATGTGCACATGATCGGGGGCTGTGTGTCCCCCATCTTTGATTTCTGCTCCACCCAAATGTTTAAAACCAAGTGCCTGGCAGGAGCCACCAACGTATTTCTGTTGAGAGGGGCCTGAGAGAGCCCCTTGACCTCTGTCCTCTCCCAGATTCCTGTTAATCTCTCTCCACTCTGCAGGTGTGAACAACCCTTGGTCCCTTTCAGTGGTCCTGACGTCCCACCAACGCAGCTATCCTTTCCTCTGCGCTTTTGCTGTCTGTTATCCCGCCCAGGGAATGGGAGTGAAATAGTGACATTGTAGCCCTGCTGGGCTCAAAATGACACCAGGTTCTTAGGGCCTTCTCTGTTACTGCACCAGCTATGTTGCTGGGGTAAAGCTGCAGGAGCTTCCGAACGGCAGACGTGGTTCCTCAGCAAGCTGGCCAGCTGTGCCCCGCTCCCGATCTTCACACCTGAGGAAGAACATCTTCCCTTTGCAAGCTGCCTAACTTCCCTGTAATGTCCCAGGACCCTGGGTTTCTCTGAGTTCAAAAAAATCCCAGACTTTTGGTTAAAAAACAGTAACCCCAAATCCACATTTTTCCATGATTAAAACAAAACACCACTACACACACACATGCACACATACACATATATATGTGCAGATATCTATACATATATTGATGGTGTTTCATTAAAATCAAAGAAAAATGTGCATGTGGGTTACTTTTTTTAACTGAAAATTGGGGATTTTCTTAAATCGGAGAAAACCAGGATCTGTGGTAACGTCTCTCCTATTTTACAGCCCCGCAGCCTGTTTTCAGCTCTAGCTAAAAACCTGAACTCAGGTGAGGTAATATTGACATGGGAGGTAGAAAAATGAATCACAGTGAAGTATTGGAGGCATTGTCAAGGCACTCAAGAAGGCTAGATTTTTTTTTTTAATGCATCTGAAAAAAAGATGCATTTAACTAACGACTACAGGACTGACAATACAGTATCCTGTGACTATTTTTTTGCCTAGTGTCATAGATGGTAGGGGCTGGAAGAGACCTTACAGATCATCGGGTCCAGACCCCCTGCACTTGGGCAGGAAAAGCCACTGGGGTCAGATGACCCCAGCAGGATGGGCATCAAGACACTTTGCTGGGAATTTTCCTCCAATTCGGGACAGACGTGAATCTTTATACTGGGATCTGATAGCCCTTGGAGTTTTAAACTTTATATATACTCTAGCAAATTAATGCACATTCCAGGAGTTGTATTTGTTTTTTGGGTCTTAAAGCAAATAATATAGTGTTAGCCCCTGTCATATTAATAAAGCTTCTAGTTTCTCTTTAACTGGAGAAAAAATGTGTTGTTGGGTTAGATGTGATGATGCACCTCACCACCTACACTCCCCTTTTTAAAATTTTAGATTCACCCATGTGGGTGATATTCCTGGTTCTCTCAGTTTCCCTGGTAAAAAATGTTGCTTCACCCATCTCTGCTTCAGTTTTCTTTATAACCCTTTGTCTGATTTAGTTTTAATACAAACTCTCTGCAGTAGGGAGTGTTTCTTGCTCTTTGTACAGCCCCTGGCATGACAAAGTCCTGATCTCAGGTGAAGGCTTTTAAGTCATAATAGAAATGTTTCTGAATACCATTGGCTCTCTGTGGAATGATAAACCAGTGTAAGGCCTTACAGTTTGGTTTCATTGTGAAAAAGAAATCAGTGATGCAAATTCAGGGATTTTTTTGGTTTATGCTCTGTACTGGAGCTAGTCTAACATGTCAACAGTTTTTGGGAATGTTTTGAAAAATGTTTATGTTTTTTTTTATTTTTCACTGAAATTTCCTGTGAATAGTTTGGTCTTTTTTGTGGAAAAAAGAAAAAGCAAACTTATTTTAAAAAATGGTTTCAATGAAATGTGTCTGACACTTAGAGATCTCTACCTTTTTCTTTTTGAAAAAGAGCAATGTCCCACTAAAGTTTCTTTCAACAAATACTTTCCAGCAGGTGTCTGTGTATGACTGTCCCCGTACAAAGATGACTGAATGCCATGCAAGCTAATCCACTGCTTCAGGAATCTGAAGAAAATCAAAACGCACTTTCCTGAAGACAACTCTGGCATAAACATCGACTCTAGGAAGAGTAAGTGCAAATTCTACTACTGTTAGCAATGGCACCACCAAAAAGAAATATCACTACAAATCTAACAACAGAATGTTTTTCCCAAGACTGCACTGCTTACACACCAGTAAAAAGAACTCATGACATGAGACTGTGTATAACAGTGCCATCTGGTGAGTCTTACCATAATGACAATAATAGAAGAATATCAGAGCTTAATAATAGCAGAGAGAATGGGTTGTGATTAATTTAATATTAATATTAAACCTGATTAAATTTGGTAGTGAACAGGGCTATTATTTTCAAACTAAGGTGCTCACCCTACAAAATGACTCCATTCAGTCTGAGTGCTCCCACCAAAGTCACAGAGTCAATTTACAGTGCATAAAGTTAAGCACATATGTTTCTGGAGTCTTGTGTGTTGAGCATTAAGCTTCCAAATGATATGTAAGCACCTAAGTGGTCAAGCTGAGTTCTGCGAGACACTAAAAGCTGCAGCTCCTATGGTTTTGGCGAGAGCTGCGAGTAATCTGCTTTTCTGAAATCGCACGCAGAACCCTCTTGCAGAATATAAAAGATCAGGGCTTAAGGGTGGGTTTGGATTCCAGGTCTGAAGCACTTGTATTTGAAAATCTGTGGGTTTAGGGCAGAATCCTGTTTCACCTTACAGTTTTCCAGCCACATAGCTGCCATTTTTGGCATTGATGCATAATTTGTGATCCTGCTTTCCAGACACTGGGGACACACAAGCACCCACATGCTACTGACCGTACACAGTAGGCTACACACTGATTGTCTAGGCAGGTACACAGTTATATCAGTACATACACATATATGCTGGGTAAGCAGAAATCATGACATTCTACCTGGCAAAAGCCCTGACTACTGGGTGCAGGAGGGCCCCAGGAGATCATAGAATCAGTGAGTGGGAAGGGACCTAGACAGATCATTGAGTCCGACCCCCTGCCATGGACAGGAATGAGCACTGGGGGTGGGAGGGGTCATAAGCCTATCCAGACCCCTCTTGAAGATTTCCAGGGAAGGTGAGAGCACCACCTCTCTAGGGAGCCTATTCCAGGCTCTGGCCACCCTTACAGTGAAGTAGTTCTTCCTAATATCTAACCTAAACCTCTCCTCCCTCAGCTTGTGGCCATTGGTCCTAGTGACTCCAAGGGGGGCCCTGGTGAACAGACTTTCCCCGAGTCCCTGCTACTGGCTCCTGATAAGGTTGTAAGCAGCCACAAGATCCACACTCAGTCTCCTCTTGCAGAGACTGAAGAGATTCAGGTCCCTCAGCCTCTTCTCATAGGGCTGGCCACGGAGGCCCCCAACCATACGAGTGGCCTCCTCTGGACCCTCTCCAGGTTCTCCACATCCCTCTTGAAGTGTGGCACCCAGAACTGGACACAGTACTCCA